>NC_031983.2:4403701-4721034 GCF_001858045.2 Oreochromis niloticus | reverse complement strand
TGGTGCTTTTTTTAAATGTGCTGACAAGAGAGGCAAAATCTCAGGATGATTTCCCAGCTAAGGTACAGAATTAGGTTAGTCTGTAATTAAAACAGAAGTGAATAGGTAATAATTTATAACTTTTATGTCATCTTTTGGGATTTAACATCAGAAGGCAGATTTGGATGAAGTCTCTCGCTTGCTCTCTTTTTTTCCTTTCTTTCATTCATGGTGTCCATTAGCACTCCTCTGTCTCTTGCCAGCCATTCACTTTTCCCATGGAGACAGCACACACACACACACACAGACTGTGTTAAGTCTCCTTGGTTACTGAATGCCTTTTTCATTGACTGTCCGTTACCATGGAAGTGAAAGGACAAGAGGGGATGAGAGGATGATTAGAGGAGAAAAGAAGAGGAGGGAGAGGAGAGAAGGAGTTGTAGGAGAAGCTGAAAAGAAGGAAAGAACAACACAAAATGTAACAGGCAAAACAAGGAGGGAGGAGGGCAAGCGTGGAAAGAGAAGAAGAGATGGAGGGGTAATTAGTGAAGAGGATGGGGGATGAGGAAGAAATGAGTGGTGCAAAGATGTGCAAAAGACAGAAGGCAGGAGGAAGAGGACAAGCAAATGAGAGAAGAAAGAGGGAAGAGGGTAATGGGCAAAGAAAGGAAGAAATGATGAGAGGGTGATTAGTAAGGAGAGGGGCATGAAGGGCTAAGAGCGATAAAACAATTAGAGAAGAAAATGTGAGAAGGAGAAGTAAATAGCAAAGAATGAAAGGAAATGGGAAGAATAGAAGGGAAGGAGGAAGTTTGGAAGGAAATTGGGAGGAAACATTGTGACCAGAAAAAAAAGTGAAATGATTCTTTTTCGTTTCTTCTCATATCTTTCCTTCTGCTTTTCATCTTTGACCATTTTAAAATGACACATCTAACCTATTTTGGATTGTGTTCTTTTGCATACGGAAACATAGCCGCACGCTCGATTTCTGCGGCAGGGAAGTTGATTTGAGGATCAGATAACATGATTTGGTCAGACACATATACACCATGAGGACACACAGTTTCAATTGAAATGCACAAATCCAGCTATGCATAAATACATGCGTAATCCACGGAGGAAAGCCTTCATACAGGGATGTTGACCCATGCAATATACTGTGTGCAAGTGTGTATCTGTGCTTGTGTGTTTTTGCATGTAACACTCACGTTTCAGGGACGTCTGCTTAGAAAGTCTTGTTGATTGGATTCTCCTCCCTTTTGAGAGCATAAAGCAAGTCCTCATAATGCATATCATTCAATTTTAGCATGATCAGTGCATGTCAACACGCGTGACTGTGTGTTTGCTTGTGTCACTGTCTAATTGCTGAGCAGGCTCTCAGCTCTGATGTGATCTGTGAGATTGGGATGTTTTTTTCCTATTTTCACCAGGAAATAGTCTGTTTTTGGCAGGAACACACTTGCACATTCAAAGACACACACTGTTAAAAGATTATTGAACATATATGTGATCAGCTCCATGAAATGTATTCCTTAATTTATCATTAAGCACATGTCTACGTGACTTTTCACCTAGTAACTTGTGTGCAGCTACTAACCGCTTCCTGTCTTCAGAGAACATTTAGATATAGAGAAGTGAAACCTCAGCTCTTTTACGAGTAGAGAAGGGAAAAACCTGCTGCTCTGAGTGATGTTGTTACACACACACACACACACACACACACAGACACAGAACTGTATAAATAAAAAACGCAGACAGAGATGAGACGCAGATCCTGCGTTCCATGGCTGCCCTCGCGAGTTAAAGAAAATCTGCAGTGTTTGTGTTTTCTAACTCAGGTGTCTCAGCTGAACAAAGAACGGCAAGGTGATTTAAAGAAATCCCCTGTCATTTAAACTGGTCCTTCGAGCTTAGCGATGGAAACAACAGACACGTTTCTGTGACTCCAATGCAAGGTCTGACTGCTGCATCCTGACGCCGTGAGAGGCCAGCACCGAAGTCTGTCGACAGCCCTCGCTAGGTAGAGGTGAAAGACCTGGGACGTAAGAAAAATGTAATAGTGTAGTGTAATAGTGTAATAGTTCTGGTCCACGACGTTGGGATCCAGCCAGATGACCTGACAACCAGCAAAAGACGACTGAGGGTGAGAAAACACTGAATGAAGGTCTAACCCGCCGCAAGGGTCTAAGTTTTGCGCAACAGGTCTAACCCGCCGCAAGGGTCTAAGAAGGTCTAACTCGCCACAAGGGTCTAAGTTTTGCACAACAGATCTAACCCGCCGCAAGGGTCTAAGTAGGTCTAACCCACCGCAAGGGTCTAAAGGGGTCTAACCCGCCGCAAGGGTTTGAAGAAAGAAACACGTGAAATAGGTTTGAGTTCGCCGGAAGGAACTAAATTTAGGCTGGGTTTAGAGGTAGCCGCAATTACTTCATAATAAATTATATTTAGACTGGTTTCAGAAGTAGCCGAAAATACTTCGTGACAAATCAGCGCGCAAATGTCTATCTGTGTGTATGTATATGTGTTTTGGAAGTAAGTTGATTTTACAGCACAATAAGCTGCTGAACTACTTCCATTGTTTTTATTGTTTTCCTTGTGTATCCTGCAAAAGCCTAAGTACTGGTGACAAAGGGGAAAGGTTGGTTTCAGTCTCATAAAACTGACACCGCCCTGTGGATAACACAGGGTAGAAGGGCGTGCCAGCAACCACCCCCGAGTCTAGTACCAGAGAAAGCTTTGCAGTTCTGTGATAATGGGGAATCATCCCACAAAACTCACTGCTGACGAGCAGTTGCTAGAAAAGAAACATAGAAAATTCCTCGCTCGCCCCCTGTGGGAGGTCAATCCTTCAAGGTCGGGTCCTCTACCAGAGGCCTGGGCACTTGAAGGTCCTGCACAGTATCTTAGCTGTTCCCAGGACTGCGCTCTTCTGGACAGAGATCTCCGATGTTGTTCCCGGGATCCGCTGGAGCCACTCACCTAGCTTGGGAGTCACCGCACCTAGTGCTCCGATTACCATTGGGACCACCGTTACCTTCACCCTCCACATCTTCTCGAGCTCTTCTCTGAGCCTTTGGTATTTCTCGAGCTTCTCATGTTCCTTCTTCCACACCAACATACATATATATATACATACACATATATATGTATATGACGTGAAAAGATCAGATTTAAGGTTCAGAAGAGAACCGGAGCTTTGTATTAGAAGTGAAGCCAAAAGTGAGGCCAATGCAGATGTGCCTTAAACCTGCATTATTTCTATTCGTCAGAAGGGGGGGACTCATCTGGTTTCAACAAGAGTTGTCCAGAAATCTATGGGAAAGCCTTTGGTTCTTTTTCTCTGTAACGTTAGGAAATGCCTGTTAAGTTTATGGTCCTAAAAGTCTTGAATATAATATGCTGTCAATTTTGTAAATCATGGCTCCCAGTAGAAAGGGACAATAAAGCAGTTTTGCTTTAGAGTTGCTAGCTTCTAACTGCGCATTGTGGACTTCTGATTCCTGACCTTCCCTGCTATCTGTGATTTTAAAGTACTAAGATGGCAATGGAGAAGCTCCGTTACCGTGCTGCAAATCAGATATGACAAGAAATATTGTCTTTGTAATGGGGACTCAGGGCGCACTGGCTCTGCGTCTCTGAAGCACACTAGTAGCTAAATACACAGATACACATCAAGGCAGAATTGAACCGACTCGTCATGGAATTCTTTTCTTTTGTTTTCTTCTTCTCTTCCTGTCTCTCTGTCATGTATCATTATCTCAGCTTACCTTTTGGTGGTGTCGTTACACACCCAGTAAACTGCCTGCAGTCTAATGAACAAAGCGTGTACATTATTAGCTCTTAACTAGCCAGCAGATTTTAATTAAAACACATAGTTTGCCAATATATTGGATTTTTTAATCTTAACAAATACTTCAAAAAGTTTAAATTGAGCTTAAAATCCTCAAAACATGTGATTACATTCTCAGTTTTTAATTTCGCAGCAACAGTTATTTCGGATATTGAATGGCTCATTTTCCCATTCACACCCATTTGCACATTTTTCAATGCTTTCAATCTAACATTCACACTCTGAATGTTAGATTGCAACTTGGGATTAGTATCTTTCTCAGTGAAACTTTGGAGTTCAGACTGAGCTCCATTTTCTTCAGAAATTTGATACCTTAATCTCAAGGATTTACCACTTTTTTCTCATAGGTTTGCCACTTTAATGTTGAAAATTTAGAGTTTTTTCTCATAGTTTTACACTCCCCCCAAGCCCTGCCCATTATTTTTTTCCTACCATCTGTGACCCTAGTACTCCATTGTAAGAGATGTCCTCAGAGTTGTTTCTGGGGAGTTTTTCCTTCTCGCTTTTGCCAAATTCTTGAGTTGAAATAAGCCCTTAAAGTAATATATTTTAGTTCATTTTACTACAAATTACATATTTATTTTGATGAAATAATTATAAGTATATAAACAAATAATAAACAGCCCAACACATAGCAAGAAACATGCAAGCACAACGTGATAGCACAAACTACCATGAAAATGTTTCTAGGAGATGCAGAGAAGTGATGGAATGCCACCAGGACACTTGTTGGTGACTGTGGTGACTGTGTCCCGCCCATTTCAGTATTTAGTTATGTGTTCTATTTTTTCATCTCCAGCCTGTATCTAGATTGCTAGACTAGTGAAGATTCATAATTTCTGTTTGCATTTTGTCACGTGGTAGTGTGCTGACCTCTTAAAACATGGTTTAAGGAAACATGTCCCATCCATCAGTTTTGTTGCATTTATAATTTTTTTCTTCGATAGTGAGCCAGGCTTCTGTGCATGTGCAGGTGTCATGCCTTACAGTTATACACAGGAAAAAAAACACCTGTTTAAATCACAACAATCGGAGTCACAGCAGTTTCCATCAGTTACTGTGTGCAGTTGTTTAAGGAATCTCCGATCCCTCTCTGTGTCTCCCTGTGGATTTGCGCACTTTTAAAAAATCTCTATTCAAAAACCATTGTTTTAAAAGTCGACTTTACAAAGGAAAGTCACCCTCCCCTCCCCCACTTCCACCCAAAATAACACACCACGACTTACTTTGTGCCTTTTAAACTACATTTTTAGTTTTGCCCTTCAACTTGGACTTCAATCCAGCACTCAGATGTCGTCTTCCTCGATGTTTGCCCCCTAAACTTCAGTCCAAGATTTACTTTCTTTTTCAACAAGTTGAAGTCTGGATGGAGACAATGTTTTTCACTTCTCCTTGACGCGGAAGAGGAGAATACGGAGGGAGGGAAAGACACGGAGATATGAAAGCTGGAAGAATAGGGTGATGGCGATGATAAAAAAAACGTAACAGAAAAAATAGAAAAAGACGCAGGGAAAGCATATAATTTCAAAACTCTCTTATTGCCCTCTTCATCATATAGATTCAAACAAATACTGAAGACGGGCAAGTTGTGAAGAAAAAAAATGGGTAAAGATTAATGAGGAAAGAGTCAGGCAACGATGCCACAAAATATCCAATTGCATTTGCATAACAGGTGATGCCTTTCCCTCTGTTTCTCCAATCAGAGTCTAGGCTAAATCTCCCTGATAGGCTAAAATGTGAAGGGAATAGTGACTGCAAATGGCACCTTGGTGAATTATTAACGAGGAGCATCCATCTATCTATCTATACTCTATCCATCATTTTACACACACCACACTCCCAGATATAATTGTATTAACACAGATATGAATGGAGACGGACAGGAAAGGAAAGACAAATCTGTCCTCTTTTATCAGCGGCGTTTTAAACGAGCAGCGCTGAACTGGGTGGTTTCACATTAAGCCAAATGATTTTATCAGCCAGACGTCTCTGTAGTGTATTCAAATGGGCTTGCAGGAAGGTTAAAGTAAGCAGCAGTCTGTCGCTGTGGGATGTCAGCCTAAAGCGACACACTCGTAGTTGTTTACGTGGCAGGGCCGCGCCTCGAGTTTGCATGTTCTGCCCGTGTTCACCGTTTCATGGTTTTAATCTGTGATTCTAAATTGCTCGTTGGTGTGGATGTGAGCATGAATGGGGTTATGTACTGGCGACCTCCCAACGGTGTACACCTCACACCCTGCAGCAGCTGGGACAGGCTCCAAATGCCCCATGTGTGTAACTGGAAAAGAGGTTTAGGTTTTTGGTTAGGTTTAGGTTTATGACCATCTGCCTAATATTGTGTGGGTCCTCTTTTTTCCGCCAAAACAGCCCTGACCTGTCAAGGCATGGACTCCGCTAGACGAATGAAGGTGTGCTGTGGTATCTGATGTTAGCAACAGATCCTTTAAGTCCTACAAGTTATGAGGTGGAGCCTCCATGGATTGTACTTGTTAGTCCAACACATCCCAAAGATGCTCGATTGGATTGAATTCTGGGGAATTTGGAGGGCAAGTCAACACCTCAAACTCGTTTTGATCAATCTTGAATTCTATTTTTCCACTGATGACCACTTTTGATAGATACTAATCACTGAGGACCAGGAACATCCCACAAGAGCGGAAGTTTTGGAAATGCTCTGACCCAACCGTCTACCCATTAAAATCTGCTTCTTTTCAAACTTGAAATCCTTAAGTTGGCTATTTTTCCTGCTTCTAACACATCAGCTTTGAGGACAAAATGTTAACTTGATAGCTAATATGTCCCTCCCACTAACAGTTGCCAAGATTTAGAGATAATAAGGTGAAGAGAGAGATGAAGAGATTGGTTGGATAGCTGTGTGTCTGCATCTTTTAAAACATTAGCTGTAAATATGTTCTGTCACATTGCAGCTGGAAGAAAATAAATACGACCAGCGGGTTTGCTGATCAACAACACACATTAATTTGCTGCTAAGAGTTAATCCAGTTCATACAATAATTTAATATGGATGTAAATGTCCTACTATACCTGTACCCAAAACTTTTCAGACTCTCCTGACTTCCAGATAGACTTCTATTTCCAGAAATCCCAGATTTTGATTTGTGAAATAACTTTTTTTATGAGTTAATTTAGCACAAATGACCTCCTTCAATGTCTTTTTGATGAGCCATTCTTCAACCATACAATTCACCCTTCTATTGATGTGTAACTAAAACCAATGCCTCACTAGAAAACGTGTTTGCTTTCCTTAAGATCTGCATGAAAATTGATGAAGGCTCTGTCGCTGCCCTTCACCTGGTAATCTTTGGCTCGTACATCAAGCTGAGTTTCCTGCGAATCACTTCAGCAGTGATTCGCACTTTGTCGCCAGCATTTGTTTGTCCAGTTTTGCAGCGGATGCTTCGCTGCGTGGACGAGCCTCTTCAAATGTAAAGTGATGCTGCTCGCTGAAATGCAAATCTGATCGGTGCGGTATCATCAGCAGATTGGAGAGCTGCGTGTGAGTGTGTGTGTGTTTGTGCGAGTGTGTGAGGGGTAAAAGGAGCTCTATTCTCCAGCTGAAGCCCCTCATCTTCTCTGTTTTCATACTGACACACTGTGAATGTCAAAGAGCTGCATGAGGCCAGGCCTGTCAGTCAAGCATCGAGTGTGTATGCATGTGTATGTCTGAGTATTGGGGGAAAAAAATAAAAAAAGAGAGAGGGGAGTGTGTGTCCATGTGGGGGAGGACTTATGTTTGTGTATTTGTGAGAGTGTTTATGTGTCAGAGACGTGGTGAGTGCTGTGGTGTGTGTGTGTCCGAGAGACGGAGCGGGAGAGAGCTAGAGGAGTGTGTTGTGAGTTGCCAGAGGATCTGAGTGAACAGTGATGTGTGACAGAGAGAGTGAGAGAGAGATTTGGAGCTCAGAGGGAAAGAGAACGAGCGATCGAGCCACAGAGTGAAATAATTTTTTTTTTAAAAAGAAAGGAGAGAGAGAAAGATCTGGAGCCCAGAGAAACCAGTGAAAAAGGGAAAGAAAAACTAAGAGAGAAACAAAAGAGGGGAAAAGAGAGAGTAATGTCTAGAGAGAAGAGAGAGAGAGAGGGAGATTGAGGTTGACAGACAATGCTGTGATCTGCGTCTGACTCGGCTGGATTTACTGGATCAGACAAGCACTAAACTCCTCTCTTTCTTTCTGCCTCTCTGTTTCTTTGTCACTCATTCTCTCACTCTCGCAGTCTTATGTACTTCGCCTAATAACCTTCCTAGAGTACGTGTCATGTTATCCAGAGATTATTACTTCAGAGGGGGAGGATATTCTGGGCTGATTTACTCTCAGTTAAAACACAAACTTTTGATGATCACATCGGAGACATCAGGTCCAGTTTGGCTTTCTTTGTTTGAAGTTAACATTAAGGAGCAATTCACACTATCAAGCTCAATGAATTTTAGACGACCCTCCCTCAGCCGTCTCATGAACAAAAAAGCCCAGGAAAACTCCTGTTAGTCTGTCGCAACACTATCCGGCTTTCCTGCTGTGCCGCCATCAGCTACAAGCCCAGTGCTCCCTACTGAAAGGTTAAAAATTGTTTTCCTCATTCTCTTTCATAAATATACAGTTTGTTTATAACAACAGGAAAAGCGATACTCTTCTTCTTAATCTCTGCATCTCCTACAGAGTGGCTTTTGCCGACTTACCTTAACTGGTCGTGGCAGATGGCTGTCCCTCCCCAAGCCTGGTTCTGAGGTTTTTTCCTGTTAAAAGGGAGTTTTTCCTTCCCTGTGTCACCAAGTGCGTATTCATAGGGGGTCATCTGATTTTTAGGGTTATTGTATTGTCTTTACCTTGTCTTTACCTTTACCAACTGAATTTAATCTTCTTATTAGTTACATAGTTAAAACATTTTTCTAAATAGAATACTAAATACTAGTTATTCTATCTTGTTTGTGGTTTTTGATCAGTGTCAGTAAATGTAGGATGTGTGGTTGTGCATACGCACATATGTGTGTTTGCAGGTTCCAGTCCGGGACAACACGAGCAAGCCTGGTGTCTCACTTTACGATATTTTAGTGGCAGAAACGCACAGTTAAGCCACCGAGTCGCTGCTTCCTCTGGTGTCAGGGAAACACGGATCCATGCCATGCTAAAATTCAACAATAAAACACTTTACCAGAGGGTTAAGTATGACGCACCTGTCAGTGGTGAAGACACAAGCTCAGGATGAGACGAGGAAAAGGCAGCTAGCGCCCAACAACAGAGAAGTTATCTAACAATCCTGAATATGGACCGTTACGCTAGCTAGTCTATATGAAGTTTGGGATATGCTCTGAAGCTAGAAGAGATGTATGACTAATATCTGTGATAATACCTAGTAGCACAAGCTACTTAAGGATGGGAGGTTCTGCCTGATGCAGTAGTTGCGATCACCAGCAAATCAGGATTGTCAGAATGAGATATATACTTGTGAGGAATGTGCAGCGAGGTGCATGTCATAGTCAGACATTGAAACGAATTCTAGGAATGAGAACCGATTAATGCACAGATTGTACGAAACACAATATACATTCTGGACATACACCGTTGCAGCGCACTGCTATGCTGCAGCACACTCCTATGCTGCAGCACACTCCTATGTTGTTTGTGTTTTTTGATCAGCACCAGCACACGTGGCAAGAGTTTGTGTGTTCGTGTGTGTGCGTCTGTGTCATCAGCAGGGATTCAGGCTGATCCTGTCTTACCTCGGAATGACTGTGGTGAAATCTGCTGGAAACTCTCTTTCTGTCTCTCCTTCATACACGCGCACATTCTCTTGTTTACTGTGTCCTGCTGGGATGTCTGGCGATACAGAGGTGAGAGAAAATAGAGATTCTCTGGTTTTCTTCTGCCTCCTGCCTCCATCCCTCCTTCCCTCCCCCTGTCTTCTCCTTCTTGTCCTCCTGTCAGTCTTCCAAACAAGCTGTCTTATCGAATGATCACAATTGTTGAAGCAGCTTACAAAACGGGCGTTATCGAAATGAGCAAACACAATTTGCACCTTCAAACCGCTCTGATGTAAACAGTTAGGCGATGACAATAAAAAAATACAAAAATAAAAAGCAAGCAGCAACCTACAAATAATCATGTAAAATATGTCAGGCGTAAAGTTTTTACTCTACCAGATTTTTGTATTTTTACATTTGGTTATTGGCTTAAACCTGATGTGTAACAACACTCCTCTCTTCTCCTCCTGAATGTCAAAATAACCTTTTGCCCAGACATGAGGAGCGCTTGATTTCTCTTATCTTGCTGGTGACATGCCCACTCACGGGGCTGTTTAAGCACATGGCAAGACGCTTCGAACATCAAACGGACTTCGAGCAGCTCAAACTCACGGCTCCCTTCCAAAAACTTCCTCTGTCATCCTTCAGATAGAAAGACATGGGAGGACTGAAATGTCAGAAATTCTTTGCTGATGTCACAGCTTTAACTTGATTCAACTGGGAGGCCTGCTAGGAGACAGAATCTGAAGCTGACATCCGTCTCTTTACATTCATCTTTTTCTGCATCCTTTTATTGTAGCAGAGGTGAATCTGAACTGAAAGCATCACAAATTTCAACTTTTTAGAGAAATCATTTGTTCTCCGCAGTCACATGTCTTTATGAACAACTATAACTATAAACCTATAACATTCAGCATTTAATCATTAGTTATTACTAATCTCTGGATCTCTTCCATAGTCTATCTATTGTCCTGTCTTCCCCCCCTCACCCCCAACCAGTCATGGTAGATGGCTGCCCCTCCCCCACCCCTGTGCAAAGCCTGGCACTGCCTGATGGTTCTCCCGGTTAAAAGGGAGTTTTTCTTTCCCACTGTCACCAAGTAACAATTGAGGGACATCTCATAGGGGGTTGTCTGATTGTTGGGGTCTCTTCTGTATCATTGTAGGGTCTTTATTGTCCAATATAAAGTGCTGTTAAGCGATTGATGTTATGATTTGGTGCTATATAAATAAAATAGAATTGAATACAAAGAATAATTGGTGACAATATTGCTTTATTTGAATAACAATAACAAAAACAGTAATAGATTATGTCAGAATTAATTTGAAATATGACCTTTTATGTTATTTAATAACTTTGAGCTTTAAGTCCATCGCTTTTCATCCAAATTTGTATTGATGAAATTCTCCCTGATGTGTTGTTGATCAAAGGTGGCCCCTTTACATCACGCTCTGAGGCTTTTCAATCAGACGGGTGCATCGGCGTCCACTTTGATCTTGTAAGATTATAGTTGCTGATGTAATCCTGACATGACAGGAAGTCAGGGTGAGAAATGGACCCAAGAGATAGTGTTGCTCAATCCCCAGGTGGTCAGCTCTGCACAAGTCTATCTCATCTGGGATGAGGAGATAATTTAATGCTGCCATGACAACGGCTGGTTTGTCATTGTGTGTGAGGTCAAGTTCACAAACGGGATTCCGAGTAATTGTTTGGAAATGGGATGGGGTTTTCTTTTTGCAAAAATTTGTTGTTTACGTGTGGGTATTTGTTGATAAAAGGAATGAGGCAGAGAGAGGGATAAAAATGAAAGACATAATGGAAATATGGAATAGAGTGTGATAGAGAAGACTGCATGATGGAGAGAGTATAGTTCATTGCGCTTTCATATACAGATTTATTGTGCTTGAGTGTATGTGCATAATTTGTACATGTACTGGGCAACCTGAGCTTGTGCTTTTTATGTTTGTGTGTGTGTGAGAGAGAGAGTCATGCTGCAGAGTGGTTCTACCTGTAAATGTCAGGCGGCTGTCCTCAGTGTTGACAGCTAAGAAATCAGTGGTAAATCAGGGCAGTAGCTCTGCTAAAGAGGTGATTAATAAACATGTCATCTTTATTTGGTGTGTGTTAGTTTGTGTGTGTCTGGCTATGTATGTGTGTGCGCCAACACCTTTAGACCTTTTTTGCTCTCAAACAGCTTGGGGGTGGGTGAGGGAAAGCTGAAGACATGACAGCAATGGGGTGGAATGTGTTAAAGGACAGGAAAGGTGAATAAATACAAATAAGAAATTACCACTGATTTGCAATCACAGTGTGGAAGTAGCTGCTCTTGAAAAAATAAGAGCACCTTCTCTATGTTCTTTAATGAAGGGTTAGTTTTTTTCCTTCCTCCTCCACCTTTTTAAATTTGGGCAGCTCTTTTCATGGTTTGTATCTATTCATCTTATTAATTTGATTCTGATGAAATGCACGAGGTTTTTTCCATTGTTTAACATTAGCTCTGTCTGTCTGCATCTGAAATGCACAACACTATTGAAATTATGAAAAAATAAATAAAAAAAATCAGTGGAATAAGATTGAGGTGTACGGGGCTCGGGATGTCTCTTTTTCTATGTCATTGTTAAAATAAAAAGAGAGATGCTGAAGCTTCGCCCTTCATCACACTTAGCCCTGCGACTGTGCCACTCTCTAATGGAACTTCATCCATTTCAAATGACAGAATCCATTATGGTTGCATGCACCACTCTGCAGCGCATGCGTTGCATGCACTGGATTTATTTTTGTTATTTGCTGATCATGTGTGTAAACTCAGCTGCATTTATTCTCCTGCTGATGATTAACCAGTTGAAAAGCCTTGGGTGTAGTAGGTTTATGAGAAAACAGACGAATATATTTTAAAAGATTTCCAAGAGAAGAATAATTATGTTGCTGTCATGAACAACAGTGCTCTGAATATGCTGAACTTCATACTCTAGTCATGTAGTCATAATTAGGCCTAGTGGATGATAAAACTTTTCCCAAACTATAAAGAATATTTTGCCTACTATATCTTTTATATACTCTGAGCATATATTTTCTAAAAACAACATTTAAGGCATATTTTTCTTTCAGATACTCAAGTGTAAAGTATTGAAGAAAGATGAGCTGTTACTGAAATGGAGGTAAAAAAGAGACTGTTTTAAAGGTCAATTCACAATTTTTCCAACATTGTGAAATGACTCCTAGCACCTTAAAATATACTGTTTTGAAATTTTCTTGAGTCAGAGATTATAAAACAGATAAATGATGCAGGGTGCAAATGCTTGGTGCAACTTTGAAACTATGATCCCATGATACTGATGTTCAAAGTTGGTTATACCAAAAAATTATGATCAAAAATAAGATTTTGGCTTTAGATTGTAAAACTTGCATGGGTAAAACTGAAGTGATTTTAAATACAGCTCTGGTACATTTTTGAGGGGTTTATTAAATATACTAAATATTCATTAAAGATACTAAATTTGTAAAGTTGCACAACAAAATCAGAAATTTTATATATATATTTTATATATATTATATTATTATATTTAAGTGGTTAAGTTAAGACCAGATTAATGTCTTAATTACCTTGTAACAAAGCTTAAACTTTGTAAGGAGCGAAGAAGTGAATAAAGGAAGCACCAACAATTATGTTTCAGTGCTTAATGTGAAAGTGTTGTCAAACATCAAAGTCAGATTCTTTCTTTGGTTCATTAACAATATGGTCTGCCTGTGTGGGTGCCACTACACAGTTTCATTTCAATCATGTAAACATCTTTAGGCTTTAAGTTTCACCGGGAGATAAATCAGTGAGTCATCTGCATATCAATGCAATATTCTTTTTAAACATAAAACCACAGGTCATCAAATACAAGGAAAAAAAGAGGACTGGACTAAGAATTAAGTCTCATGAAAGCTAACAGAGAAGAGTCTAAACCAGAGACAAGAAACCCATGGGACTCATGAGGGTGTAAAATGAGGTGGTGGGATCTTAAAGCACAAGAATGGCAGAATTCCCGAGTCAACAATTAAAAGAGTAACATGCAGACTCATTCTCCAAAGTAAAAAGCTGTTAAAGGAATCAGTCTGAAGTTAGAGGACTGTATGATCTAGGTATAAAAAAGGCTGAACGCTGTGTTTTTAGAGTCAGCTTCCAGATGCTATTGGAAGGATGCAATTAATACTAAACAAGACAGCTTGACTAAACAGTGTCACATAGGTCTTTAAATGAATCAAGTCCACTGGGAACTTTGTGAACATTGAGTGAAAGACTAGTATATTAGTATACTAATATAGATGTACATGGCAAAAGTGGTCAAAAGAAGGCAAAGAGTGCTACTGGCAGCAGAGCATGCCTCACAAAAAAAGGCAAGGGTTTATGGGTTTATACATGAGGAAAAACTTTTCAACTCTTTATTGCTGATAATAAACACACTATGTCAGCGGTATTGTACGTATTGTAAATGCTGGTTTGTTATATGATGAACCGAGAAGTGTGAGTGAATGGTAGCTTTAGACCTGTTCAGCTCTCCGCTGTGGTGGGAGGCCGACATGTCAAGAAGAACAGATAGAGATGTGTGTTGTTGTGGTGGAGTGCAGGTGCAAGTCTGCCACTGGGGGTTCAATTTACACACTGTTTGTGCACCTGCGTGCCAGCGTGTGCATCTGCATGTGTGATATTTGCATGTGAATCTTTGTGAGGACAAATTATGTTTCAAGGTTAAGAGCGAGGACATTATAAAAAGGCCATTTCTCACTCAAAGGATCATTTGAGACTGTTTTAACACCTCATGTGTCCGTACATGTGTATCTCTGTGGATTAACCGTCTGTGTGTGTATGCCTACACGTGTCACCCTCTATAAACTGAGCAGAAAATAAACCTTGATATAAAGAGAGAGCACGTCAGTGACTTCTTATATCTGATCATAGCACTTATCATTTGTTTTATCCTCCTAGAATTTGGATGGTTAGTCAAAGCTGTCACTTTTTGAAGCTCCAGTACAAACTTTAGCTCAATGCAGGTAACAGCTGATCTGAGGGGGAAAGAAACTACAAGCTCAAATTACATTTTTTAGATGTGTGAAACAGAGTAGAGGTTTCTGGCATAACTTCTCTACATCCAAGGTGAATGGAGAAGAGCATAAAGTCTGAATCAGTTAAAGCTCCAGCAACACTTGCATAAGGATAACTTTATTGTTTGACACATCATTTACACATTGTATGGCAATTTATTCACTAATTTCCTTAATTTGACAAAATTAGATCCACAGCAAAGAACATTTCAGTAACACCAGCTAACAGCAGCAAAAACCTCAGTGCTTGCCAAGAAGTTCAGGATATCCTCAGCAGCTAACTTCAGTATTACCATCATTGGTCAGAATTGAGCTTCACAGACTCATCAGCCCATTTGAGTCTGTGAAGGTCCCTTTCAAACACTCTTTACTGCCTCCTCAAGAGGCTTCACCCCTGGGATTTTGACAGCTGAGGTAACCAGTGTACTCAGAGCCTACACTTACTAAATATGAATGCTAACCTTTGGAGGTTATGCAGGGTTAAAAGTAATAATACAAAAAAATATTTCATTGACATATATCTATGTTTTTATACCCAAACAGAAACAGGCCATTACAGGGATACACAGAACAGCTAGCTGTGGCTCAAAAAGGTCTTTATAATGATAACAGTGGAAGGGGAGCTGTTACTGTTCTCCTTATTTGCTCCCATACTGTTCCAGTGGTGGATCAAACATGGGAAGAATTTCAAATAATGATATCCGAGTTTGTACAAATAATCTCAGCAGGCTTCAGACTATCCCAAACATTGGATTTCAAACAGCTTTTGTTTTCAAACCATGCCCCTCTGTTATATCAATGAGAGTGGAATCACTTATGTTGTCATGTCAGGACACATCTCGGGGTATGTGCACACATGCACTGCACACCTACTCATATGATGATTACAAGGAGGAGCCACTCAGAAGCAGGTTGACCTAAAATGACATTTGTTTTATTTTTTGGCTGCCCCAAGGCCCAGTTTAAAATTACAATAAGATTTTTTTTCAACTGAAATCATGGAGCACTTTAGCAGAGTCCCAGAAAAAAGTCAGTACCGGCAGCTGGAGTGCAACAGTTCTCCTTTGAAGAAAACATATCTTACACTCAGCCTGAAACACAGAGTTTGGGAAGGGATTTAGTTTAGGAGTCCAAACCTCCTTCAGCTTAACTGCTGTACTGAAGCATGACTGACTGACTAAACCTGGACCAAAACATTCGAACCAGCTAGGGAGAAAGTGTGTGTCTGTTCATGATATTGTGTGTCATATGTGTGTTTATAGTCTCTTTGTGTGTGTATATATTCCAAAAAGGGGCAGATTTGACCCTGGCCTGGAAGTGTTTAAACATTCTCGTACCAAACAGAGAGGTTACAGTGTGTAAGCAGGAGTGTGTGTGTGTGTCTGTGGTGTCTCTGTGATTTTTATACATTTTTTATTTCATGTGTATTTGTGTGTGGTGACGCCACTGCTCGCTAAACTGACACATTTTCAATCACATGGTTTATTCCGAGGAAATTGTTGAAAAAGAGGGAAAAGGGCAGATTTCTGCGGCTCTGCGGGCTACAATAGGACAAGCCAGGATTATTTTTTTTCACTTTGTGCGTGTGTGTACGCGCACAAATGTGTGTGTATGTGTGTGCATTCGCAGACAATGCCCTGGTAGCCAATTTGTAATATATAGTCGGCCTTGAAAAATGGCCCAGATCTCCCCTTCGCTGTCTGCAATTTAGCTCTGCCGGCACCCAGCAATACCCATTGTACTGCCTCCCACCACTGCCATTTTGGCCTGATGGAGTGTGTGTCTGTACCTCGCGTGTGCGAGAGTGTGTTTGTTTACTTGCTTATGTGCATCTCAGTGTGCATTTACCCATGAGTCTGTCTTTGTGTGTGCGTGCACCGGTGTGCGCGAGCCAGCAACTGTGTTTATACTCAGGTTATTGAATTTCTGCTTGTGCATGTCGGTGTGTGACACTATGCAAGTGCACGTCTCTGTGAGGTGCTGCGCCATTAGTGTGTGCCTAAAGTTGTACTGGTTATTTAATGCGTATGCATATAGTTGATTTTCTGTGCTCGTGTTTGATGCAGCGCGGTTACTCCGTCTACTTTCCAAAATGACAGCAAGACACCTGAAGGCAACATTCTGGACTGAATGGATAAAAAAAAGAGAGAAAAGTGAGAGAGAAGGGAAGGATGGAGTGATACGCAACAATTTAGGTAAAGAAAAAAAGAAAGACTGGAATAAGATTTTTAAGGATGTAAGAAAGAGGCCACTGTGTTAAGATGGGCATAAAGACGTGCATGTAAAAGCAGGTTAGTTGGGCACAAGGACGAGGCTCAGAAGAAAAAAACGTAGCACAGGAATATCCGGAGAAAAAGATGGAAATAAGAAGGTCTAAAAGGTGACTTCATAGATGTAAGTTTGACTGCAAAAAATTGTTCCTGAATTGAAAGAGGGATGTGGACAGTAAAACATGTAAGATTGGGGAAGTTGTAAGAGAGAGTAATGGGAAACAAAGGATTGGCTTGATTGTTTGAATGGAGAGTAAAGATAAAATGATATGAAAAAAAAGGACGAAAGAAAGATTTAAGGATATAAAATGAAGGTGAGCAGCAAAAATAGAAAAGTGAGGATTATGCATGTCCCGAGATGTTGCCTGTAACACCTAACCCAACTCAAATGTACCGAGTCGATCATGAGTGTTCTTCCTCCCAACTCCTATACTGGACTAGAAATGGTGGCACACTGTCCTCTCACATATTTGTTAATGAATTAACAAAGCAATTTTTATTTAGTCAGCTGTCAGTGATGAAGGCAATATATAGTGAACATGGTGGTAATGACAGTACACGGGTACCAAACCCGAGTCCAGCTGCACTGTGTTCAGTAATTGGTTGTGCATCCGGCACATAGTCTAATGTGAATATACCCTAAGCTGAATCTGTCAACTGTATATTGTATATTGAAGGAGGAGCAAAAGGAGGAGTATTTATGTAAAGAATACCTGACTGAGACTTTTTTAAGGCGCTGTTAGGATTCCTGATGACTTTGACGTGTTTGTGTGTTGGCTCATTTGGCAGCACCTCTTTTAAGGGTCTTGGTGTACCACCAAAAAAGGCCTACACTATTTTGTATACTAATTACAGGGGAAACATTCATTAATATTCATTAGGTAAGTCCTTGTTAACACATTTAAGAAAAAAAGTTTAAGCTTATAAAATAATTCATAAAGTGAAGTGTTTCCTTGAAACTCTGATAAAAATTCCCAAGTTCGATTTTTCTTGACTTTGAAGTATTACATTATGCAGTAAATTTCACCCACTCAGCAGTATCATGCACAAATTCATTTCCACCTTATTTACACTGATTGTACCTGTTAAATAAAGTCAGTGCATTTTCTCAAAACTCTTTTTTCCCTTCAAAACTCACATACAGTGCAGACACTCCCAGTCCCTTAATCTCACATAAAAAACATGGAAAGGATCCCCCTCCCCCCTTTTTTTGCATCATTTTCATCATGCGTAGTAAACTCTTCCTTTGTCTTCGGTTAACAGAAGCACCACAGCCCGGTTTTTGTTAGCCCGATACATGGCTGATATCGTGTAGAAATCTCATTGTTAATAATCTACTATTCTATTTTAATGCAATCCTTTCCTTATCACAACTTAAACCCGACTACAGTGGAGGGAAAGTGAAACAATAAAAATAATGGGATTCAAAACTTGGTTTTCTGAGTGATCTGATTTATGCCGCCAATAACCAACCTTGCTCAATATCTCGACTTTGTAACAGTTTTGAACATGAGACAGCCCATATGCTACTCCATATGTCACTCGGTGTCTAATATTACCACAGCTGGTGTGGCGCTGACGCCAAACAACACCTCATGTGTATCTCTGACATTCCAGTGTCTGGGACAAAATGTCAGCATTTGGACAGCCTGGGAATTGTATGGTGTGAGAGATATTATAAACAATTAACAATCTTGCTAAAACTTTCAAAATGTAAAAAAAAGAAAAAGAAAGAAGGACTAAGGGTTACTTTTGTTGAAGAAATAAGAGAAAAAGTTCATTTTTTTGGCAGATGTATGTCAATTTGTTGATGATTGGCTACACTCTCTGGATTGTACCAGCTGATGAAATAATATAACAGGAAGTGTAAGCTTATTCTACATTCACTTGTAGCTACAGTACCAGACTGAATTGTTATTGGTGGGTCTGAAAACCAGTCACGTGTAGTTGTTGTTTTATCTGGGATTACGTTCAGTCTGAAAACATTGTGCAACTTCTTACTATGATTTTCTGAGTTGAGCAATATTGTTCACTGAAACCGTGCAGGTAGGACGACGGCATCACTCGAGTAAAAGTATCTGTGAAAAAAAGCTTTTCAGTCTGGTCTTCTGATTGGGTCCAAACCAGAAAGTGCTACAGTGATAACAAAAACACAAAACAAAGGATATATGTTTTCTGATTCTTATTCATGGAATTGATGAACAAATTCTTGATCATTATTAGCACTGAATGTCACATATGCTTCTAGCTGGCTACTCTCTTATCACCTTTTAAATTGGCCATATAGACAAACACATATTTTCAAAGCCTTGTAAGTCAAAAGCGTGCAAAAAAGACATGCAAGTGAAATAAAACGCATACTTTGTCTAAAGCAAGTCAATAGTGACTTTTCATTTAGCTGTGGTATGTAATTACATTTTGTCTTTCTTCAGCCATTGGTCCTTAACTGCTCAACTGCAGTCTGGTGTTGAGCACATGAAGCAGGTTTATTACGTTGTTTGATGAAAAGACTGGAAACAAAAAAGAGTATATTTACCAAAATTAGGAGCTAAAAGACGCTAAAAGACTCTGCAGCATTCCAGACCTCCATCACTTGTAGTTCAATACAAGCATCACTTGTATTGAACTACAAGTGATGCATTTACATTATTAAGAACCATTTGATTCCCTGCTTGTATAATGATATTGATGAGATCAGAGTCAATGACCTTGACAAGTGAAAACTCCAAAGAAATTGATGGACTCAGTGCCACCGAGATAAATGTTTACAGGTTTTAAGAATATCCATCAAGCAAAGGCAATCACAAGGACAACTGAGTAAAGCAGCTTTTCATTTACCCTAAGAGATTTGGAGCAGGCAGATGTCATATTTTACTCCTGTTGTTTTTAATATATAATGTGAGTCATGACACAACACATTGCTCAAAACTCCTAGAATCTTCTCGTGACCGTTACATGGACTGGAACTTAACATAGTAGTCTCTGTGCCGAGTCAGACTCTGTGTCTCTTGAAACCTGCTTAAAGCCTGCCATATAATCAGCAAAGTACACCGACCGCAGTGACAGAACAAACCTGCTTTTCTTCTTGCAGATGACAGCGCTCTTCTTATCTTTTATTGTTTTGTTTTTTCCCCTTCCCCCACAACAGAAGCGATCTGTTTCCTAGTCATGCATCGAGAGATCAAATCTAAAAGTAATACAATCTCTGGACTTACATCGCAGTCGTTTAATTTGAAAACCAACTCTCGCTGCCTTCTCCGGTAGCTTTAAACTGAAATAAGTTATGCCGGCGGTGCCCTCGCTTCACCCTCTGACAAGAACAATAGCGGCTGGCTCGCCTCAGAAAACTGTGTTTTACAATAATACTTGTCCACAAAGCAAGACCGACAATGTCAATGGTTTTATGGTGCGCTACACAGTGCAGCTAATGTTCTCC
This sequence comes from Oreochromis niloticus, assembly GCF_001858045.2. Lineage (NCBI taxonomy): Eukaryota > Metazoa > Chordata > Actinopteri > Cichliformes > Cichlidae > Oreochromis > Oreochromis niloticus. The sequence goes on along the minus strand of NC_031983.2, from coordinate 4,700,652 downwards.
TGCAAGCCAGCATCGCTTCACTGCTTCTCCCTCTCGCTCTCTCCTCCTCCTTCCTGTGTCTTCCAGCGTCTCTCTCCCTCTTTCTGCCTCCTGTTTTTTTTCCTTCTCTCTTTTATTCTCCTTGGCTCTCCCTCGCTCCCTTTCTCAGTATGAAAAATCCATTCCGGCATGGGTTTTGACAGCCTGTCTTTGGTGGGTGTGTAAAATTCAAATAATTCACTGTTCATAGACAGTCACTTTGGGGCTGCTTTGTATTTTGTATTTGACTCCGGTGTCACTTTGCCTGCCCGTTGAGTCCCAATCGGCAACGTTTAGCTTTTCAAAAAGAAAATATATAAATAAATCAAATCTGCCACCAAACTGCAGGTTAGTTGGGTTTTTTTTTGACTATTTCAAAGGGTGGCAAGTTTTAGGCGACCAGTCGTGGTGGCAGATACATCTTGAAATACATCTGAAATAAGCGATTATATTCTAAGCAAACAAAAGAGTGTTAAATATGTGTTAAATATGTGTTAAATACGCCACATTGTTTTGTGGCATATTTAATGCCCCCTTGAATGTAAGTGCTTGCACTTGAGTGTGATTTAAAAAGCTTTGGCCGTCATACTTTTTTTTCAACCTTTGTCATCCACCTTTGTTTTGTCTCCCCTTAATTAGCGTGGCTTCTTGCAGAGGGTACATGATGTTAACACTTGCAGAAAGACTGTAAGTAATTTCCCTGTGTGGCAGTTAGATTTTGGGGATTTTATTTAGAAAATATTTGCACACCTCTAAAAGGTTGAATTACCCACTCTGGGTCAAAGATGAGTTGGTGGCCCAAGTGGAATAGTTTAAGTATCTGTGGTTCTTGTTCACAAGTGAGAGCAGCGGGGGATTGACAGGCGGATTGAGGAGGGTTAGTCATGACACACAAGAAAGTCTGTGGTTCTGTGTTTGCTGCCTCTCCGAACTGGTCCCAGATAAGCAGCAGAAAATGGATGGCTGGACGGATCTTTGCACATTATATAGTGAAATACGAGCATTAATAAGTTGTGCCTTTTTTAAGTAGATCCTAAAAATCCGGTTTATGTCACTGACACACAGGAAGCAGTTTGATCACATGTCAAACTTTCAAACCAGGAACAAACTTGATGAAACACGTGTAAGACGAGGAAGTAACGCAGCTTCACTGTGGAGCTAGCTAAGCTAGCTAAGCTCAAATGCATGAAAAGTGGAGAAGTAGCAGCAGAAGGAGATAAAAAAAGAATAAAAAAGACGGGTAAATAAATGAAGAATTAAACAGTTTGCCTGCCTCCAGTTCTTCATGCAACAAAGTAAAAACAGACTGACTGCATCTGTTGACTCAGTGAGTCGCTCTTCCAATGCCTGAAAGAAGAAGCTACAAAAACCCCAAAGTGACTCGTGTTAAGTAAAGTTTGTAGATAAACTTATACTGTATTATTAAACATCCTACTGAAAGAGTAAAGTACATTAATTTACTATCCTGTGCTGATGCTGGATTGTTTGTGACCGTTAAATAACAGAGTAGTAAGTCATCATCCTAATCCGTGATTCCTTGCCAGTACGGTAATGTTTTTGCAGCAACTTTGATGGTCACCAACTTATCGTTAACTTGTTTTGGAAACATGGAACATCTGTTATGGAAATTTTGTTTTCCTGTTAGCCAGTACTGCATGTATAAGTGTGCAGCCTACATTTATTGCTTTCTGAGATGTCTATTCTTTCATAGGTAAATATTGTGCCTTTAAGTACTAAACTTATTATTTGGGGGGACAAATAATAAGTTGACATAGTATATTTAATATATGCACTATATATCATTTATAGCAAACTTTTTCATATGGGTGCTGATAGCATTTGTGGTCCTGAGGATGCTGAGCGTGCTACCCCCAGTCCACACAGATATTGCCATATTACATCACATCCGCAGCACCCTCTACGCTAAAGATATGCTCAGAGCTATCACAGCTGCCTGTTTATGGGTAATTAAACAAAGTATTTGGATTCTTCTTCTTATTTTCATATAGACTTGAGACTTTATGAGGTTGATCAGAAGGTCCACAGTTTGTTTTCCACTGAGCTAGAAATGCCCAATCTTTCATTATTTTTTCACATGAACTGCCAAATTATCATTTACCTACTGCTTATCTGCAGAATATATTTTGCATCTAATTCCCTGATTTTCCATGACATTAGCACTGTGCTTTGTATGGTTATTTTTTCTTTGGTTCCTATGCTCTGTTCCTACTTTCTTGTCTTTGTTCACTTTATTTTCCTGTTTTCTCCCTCTTATTCTTCATTTAAGTCTTATTTTTACTCCCACTTCTTCTTCTTCTCCTTTTTTCATGTGGCTGTCGTTAAAGAACCTCGTAACGTTTTTTTGTGTGTTTCGCAGTGACCCCTACTGGGAGCGGCCAGCTAATGCAGGCAGCTGCTCCGCCGCCCGGCCCAAGACCCTTCACCTGGCCGGCCAGCAGCATACCTCTTCACCATGGTAACGTTTGTGTGTGCTCCTTGTAGCAGTAGCAGTAGTAAAACCAGTAGTATAACTTCCCTGTGTGTGTGTGTGTGTGTGTGTGTGTGTGTGTGTGTGCGCGTGTGTGTGTGTGTGTGCGCGTGTGCGTGTGTCATCGACAAAGAGTGGTATGAATGGATTGCCAAACCTTTTTTACTGTTGTTTTATTGTTGTTGGTTCATATACAGATTTGTCTCAGTAGCATTAAAAGAAGGGGATGTAAGTTCGTTTTTATGCATTGCCATTAAGTTTCCAGCTGATTTTCTAAGACGTTAAAGACGTAAGGATCACCAATTCAACTTGTTCGATTCAATTTCATTCCAGGATAGGCCTTAAAATGGAACGACTTCTAGCACTGATGTGACTGGTTCTTTGGAAGATATTTTTGCTTTGATTCACTTATGCTGGCACCCAACTCAATTTCTGGCATCAGGGATCCTCTGGCCTCATTTTACCTGATGTATTATGTTGCATAAGAATAACCCTGATGAATTCCATGCAGAGAGTTATACATATTGTCAGTTTTGGAAAAACTGAGTAGCTGCATCTGGTTGGGCATTGGTTGCATCACTGCTGTAAAGAACTGCTACCTCTAGAGAAAAGTTGAACTGATATCCCAAAACTACGTCTTTGCTGAAGCCAGGTAATTAATCCAAAGTATCACCCAGGGTTAATGTTCTGCACCCAAAAATTGCATTTCATTCAGTCATTTTCTGGGAATTGTACATCTATTTTCCACAGGTCAGCAACAAAGAATTCACTATGCCATCAAATCTTATTTTGAACTAAGACTTAAAAAAGGGAAAAAATGAACAAAGCACCATAACATCCAAAGTGAATGTGAGCCTTCTGCTCCACCATCTCCAATTTGCCTGAAAGTTTCATGGTTCAAAGTTTGGGTAGAGATGTTTGGGCATATATTTACATATATCTTAAAAATATCTGCTTATCCGGGGCCGGTTCACAGTTCAGCAGCCTAAGCAGAGCAGCCCAGACCTCCCTCTCGGCGGGGCCTCCTTCTGGTGGGACATGCCCAGAACACCTCACCCAGGAGGCACCCAGGAGGCATCCTTGTCAGATGCCGGAACCACCTCAACTGGCTCCTTTCAATGTGGAGGAGCAGCGGCTCTACTCTGAGCCCCTCCCATATGGCTGAACTCCTCACTGTATCTCTAAGGGAGAGGCCAGCCACCCTTCGGAGCAAGCCCATTTCTGCCCCCCTGCATCTGCAATCTCGTTTTTTCGGTTACTACCCACACCTCGTGACCATAGGCGAGGGTAGGGACGTAGATCCACCGGTAAATCGAGAGCTTTGCTTTTACACTAAGTAAACAAACCTCACACTGCAAAAGAGAAAAAGTGAGAAATTCTGAATGGTTTAATTTCACAATAATGAAAACTAAATCATGTATAATACCATAATGTGACATTCTTTGGCACAAAAATGAAAAACAAAACTGCTATTTAACCTTTTATGCTGGATTGAGCAAATATAAGTTCAGTGACAAAAAACAAAAATATTAGTACACAGTTTTTCAGATGGGTTTTCAGATGGCATGCAAATTATAACTGCAAAATAACGAACTTTGTTAAATATATAACAATTTTTCCTTTTTGAGACCTACTCTACCTTCCATTTTTAAAACCTACTGGAAGTCTTATAATGCAGATTAAGAGACCTCCAGGGCAGTAGGATAGTAGTAGAATAGGTCGCTAAAATAAAACTACGCATATATATTTAGCAAAACTATTTTAAAAGTTATAATTAGGATACCATCTGGAAACTTCAGAATGTATTTTGTCTTCAGATTCAAATAGACTATCTACTGAAGTTTTTGTTGTTGTTCCACAATTTGTTATATATCATTAATTAACAATGACAGCTGAAAGAATATAGACTTTTCTTCATTTTTCTGTCTAAGAAAAATATATATAATATATATAATAAAGTATTCCACATGCTCTATTTGAATTATTGTGAAATTCAACTATATATCATTTAGATATTGTCACTATTTAGCTTTTGTAATGTGACATTTTTCATTAGTATGTGCTTAAATATGAAGCTTTGCAGGATGACTTGAAAGCCAAAAGTCAGACATTTTTTGATGTGTCTTTAGCCAAATGACAGATTCTGACTGATTTTGATGTTAAGAAATATCAGTGAAAATTTCAGGCTTTTATCTTTAATAGTTTTTGAGATATCCGTGTTCAAACATTACCTCAAATGTCAAAAGTGCCAAAAATCATACTGGGAGTGGGTCAACAGACCACTTAAAAATATATATATGTGTTGAAAAGTATATGATATATGAAGCTACAATTTCACAGCAATTAGCTATGGACCTTAACATTTTCAGGCAACTGGCTGGGCAGAAAATGTTCTATAAAATGACCCTAAAGTCAACACAGAAGAGACAGAACAGTTTCATTAATGTCATTACTCCTGCAATGCATCAGTTTGAGTTGGTGTTTGTGTTATGTTGGCATCATACCTTCATACTCATCTTGTAAAAAGTATCAAAGATTATAATCTATATGTAGATTTGCATCTTTTGAAGTCCTTTGATTTTAGATGCAAACTACCTGTTTTTGTTTTTATGACCTCAACTTTGCAATGACATTCCAGCTGTTTCTGGTTTTCCTGGTTCTGTTTTAACCAGATAATGTTCATTTAAAAAAGCCAACTGAAGCCAGTGTAGAAGTGTCTTAAACCGGCATTTTTTTTCTAATAACTTGCATCTTGTTGGCCGACTCATTTGATTGCTCAAATAAACCTGATTGTATAGAAGTCAGGGAGAAAACAAATCTTACAGGCTTCACTTTTGTGTGAACTAAGACATCAGTAAACACTTTCCTGATGGGATTATGGTCTAAATCACTAGTTTCAAGCCTTATTTAATATAGCATGACACTGATTTTTTTAAGTTACAGCCCTCTTAGAGTTAAAAAGGAGTGTAACAGCCCAATGCTTCAGGTTGTATTGACAAGGACTGTCAATCACTACCATACGAGCATACAGCGGTCCTCTGTTTCGTCTTACTTGACACACACTCCACTAAAGCTCTGAGATGGTAATGGTTCAAGGTGGTCAACTAAAAGCTTCAAGACAGGACTTCACTAATTGGTGGTTCCCAAATTGCTGCTTTTATATAAACTGCTTTAAAAAGCTGTCTATATATGTGAGTATGACTGTCAAAGCTCAGTCTGATTATCCTCGTGTGTTTGTGTACTGCCATAAAATTGCATTATTCTTTTTCGATAGTTCATCCTCTCCACCCTTCCCTCTTCTACCGTCTTTGTAAGTGAGCAGTGAGAAGAAGGGGATTTGACACCAGGAAGTGAACTGAGGCCTGGTGCATTGTGTCTCGAGTTCTGTGTATTATTGTGTGCGTGCGAGTGGTGGATTACAGTACTGGAGAATAAAGGGGGGATTTGTGTCGGAGTCAGGCAGAGAGCTGAAAGGAGACGGCAGTTAATAGCTCATTATAGGATGGGCTTAACACCATGTAGGGCTTCTAGAAACACCAAAAGTTCAGCTTGACAGTAAATGAAAAATTTAAACTACTCTGTGCATTTCAGGCAGTTATAAAATGAGATGTTTTTATTTATACATAACCCAACATCAGGATTTTACTAAATGCGCAAACTGTTAAAAGTAGGAGAACGAAAGGGGTGTAAAAAATGTGTCTATTTGACTTTGGTTCTTGTCTATTAATTTGTGTATGAATGTGTATATGTCTGCTGAGCTTGTGTGTATGTGCTTTTTTAATCTTAAATGCACGTGTGCTTGCGTGTGTCTAGAAGGTGAAATTGAGATAAATGGTGTAGGAGCTGGGTGGCCCTTGATATACACTCCACCTGTCTTCTCTGCTTACAGCTGTATTCATGCGGTTGTGTGTATGTGTGGCAAGACACTACCATACAAGGTTTGTTTGGTGCAGTCACTTTAATTATGTGTATGTGGGAATGCGTATTTGTTTAATGTGCACACCTCTGCTTGAGGTAGCTTACTCGTGAGGTTGTGTACGTGCGCTGCTGTTGCATGTGTTTGTTTTAACTGCGTGCATGTTTGGGTGTGGAAATAAGCAGAGTGGTTGTAAACTAAAAGAGACAGGTGTACCGGGGAGAGTATGTGCATTGCAGCCATTCTCACTTTTCCTCTCTTAGAAACATACACACACACACGCACACACACACACACACACCAGGGAGATGGTATTCAAAAGATATAAAGAGAGTGTGTAAATGAGGAGAGAGAATATGGGTTTTCAGTGTTGTGAGACAATAAAAATGAGGAGAAACTGGAAGGACAGACCGGTAGTTTGGCTGAATTCTGGTCCGGTAAACCATCGGGAGGATGAAGCCACGTCAAGCTACTTGGCTGAGTCTGTCATCCCAGGAAATATAACAGCAACAGTACCCAAAACAGCATATGATGGCAACAATCTCCCTAATGAAATGCATCTCTTGCCTGTTGGGTATACTTGTCTGTGTTCACCACCTCCTGTCGACTCCTGCTATTCATAAATGTGCCACAGTATTCATTCAGAAGCACATTGCTTATGAATGTAATCCAGCCAGCAACTGTGTTTCACCTGGGTGAGTTATAAAATGACAAGTGTACACTCTTTCTTGTTTCCTGCTGGCTTTCTTTGTTGTTATGCCGTACTGGGGGATTTTGAAATCCCAAAAGTATGATTTTAAATACTGAAAAAAAAACCCAAACCCATCACTGTATTAATCTATAACAGACCACTGTTATGTTTAGGTTTTTTACTGCAGTGTGTGCCCTCTGGCAGTTTGTACTGGTGGAACATGAAGATGGTAAATAGTAACTAGTGAACAGTTTCAGTTTTTTGAATGTAGTTTGTTTTCCTTTGATAAAGGTGAGCCAGGCAACATGTTGGAATCTATTGTAGAAGGTAGGGATGTTTCTAATTCATACCTTCAGCAGTTTGAATATTGGATTGACGAAACAGTCCAAAAGCAAGAAAAACAAAGAGAAAAAGTAACAATGTGGTACCGGCAGTGTATTCCTTGTAATGATGTCTACAGCCCACATAGCTGTACTGAATAGAGTTATGCATTAATTGGATCCTGTGATTACATGCAAGACTATTCGTACACAACCAATATACAGTAGAGCCATTCATTTTCTGTACCATCTACATCTGGCTGATTTTGCAAGATCTGTTCCACTCTTTACCTTGCCCATTTACAACATCCATTAGGAAGGGCACCACAGTCCAGAGTATGGCAGCTAGCTGTCAAACACATCAGTGATTGAGGACATTTAATAATTAGTTATATAAAGACTACTAAAACCTACTGGTCATCTAGTTGAAGGACTGATGAGCTCACGCCACAGCGAGCCATCTATTGCCTGCCCCTTCCACTTGAATTCAAAAAGATCACTATTCATTTTCCTGTTGCTGATTAGAATTGAATCAAATTTAATCACAGTGATGACCTAATGGGTCTTCACCCAAACTGTGCTCAAAGTCAAGGTCACACTCGTTGCTTTAGTTGTGATGGATCACGAGTGGGATGAACTAAGTCGAGACGTTCTGGCTCACCTATGCAGAATATTCATAAGAAATGTATGGGAGGTATGAAGAAGGTAGATACTGCAGTGAAGATAAGAACAGAAAATGGAAAAAGTAGAGGCAACGTAAACATACATGGTGAGCATGATTGAAAGGGAATGTATGACAGAACCAGGCAGATTCAGATAGAGAGATTCAAGCTGTTGCAGGTGTGCCGCTCCGCCCCTGCTCTGTCCTTCAAAATGACAGCTCTAAAAACACATAAATCCTCCTTCGCCTCCTCCTCTCTTGTGTGTTATCCCCCTAAATTTTATTCTCCCTCTTCCTTGAATCCTTCTCTCCATTCTTCATCTTCTGCCACTTCACATTCTTGCTTTCCTCTCTCTCTCTTGGACCTTTTCTCCTCTCAGTCTTCTCTCCTGTGTGTGCTTTCCTGTTGTATGTTCATTTATTCTTCCTCCTGTGTCTTTTCCACACCTCTTTTTCTGTTTTCTCTTTCTCTCCTTTTTTCTTTCTTTTCTTCTTCCACATTTGTTCATGTTCTCTCTCACATCCTCTATGACACCCAGTTTTTCTTTTTCTCCTTGTCTGGCTGTTATTTTCTTATTTTCCCACTTCACTTTCCTATCAGCTGTCGATCTTGTTCAGTGCCGTACCATTTTCCTATTTCTGTACTCCTCATTTTTCCTTCTTTCTGTCCATTTTTCCTTTTTTGTCTTTCTGCTTCAAAACATTATAAATTATATTTCCCCTTCCTTTCTTTTTTCTGTTACTTTTGGAATTAAGTGTTTTATATTTTCAGGTTTTGTTTTAATTTTTCTCTCCTTTCTTTGTTCTCTTAGGTCATTTATTTTCTTTTTCTGTGTTTTTCTCCTTTTTTTTTGTTAATTATTCCCAAGCACAAACTTTCTTTCCATACTTTCTTTTCAGATGTTTCTTTTACACATCTTTTTTAAAGCCTTTCTTCTCATATTTCCTTTGTCTACCTCTTTTTTCCTTTTCTTGTTTCTTCCTCCTTCACTTCCTTTCTTTCTCCCCTCCATGTCTTCATCCCCTCCTCCATCACTTCCTTTTCACAGCTTTCTTCCTTCTTTTATCGCTTTCTTTCTCCATCACTTCCCTCCTTCTTTCCTTCCTTCCTTCCTTCCTTCCTTGCGACAAGTTCACCTTGTTTCCTAGTCTGTGTCTGAGCAGTTGTGTGACGTGTTCTGATGTTAGTTGGGGTTTTTTTTCACTCCCATGTCGCATGAGTCAACTCCTGGCGTGTCGCTGACTTTGTTCAACTGCCTCTCTTTGATGCCACTCTTTCTCTCACCTTGCCTTTCTTTTCTAACCTACTTTCTCCTTCGATTTTTTCCCTCACTTCCCTGAGAACACAATATAGATTCTTCTCCTCTCCATCTCTGTCTTTTTTATTTCGACGAGAGCAACCCAAATTCAATAATTTAACTCTTTCTTCTTTGTCTTTTATTTTTTATATATTTTATCATCTACCTGTGTCTTTGTCTGGCAGGAAACATGTTAATAATGGATTGTATAGATTTAGACATGGGAAAAGGGTGTGTGCGTGTGTGTGTGTGTGTGTGTGTATGTGTGAGAGAGAGAGAGAGCGGGTGAGCAAGAGCAGAGATCTTTTGAAGTCATGATGTGATGTTTGTAGTCCAAAAGCATTGATCTTGAGACCCATCTGTCTGATTGCCACTGAAATCAACAGTCAGAATGCTTGATGAGGTTTGTTTGAAATGAATCAGCAGGATGAGTTTTAGCTAATATTGCCTGAGACCTTGTTTACCGTAAAGAAATCAAACGGAGATAGTAAACATTTAGAAACCTTGGCTCTGGGTTGCAGTTATCAGTTCTTTTTGGGAAGCTTATTAAAAATAATTTCCATTCTTGCTATATTTCTATTTATGCAAGTCTAGACCAGCCTTATTTGACCTGTTAGTACTTGTTTAAGATGAAACTCAGATTTCAGATGTTGAGAGAAACTTTGAGGTAAAAAAACCAACTTCTTCAGTTTAGGCTTCAAGCTTTGCCAGCGTTACTTTAACTGAGGATTATAAGATGATGTGACTCAGTACTGTGGGTTGTATCCACTCAAAATATAATTTTCCTCTTTTTTAACAGCACTTCTGATGCACTGATAGAAGAAATACAGAAATAATAATATTACAAGATGCATTCAAGAAGCCTCTGAAGTGCATAAATGTCTTCAACCCAGAATGCTCTGCAAACCCCTCATTTCTTCATATATTGCTATAAAACAGAGTTTGTAAAATTCTGAAAAGGTTAAAATTCAGTATTTGGTTTGACCACCTTTGTTTTCTTCAAATTAGTCTGAACTAGGCAAGTGTTGTTGTAATTTTTTTTAATAGTCTGCAAGGACTTGAAAGACTATCCAAAGCTCCTGTTTGGATGTTGGGTGTCTTTCCTTCCATTCTCTGTCAGGATGATCCCACACTGCTTAAATAATGTTAAGGGCCAGGCTCTGGCAAGGCAAATCCATGATGGTGGCATTACACATTACACAATCTTATTACTGCACTATTACTGGAAGTGTGTCTGGGATCATTGTCATGCCAAAACCTGAAGCCACTACCAATCAGACGCTTTCCGATATTGCACGGTGGATTGAAATGTGACGTTTCTTTCTTTATGATTCCAATAGATTTGATAGGATCCTAACACCACTGGCTCAAATGTTATACAGATGGCCGCAGACACCCACTGGTGTACCTCTCTCATAACCTCCTCCGTACATATTGATGACAATTTGACCTCCAAGACCTGTTTTCTTTGATTTTTGGTCCAGTTCTTATGTAATTCGGCATGTCACTGGCTTGTCTCCCTGTATCTCTTAAGAATGACTTCCTGACAGCGACCTTTCCATTGAGACCGTTTCCGATGACGTTCCGACCAACAGAAGACGGATCAGCTGAAGGGCCAGATGCAGCTTTCAGGTCATGTGTCTGGTCTTTGCTGGATTGTTTTTTTCTGTTTCTTAAGGTCATGACTTTTGGAAACTGTTCATCTGCTGTAGATGGGTTTTCAGACCTTTCACTTCTTTTGTCCTCCACTTGTCCTGCTCTGCAGGCCATGCTGAGATTGGGCAAGGTTTTGGCTAAGAGCTCCTTGTTGGAGCAAAAATACTGTTTTATGCCTGTCAAAGTTTGTTATTGTTGGCATATTTTAGTTCATCCCTTGACTTGGGTAACTTTTTAATGCATAAACGGCTTAAATAATAATAATAAAAAGGGCATCTGAAAATGATCAGGTATAAGGGCTTGACTGAAAATGAAAGACAATCTGAAACCCAGGAGGACTGTTGCTTAAGACCACTTAAAACAAATTCCAAGAAAGTCTGGCTCCTTAAAAGCAAAATATAAAGAACTGAAGATTGACTTTTGTACATTAAATCTCTTGTCTTTGAATCACAGCTATGCAAGGCATCTTATAATAATATGCTTCCCTGTTCTAGTGTTTGTATTACCTTTCCTGTGGAATATCAGTTTGTATCTGCCGTAGCAGTGGAGTGCAGTATTTACACAGCACCACAATCTAACCTACCCATCCATTTTGATTACTGGCAGCTTCACTTTTACAAAGCAGTTATTGTCACCACTGGGCTTACACTGTACCTGGAGGATAACACCACAAAGCAGCATGCAGATAAACATCTGAACTCTTTATTTGGCCTCTTTAGACTCTCAAACACATGTGAGCCTGTCAGCGAGCATCACTCTTTATTTCCACAAATCCCTCAGTCCTCTCGCACAGGCCTCAGCGTGAACAGTCGGTAGCTCATCTTTGACATGTGATGTACCGGAGAGGCAACGCCTGATGTGACTTTGTCCCAAAGCACTCTGAGAAAAACTGCTGAAAATGACATCTTTTTTAAGATTTTTGACAAACGTTCAATAGCATCTCGGCTCCTTTCTCCCCATCTCTTTTTCTCACAAGAACTCCCTCCTCTCCTCATCTATCCGTCTTCATAACAGCAAATCCCTCACCTCATTGGACAGCTACCCACCTGTGGCGCCCGCAAAGAATCGCTCAAATCTCGAGCAAACAAGCCAGCATTCTTTTTCACACTACATCTATTTACTTTCGCTTATTCTGGGGCTTTTGTTTACAGTGAAAAGATTTGACTTTCACCCTGTCTTCACCTGCCTGCGCTGAGCCGCTGCTCGCTGTTGCCCGCGGCACTATTTCAGCATCGCACAGGCTTGTTACTGCAGCGAGGTTTCCCCCAGAGAAAGAAGGAGCACTAGAGAGACGCCGCGCACATGAAGAAAACCTGCTGTTTTGCTCCATTAAAGTGCCTATAGGTGTGTTTTAAACTGTTTAAGGAGAGGAGGGAGTATCCTCACTGCTTTTTTTTGTTGTTGCTGTATATAGTTACTTCAGTTGTATTAATGTTGAGACAGTGAGAGCCAAAGGAACTAAGACTCCTAGGATATTTTTTTCCCTTACCCAAAAAACAGATTCACTCTCTGTTACTTTAAGAAATAACTCATCAGTCATGCCCACTGTTCATGCATCTATCAGTGTTATTTGAGGTGCTTTTGGAGACACATATATTTGAATTCTTGCAGTTTTTAAAGGATCTGAATTCACTTTCTCTCTAATCTAATTTAAATTCCACAGAACAGAATCCATACAACAGACCTGTTGAGCTGAAGTGTAGTTTAGCATAATTCCACATTAAATATGTACGTTCTGCTTGTTTGTTTTACAAATGAGAGTAGTCTATGGTGTTGCCGTTGTTAAATTTAACCTAACATAGCATACAAAAACCAGCCTGCTGTTCACCTTGATGTGCTGCGCTTTCTTCAGAGGAGGAGAGTTTATTTCCAGTGCTTTTCTGTGTTTGTGGCTTTTGGAAATGGAAAAAAACCCACAATGAGATGGAGCATCTTTTCCTTTCTTTTATGGTGTTGTGCTGCTAGTCGCAATATTAAATGTACCTAAAGACTGCTGAGCTGAGAGCTGATGCATCAGGCAGATGATATGTTTTTAGTAAGCATTCTTTGGTCTGTTAATTAGTATATTTGTATGACTTAATTCTCTTGGTTGATCGTTAACAGTGGGATATCATGTTGTACAGCTTACTGAATAGACACCATAAAATCTCTATTAGCTGTGTGAATTCTAACTTTTGTGTGCAAAGCAGAAAAGACGTAGTATTTTGGTGTTACTGCTGCAATGAATGTATGTATAATCAGAGCAGCCTGTGGGGCCCGTGCGCCAAAAAAAGAGGTTATGATTTCCATTAACTGATTTTACTCTCTTGATTTTGTTCTTTTTTTTTTTGCTCACCCTTAAATCAAATGCTGTATCAGGTGCTCAGGTGTTTATGACACTAAAAGAAGATGACCGGCAGTCATAATTGGCTATTTGAAGGAAAGATCAATTAATTCTAGATAAAGAAAATGTACCAGGTAATGTGGATCAATAGATTTCAAACTCAGCTTTATGATTCTGGGACTTTAAGACACTAAAACTGAGTCATAAAGACTCAAGGTGCTTAATATTGTAAGATAAAGACCATACAATAATGTAGAAATACATACACACATGTGCTACGATTAGTATAGTGAAATGCTTCTGTACTTACTGAATGTACCGAACCAAACTTCTGTGAACTTTCCAGGCAAAAACTCTTCATACCTTCTCGCATACAAACTTGTTCTTACCTGCCTGTTTAAATCAGCATGAAAAATATGTAACTAACTTTAAACACATGAAAGCTAATATTTCATTCTTAAGTGCAGTGTGCTGACAGACAGAGCGATAAAATTCTTATTAATAATTCAGACTGTTTGTCAAGGAATGGTAGATTTTCAATTAGTGTAAATATATTAAGAAAAACATGAGGCGGGGTGGGCGGTGGGAGAAATCTGGTGTTCCTGGTGAGGCAGCAGCAATACAGAGAAAGCCCACAGCCAGAGCGCAGCCACTGCCTCTGATGTACTCCTTATTAATTTCATTTGCTCTGTCCAGTGAGAGAGAGACAGCCGTAGAGGGAGGGAGAGAGAGGGAGCGCAAGAGAGCAAGAATTTGTAATTTGGTGTTTTTGAAGAAAATAAAAAAGATCAAAGGCAAATTAAGTCGAGCAGGTCTATGTAATGTGTGATTTAGATGCCCGGAGCATTAACTGCTCTGTCAGTACAGCAATGAAGCATGTACTCTGGTGTGTGTGGATAGCACACTTCTTCATTTATATTTAGTTTGTGCATGTGTGCTTAAATATACATGTTAATGCATGCATAGATGAGTTTTAAAGAGTGCTTAAATATGTGAATCACATTATCAGCATTGCTTCATTAGTGTCTGCATGTTTATATGTGTTTAGATATTCAGGCTTGCACTATTATTAGCAGTAATGGTAATAACAGTAATTCAAGTAATATTGGTACTAGAATTAATCATTGTAATAACTGAAGCAACAGGAGGAATAGTATTTCTTCACATAAAAATGTATTTTTTATAGTGGTTGTAATATTTTGTATGTTATATAAAGTTTTCCATAACATCTTGCATTTTACATAACATTTTGTTTAATTTTTTTGTATACAACTGTGCTTTTTTAAAAATTTATTTGATTTATATTTTATTTTGAAATTGAAGCATGTAGTATTAGATTTTGCTTCTTTAATTATTTTTTGGGAAGTTGCGTAACGTCAAATGTCAGTGCTTTTAGAGGAGCTTTCTGGAACTTTGCTTTTGTATCTGTGGTAACAAAAGTAAAAAGTGTTCTTAGGGAAAAGAAACACTCGGACAACCTAAAGTTCAAAGCATGTGAGACACACAGGAGAAGTGAAGATCAAGCTGATGACAATATGCTAAGTTAAGTGCTCTAATACCCTCTGAGAAAGCATTAACCCTGACATGATGTGTGGGTGCGTGTGTATATGTGTGTGTGAGAGAGAGAGTGATAAACAGAGAGAGAAGTTGTCAGTAGACATTTTTTCATGTCAACTCACTGCACGACTGTCTGCAGTTAACACACTAAAGAAAATTTAAAATACTGTAGGATGCCTCGAAATGCTCACCATTTGTTGTTTTTACTACTCTGTGTAGATCCCTTCAAGAAAACTATGTCGTGTTGTAAACCTAAACCAAATACTCATATTTTGAGTCAATGTCTGATCCAAATTTTGAATAGGTGTATCCCTGAGAGAAAAGGACTATTTCTTGTTTACTCACAGAGACCATTAGTGCCAGAATTTATGAGTCCATCACTTTTGACCAGATCTCAAACACCACTGGCTGAAATGCATGGCAGAGCCTCCACCGTGTTTTACAGGTAGCTGTAGACACTCACTGTTGTACCCCTCTTCTCTACTCCTTCATACATACCGATGATGATTAGAGCCAACGTTTCACGATGGGAATCATTACTCCATCAGACCTGTTTTCACGGATTTCCAGTATAATTTGTGTGTAATTTGGCATGTCTCAATCTTTTCTCCTCATTTCTCTTTCTTTCCTTGAAAGCAAGAATGATTCCTCAAAAACAACTTTTCAACTGAGACCATGTCTAATCAGTTACTTCACATCTGAAATTTTTTTGACCTGCCACTTCTTCTTTTGTCCTCACATATTTTGAAGGATACACTGCACATCATACTGCAATTATAGCACTTTGGAAATCATGTTATTAGTGCAAAAATACTATTTCATGCCTGTCATCATGAACATTTTAAAAGTAGTAGAAACAAAGTATGCATTTTTGTGACAGACTGCTAGTAACAAAGTGCCTGAACATAAGATTCAAAATGAATTTTTCTGTCATGTATAGACATGACACTTGTTCATCCCTTGAGTTAGGTAGTTTTAAGCTTAAGTGATTCAAATGTCAGTGTTAAGAGTCTTAATTACAAAAAAGGAGTGGAAAAGCAGCAATGTCATAAAAGAAAAAACTTTAATGAGATTCAGAAATCCTGAAAAACTATTCCCCGAGACCACAAGACAATCTGGCTCCTTGGAAGCAAACTATAAAGTAATGCAAGCTGGCTCAAGACTTTTGCACAGTGCCATGTAACACAAAATCAAATCATTTCATTTCAGTAACGTCTCAGGAGCTGAAGCTGCAATAATAGTAACGCACCTACAGTGTGTGGCTCTGCTGCCTGTGTGTAATGATCCAGCTGTTGGCCGCTGCAGCAGTTTGACTGACAGGCAGCAGAGGCTGCTATTATTCATGAGCGTCTTTGACTCACATTTCAGCCATAATTAATAAACTCACACATGCCTGTAAGGGTACTGTGAAATATTAACAAGATCACACACATATATGTGTGTACACACACACACACACACACACACACAAACACACACACATACACACACACTTTATACAGTGATGCTAAAGCCTATTACAGAGAGGAAATGGGTGGAAGAAAGACAGCAGAGTAGGAGGAGATGACAGCAGGGGGAAAGATAGCAGGAGAAGGAGTAAAAATGGTGCAATTATTAGAGCTGCAAATTAGCAAATATTTTCATTGGCAGTTGATCTGATGAGTACTTTTCCAGTAATCAATTAATCATGAAGTCTTGCAAATGTATAAATTAAGTGAGAGAAATACTGCAGTGTGTAATGCAGCGTCCATGGTAGTTTCAGAAGTGCCTCATGCACACATGATGCAGTAAACACTCACCTGACAGTTTAATGCATATGTGTGTGAGAAAACCAGAGAAAACCAAGAGGCAAAGACAGAGAGATGTTTTGGTAAGTAGTGGTTTAACTAATAACTGCCGTAAACCGTGTAGCAGCCGTGCCGTGCCAGCAGTAGACGGAAAAAGCAGCTTTTGTTGTTTACTCTCTGTCACAACTCAAGCACACACACACACACACACACACACACACACACACACACACACACACACACACCTCCCTCTATCTCCATGATCCAAGGTGATAGACAGGCCAGATGTGTGAGTGTTTGTCTTTTCCTGCACCTGCATACATTTATTTGTGTGTGTGACAGCCAGTCACCTTGCAGGTCTTCAGCTCACAGCTGAATGAATAAACATGAATGCCTGTCTCCTATACTCCCAGTTCCACCACCACCACCTAGCATCTAGACAGCGCTGTATTTAGTTGTCGTCATATATATGAAAATTAATTTTAATTTTAAAGCATATTTAAAGATGGCAAAACTATACAGATTTATGTGGAAGAAGGAAGCGATGGTTACCATTTTTGGCCACTTTGGGCAGTTCATGAGTACAGCATTAGTATAAGAGATATTAGGTTAATATGCTAAGCTTGTTAGTCAACAGTGGCATCCAGCAATTACAGCAACACAGTCTTTGATGTTGCATCATGTTCTTGCATGGATGATGAATGAATGATTGCTATTCAGTCTCTTTTAGCTCTATATTTGGTCCCTACCAACTACTGGGAAAAAAAAAGCTTGCTCTTCCCCTGAGTTTGTCTTTGATTTATAGGGAGCAGGTAGTGTAAAATGGCTTTTTAAAGCTTTTTCTCTGCCTGCTGTGGCCAGAAAATGGCTTTATGGGAGCGGTTAGAGTGAACCAGAACAGTTGCAATGTAGCGGGACAGTTAAATAACAAGCTAAACTCGCTGTAAAGTTTTAAAGGTATCGCCAGGTTCGCTGTAAAGTCTTTGTGGAATCATCACGAGAACTGAACCCTTTTACATCTGCATTGTGTTGTGTAAAATTCTTCTTCTTAGTTTCTCTAAAATGGTCGAAACCAGCAAAGTGCAAAAAACCAAAAAAAGTATACAAAAAGTAGAAAATGCTGCCAGTGGGGATCCAGAGAGAGGTGTGCTGATGAATTGATGTCATGATGATATGAAATGTGGATGCAGGAAGCTATGTGAGAAACATAATTCACCATGCAATGCTTTACTGCAGACTGTCTGTCTGCCTCTGTTTGTGATAAACAAAATCCAACCTGAGGAAAACTCTTACGTAAAAACTCCAAAATCCAGCACTCCCCACCTGTCTGCCTGATTTGGTGTTTTTGTTTGTGTGTGTGTGTGTGTGGGGGGGGGCTTGTATTTTTTGTATGTGAGCGTCATACATAAACACTCCAAAAAACAAACTCTGGCCATTAGCTCCAGCAAGCTCACCTGAGGACTTCGCACACCTATGCCTTTGATTTCAGTTCCAGCCGCCTTTGAAGCGGTATGGTTTTGCACATCATTTACGATTTGAAACCGAACGTGATTTCTAACTTTTAATTGGATTCAGATATGCTCGGCTCGGGCGCAGGAGGCCGTTGGCGGTCGGCTGTCAGAGACTTTGGGGAGGCGAAGCGGCTGCAGCGCTGCCTGGAGTTAGCACTAATTAACCGTGCATGCAGGTTTATTTTTTTTAAGGGGATAATTTGTGTTTTTATGGTGCTTGTGGTCTTTTTGATCTCTTGCTAGGACTAACAGAAACATGTTCAAATCTTTTTTCTTTTTTTTCTTTTTTTTTTTTTTACACAGAATGTTTTCTTTAAAAAAAAACCCTGGTCTACTCTAGTAGGTCTGAAAAGAAATGATGTGAAGAACTTGTACAAGAGTCTTTTTTCTATGGTTAATTTGCTTTGTATTAGTACAGCTGAAAATATATATATTAGTGGAAAGAAGGAGAAACAAGGGTTGAGTTTGACAGAAAACAAATGAAACTGCAACATGTTTGCTACAATTAAAAGATTGCACTGTTTTTATTCTGTGAAGTGTGAAAATGATTAGTGTATTAATTAATTAAGTATTAATATTAGGATATATTAGTGACACTATATTTACACTATATTTTTGGTGTGTGGTCTGAGGCTGCGCTCCGAAGGCCTTTACACACCAGACACATGAAATAAAAGAATATCCTTGTGTTAAAAAAATTATAATTTTGGACTGACTGACCAATCAGACCACTGCATTTTGGTGCTTGTCCACTCATAGCTCAAAATGTGCATCGGTACTGAATATACAATGATAAAAAATAGTAAAATAATCCTGTCTTACCTCAGACATACTGAACAGCTAGACGCTGCTCTGGGTCAGTCAGCTCTCTGAAATGAATTCTCTGGCTCCTCAGAAGTAGTCCCAACTCTGCCAACAAGAGCTCAAACTGCCCCACTGACATCCTGACATATGTACAAAAGCAGTTATGATGCAGCTTCAACTCGTGGATCAAACCGTGAAATTCTCCCTGCTGCTATCGTCTCATGAGAACTGGATAATCCCGGAATCTCCATTACTTCCTTTTATTGTTTAGAAACATCAGGACCGACTCATTATCACTTGATATAGACTTACTTTTTCTTGTAAAACGTTTAAAAGTTAAATGAGGATGAATTTCTTGGTAAATCCCAATGCCTTTACTGTGTAACTACATTACAGGACACATTTTCAGAATTTTCATCATTTTTTTGCCACGTGCTCCGTGTGTAAAGGTCTTTTTACTCAGACTTCCCAAATCTGAGTCTATGGGTGCCGACCGACAGCTTCAGTATTTGTTAGATAAGCCACGAAGCTTGTGGAAGTCACATATAAATAGCAATTGATTTGAACTGAATGCTGTTCAAAGTAATCTCTAGACATTTTAAAAGATTGCAAGTCATTAGTCATTAGTATAATCATCAGACAGTGAAAGAAAACTAGAAGACAAAATGGAGCACAAACAAATAAACAAAAACAAAAACGGGAGGACTTTAACTGCCACTTTTGTCTGACCCTTTGGTTAACAGATAGACGGGAAGACAGACAGAAAAAGAGGCAGAAAGGCTGTAAGGTCGTCCTTCCGTCTGCATCTCCCAGTTTTGTGGAGATTCAACTGTGAAACGCTCTCAGATTGGCTCCTCGTTCATCGTGAAAAGTATATTTGTTGGATGATGGTCTGATAGACACGCTGCATTTGGAAACCGCTCTCTCTCTCTTCACTTCCTCCGTCTGCCGCTCTTCCCTCTTTCCCATATCTCCCATTGTCATTAACACCCTTGTCACTCACCCGCCCCCTGTTTCTTGGCACGATCTCAGCCCATTTCTTCCAGTTATGGTCCACTTGCTGCGTGGAGGAGATTTAACTCGCAAACCGGGATAAGGTAAAGGTTGAAATAATCAAGGGTATTACTGTCAGCATAATAGTTCCATGTTCCATGAAGTAAGAGCAGTGACTAAGCTATTATATTTATATACATTAGATTTAAAACCAAACTGCACATGAAATTCTTATATTTCAAAAGAGGTAGAGTTACTACATACTTGCATAGCACTACTGGTATTGCAGTAATTTAACAGTAATAGAATTCATAGTATTATAATTTGTACCAATAGAAATTGCAGTGTCACTCAAAAATTTAGAAGAATTGTACCAGTTCAAGTAGTCTCTTGATTATTAGCTGGATTTATATTAACTGCATTTTCAATTTTAGGCAGATGACTAATTCTAATTCTTCCCTACATTGCGGGTACATTTGCAGCTTTAATAGCTGCCATCAGCCATTAGCAGTTAGGAACTGTAATACCATTAACCAACAGGGGGTACAAAAAGTATCTAACAGTATTACTTACAATTGGTGGTAACAATACTACAGTAACATAGTAGTCATAGTAGTCTTAGCATTAGCATTAAGATTAGTGTTTGCAGTGGTTGTATTAGCCTGTTGCATTAGCAGAAGTATCACCAACGCGAGCAGAAAAAGTAGTAAATATAGAAACCGTGTTAGTACAAATATTAGTAGTAAATCAATATTATAATAATAGTTGCCTGCTAGTGGTTGTTATAACTGTCATGTTTGGCTAGAGTGTAGTAGCAGTGGGCCTAACGTAAGTATCTTTTTTCAATGACAGTTTAAGAATTTAGCGTTTTACACAACTATAAACATTAACTTTTATACAAATGGGTTTTTCAGTTTTCTGTTATAACTTCTGTTATTTACCCCATGGACTATTTAAAAAAAGAGAAAAAAATATATATTTATAGTATATTACGCTACCAGATTGGACAACAGACTGACAGAATTTTTCTAAGAGAAAGTTAATGAATTTGAGACATGATTCATATTTTAAAGTGAACTATCAGCAAGTCATTTTCCTAGTACGCAGAGAGAACATGCAAACTCCACACAAAAAGGCCCAAACCAGATGGGGGATTGAAACCCAGGCCCTGCATACTGTGAGGGAGCGGAGCTGTCCACAACACTACGGTACTGAATCTAAAAACTCATCAATTACACCTCAGGGTAGCATTCTACTGTATATGTCATGTTTCTCTTCAGTTTTCTCAACTTGTGGTGCTTTGTTTACTGTAAGCCCATCAGTCTGTCCCTCTGAGGAAAGATTTTACCCATCCTTCCCTAAAGCATCCTTCACTGCCTTTTTTTTCTTATTTGCTAGAATTGAAACTAGCAATTACAACCACACAGTTATGAGAGAGGTCTTTACTAATGTCATAATTTATTTTCTCACAAAGTTCTATATAATCAACAACTTCTTCCACTCAGAGGCATCTGCTGGCTATTAGTAGGAATGCAAGTTAAAAGGACTTACACATTGGTTTTACTTTTGAAATTGGACTGTACAGCCTTCTTTTATATACAGTCTGTAGCTCTCTTTGATTTTGTTTTTCAAATCCATCTGTTAGGTACTCAGTTAGTAGCAGTAGTATGTGAAATATTACCAGACTATTTTGTCTTTTTATTTATAGTTTGTCCTCATGAAACTAGTTTGGATCGATCACCAGTGCCGTCTTCCAAACGCTCTCGTTTATCAGCGGTATCAGAAGCATTAACAACATAAGCACCAGTAATAGTAGCAGCAGTCTGCGCTCTCAGTGATTGTGTTTGTTGTTGTTCTCATGAAACCATTTTAGAGCTTCTTTTTTAAGGTGGATCAATCACTGATGCTGTTAGCCAAACACACTCTGCAGCTCATTCTGTCTGACTAAAGCAGAGTTTTTATGGAGTCCTTTAATTATCAGCTCCACAGTTTTTATTGTGGTAGTGTGACTGCATTAGCTGGAATTGAAAACCAAACGGGGTGAAATGTATAAAGAGGCGTTTTACTGCCCAGTTAAACGGTCTCTCTGAATAAAAACACAGCCTTGTTGGTGAGCAGACGATTTGCAGTGTGTTGTTATCATTGTTGGTAATTTACTAATTGGCTTACTGTATAAATTCAAATGGTGACTAACCCCTAATTAGTTTGCTCATGTTAAAGTGTCCTCCATAGATTATAATATGAATGCAGAAGTTGATTTCTGTTAGTTTGTAAAATTTCCTTCATTGGTTTTCTTATGATAGTTACTGTTTTGAAAAACATTTGTGCTCACATGTCTTTGATGTTTAAGACTGTATGTACATGGACAGTACTAAAGAAAACTACTGTGGTTTGGTGTGTTGCTCACAGACAGCTAAAGTCAGTTGTCTGTTTCTAATCATTATTAATTCTCCCTTCTACGGTCCTTTCTATTATCGCCTCTGTCAGTGCGCCCCAGGGCAGCTCTGGCTACAATGTAGCTTGCCATCACCAGTATGTGAATGTGCGTGTGAATGGGTGAATGACTGAATGTAGTGTAAAGCGCTTTGGGGTCCTTAGGGACTAAGTAAAGTGCTATACAAATTAGAGATGGCACAATACCACTTTTTTATGTCCGACACTGATATCATAAATTTGGATATCTGCCGATACCGATATGAATCCGATATAGTGTGTTTTTTAATCAATAAAACTGTTTTTTAAATATCTTGCTGCATTTTGTATAAGTTCATACTCAAGTTTAAATAAACAACAACACTAAAGCTATTCTGTTATACCTGTTTGTAAAAAATACACTGCAACCAAAATATTTCATAGTTCAGCAACACTGATCAATCTAATAAACTTAAACCTACTCCATCCTTCCTATTCTGGTATTTTAAAGAGTACTTAGCAGAAATATTAAGCAACCTAACTAATAGGGTTGCAAACTCCCAGCAAAAAAAAAAGGGAACCACGCCCCCCCTTCACCTCATTCGTGATGCTTAATCGACGTAATCAACTTTAATTTGATGCAGTGTGAAAAAAAATGCACAGAAATAAATTATTTTTCAAGAATAGATTCAACATCTTTCTTCTACAGAATTGCAGACTGCACAGATGGTACCTTCCCAAAGGAAAAAGTACTATAGCTTACTAGGGTATATTAGACTTAACAGTTACTATATACAGTAATGGACTTCTATACATTTTACATCAGATTAAAACTTTGGGTGTAAGACTCAGATAATTATTTATTAAAAGCTAGACATTTTAAATGAGAATAAGAAAGAAAAGTATGTCTTTGTGCCCCCCTTTTCCCTGTTCATGCCCTGTCGGCCCCCCTGGCTAAACTTTGCTAGATCCGCCCCTGCACAGTTACCAGCCGTCAGCTACGTAGAAAAGGATCCTGGTGTAGAAAGTAATATTAAATACATTATAACGACAGCTTATCAAGGTTAAACGTGCTGCTGTTGTTCAGCCGCTGGTTTCCTCTTTCTGGTGCAAAGTGGGCCAAAAACAAAGAAGACAGACGGACTTGCGACAGAAAAGCCGATCAGCTGATCATTAATAAGTTTCACGATTGAAGTAGCAGCAGGAGAGGGAGAGAGAGAGAAGAGGCAGTCGCTCCATATATCGGTTGTTAAGCTTAACGTGGGAATGCTTTACAAACATTCAGAGATGAACTTACACACTTGCTTTACTTCTCTCTGGGATAACTTCCTCGGAGATGAAATGCTGGATTGTTAGCGAGGCTACAAATACACACAGCCGCTCTATCACGTGAGCACACTGCTCCGACATGCTACGGTTATGAGCTGAGTTACGCCGTGTCGCAAGTTTAGTGAGGTGCTTTTTTGATATTTAATGGATCGGATTACATTTTTTATTTCCCTCTGATATCCGATCCAGTAATTTACGTCAGTATCGGACCGATACTGATACCTAATATCGGATCGGTCCATCTCTAATACAAATACAGGCCATTTATTATACATCTCAAAGTGCTGTCACATACCACTTGAGTCATCCTCTGATGACTACCTGTTCTCATAGCCTGTACGGAACAGGTGAATGTAGCTTCCTGGTCTAAAAAGTTTTGCTATTCAGGAAGTGCCTTAAATCTGCATGCTATCTAATGGGCAGCAGGGTACCACTCGTCTGACTTCAAAAGGATTTCTTTTGGAAAACAGCACTCAGGGCTTCCTTTTCTGTGATGCCACTAGACATTTATAGTCTCAGTTGCTAATTTTAGTATCACAGTGTATTCTTTACCGTGGAACTAGTCGCTTACCTGCTTAGCTTAGCTGTGAGCACATGCTTTTAATTTTTGGTCAGACTCACCTCTGACCTTTTACCTCTGGTTTCAAAACAACAAAACAACAACAGCCAACAGTTTCATCTTGTGGCCTAATAGAAAGACTACGCCAACAAGTGGGTGAAGTCCCAGTGGCTGCATCCATCTTTTATATACAGTCTATGGTTATTTTCCTTGCAAATTAGATGTTTTGTTGTAAGTTTTGAGGCCTTTAGGAGTCAGACTAGCTGTTCTGAAAATCTTGCCACGTATCGCAGCTCTGTGATGTGACAGAATGATGAGGCACTATTTTAAAGTTGAATACATACAAAGTAAATGGAAACATAAACACAATTTAATTTTGCCCACAACAGGGAACTGATGATGTAAGCATAAAGAAACAAAAGGGAAGGGGACTGAATGACAAAATTGAATGGCATACATTTAAGATATGGAATGTTTGGAGGTAGATGGACAAAATGTGATGTCATACAGACTGGGTGGACTCTAGGTGATTTTTTTCTTGAATCATCAGGGCATCATCAGGGTCCTCTGGGAAAGTGGGGAAATCTGATTCCTTTGGTCAGTCTGAAGCCTGATGCTTTTTGGTTTAATATATATGATCTGAGAAATAACCAATATTTAGGATTATTTTTATTGTTAGGTTGTCTGGACATTATGATTAATGTCTAATAAAGACAAGATGAACATTAGAGGGATCACTCTGCCTTTTTAAAGGACTTATGGACCAAGAAAACACACGAAGGACACACTTCCAGGCTGCTTTCAGCTCTCTCTGTTATCAGAAATCAACGCACTCACATTTCCATCCATCCATTTGCTTCTGCCAGGATCGGGGCGCGGGAGCAACAGCCAAAGCAGAGAAACCCAGACCTCCTACTCCCCGGCTGCCACCTCCTGTGGCTTGTGTTCCCATTCTGAGAGATATAATCTCTTGAGGGTGTCCTGGGTCTGCCCCAGGGCCTGCTCCTTGTGGGACATGCCCAAAAAACCTCAACTAGATGCCTGAACCACCTCACCTGGCTCCTTTTGATGTGGAGGAGAACTGACTCTACTCTGAGCACCTCCCAGATGGCCTAACTCCTCATTCTATCGCTAAAGGAGAGGCCAGCCACCCTTTGGAGGAAGTCCATTTGTGCCCTGCTTGTATTCACGACCTCATTCTTTCGGTCACTACCCACAGCTCGTGATTATAGGTGAGGGTAGGGACACTTCACACAAAAGCTAATTTCCACCACTTGTATTTGCGATGTCGTTCTCTCCGTCACTACCCAAGGATCGTGACCATAGGTGAGAGTAGGGACATAGATCGACCAGTAAATTGAGAGCTTTGCTTTTAAGCTCAGCTTTCTCTTCACCACGATGGAGTGGTACAGCATCCACATCACGGCAGCCACAGCACCAATCTGTCTGTTGATCTCCCTCTCCCCTCACTCGTGAACTCGTGAAACATACTTAAACTTGGGGCTGACCCAGAGTGGGCTGCCACCAGATGAAGCCAACAGAACCACATCATCTGCGAAAAGCAGAGATGAGATTCTGAGATTGCCCAAGTGGAAGAGAGGGTAAGGAGCTGATCCAGAGTTCTTCTACTGAGACAAAAACATATTGTTCCTCCTTTATCCAAGGTTCGACTAATGGATGGACTCTCCTTTCCAGCACCCCTGCATGGACTTTCCTAGGAA
This sequence comes from Oreochromis niloticus, assembly GCF_001858045.2. NCBI lineage: Eukaryota > Metazoa > Chordata > Actinopteri > Cichliformes > Cichlidae > Oreochromis > Oreochromis niloticus. The sequence continues at coordinate 4,674,608 of NC_031983.2, read as the reverse complement.
GGCTGAGGAGTGTGAGCCCCCTATAATTGGAGCACTACATCCGGTCCCCCTTCTTAAAGATGGAAACCAACACCCTGGTTTGCCAAACTCGAGGTACCTCTCCTGATCTCCAAACAACTTTGTAGAGGTGTGTCAACCAAGAGAGTCCTAAAATATTCAAGGCCTACAGGAACTCAGGGCAAACCTCGTCCACCCCCGGGGCCCTGCCACCAAGGAGTTGTTTAACTGCCTCAGTGACCTCACGCTCTCAAAATCTGCCAGTTGAAGATCTCGTAGACTGGGGAGGTCCCTCCAGGTCTCACTGTCATTGCCCACACGAGCTTTGTAGTCTCTCAGTAGGACAACAGAGTCCCCAGGTGGAGCACCCTCAAGTACCCCACCCAAGGACTCCAAGAAGGCTGGGTACTCTGAACTGTCATACGGCGCATAAGCGCAGACAGTCAGGACCCATTCCCTCTCCCAAAGGCACAGGGAACAAACCCTCTCATCCACTAGGAAATACTCCACCAGCCAGCAAGCTGAGGGGATACTAAGATACCTACCCCAGCATGCCGCCTCTCACCAAGGGCAACTCCAGACTGAGACAGAGTCCAGCTCCTCTCCAGGAGACTGCTGATACCAGTGCAAACACACACACACACACACACACGGAAAAACAAACACACACACACAAATTTTCTCTCACCTTCTGGTTTAAGTTCTTAATCATTGCTGGACAAAGGCAATTCTGTCTCTCCTGTTTCAGATGGTCTTTCTGTCTCACTCGCTCTCTTTCTCTCTCTCTTTGCCCCCGATGTTCTTTCTCTAAAACTCTCGCCCAATCCCGTTGTCGTGCCGGTCGGCATATAAACCTGTCTGGCTGACAGGGAACTCCCTCTGGAGAGTTGAAATCACAGATGCTCTGCTGATGGGATGTCCAGTTAGTTAGCACACACACATTCATTCTCATTTACGCAATCACACATGGATACACACATAGTTTGACCATCACGTCTTCATTCAAGGACATGCATCAGACGCTAATGCACACACACACACACACACACACACGGGCACACACACACACACGGGCACACAGACAGGTCCATCTGGCCAGGAGAGGTGGTAATGTGTCTGTAGGTCAGGCAGGAGGCCGGCTGTGTTTGTTGGAAGCTTCAGTGAGTCCGCCAGGTCCTGCCATGATTAAGAACTCAAACTCACACATATGCACTGATTTTGTATGTGTGTGTGTGTGTGAGAGAGAGAGAGAGAGTGAAAAAGAGAGGGATTGAAAGGACGAGATAATTAAAAATGCAGAAACATGTTTGCAGCTGCTACGGTGTGAGCCAGACAAAAACATGAAATTGTTTATTCAAAGTATTTTGGGGGGAGTTACAGTCCCTTTGGGAGCATATTTTGAAACTTAGGCTTAGTTTACCTAATTTGCAGTCCCATAAAAAAAAAAACAATGAGACGCTATGTAGGATGTAAATTAACCATTTAAAATTATATTTGACTGAAATAGTACAAAAGTATAATAAAGTCTGGCATTTGGATTTTCTTTAACTATAAGCTAATTTTGAATTTGATGATAGACATGCATTTCAAAATGTTGAAACAGTAGCATTTTTACTGTTACATTGCATCACCTCACAACATCGCAACACCCTGTAATATCCAGGAACTCAGGGGACCCCATGCAGTAGTTTTAGAAAGTAAATGTTTTAGTTTTTGCTATGATTAAATAATTTGCACCACCTGCAATACATTGTTTTCATAGGGATCCAAAATCTGAAAACTGAGCACTTATGCCTGCCAGTGAAGACTGTGTGCTATTTTTGAGAGTTCAGAATAAAACTGCTGTGTGCACGTTGGTTTGTGAGGGACATAACTGGACTGTTATGCTACATTAAAGCCTATAGCATAAAAAGACTGAAAAGGATCTGCAGTCTCCGAGTTTCTCTAAGCCCCACAGTGTGAGCTATTCAGTAAACCCTGCCGACCCTCTATGGCCTTGAGTAGGAATAAGTCTGAAGTTATAATTGCTCATATTGAGGCCCCTTGTAGAAAGAAATGGCCCTGAATGTCCATGCTAGCCCCATGGGACCCTGCATGGCCCACGTAGTCCTTCTATGAATTCTAGCCTTGTAGTGAAACTCCACTCTTCTCTCTTTCTGTGTAACCAGCTCTTCGGTTCTAATTCCCCACACTCAGGCATATCATAGCATGCAGCTCGCTTCATGAAGACACCCACACAGAGACATTGTGGATGTGAAAAGCTAAAAGCTATTGAAGCTAATTGCACCAACAAAAGCACAAGGGGTGTTTATGCAAATCCTCCTCTCATTCTGCCTCTAACCGCCATTCTATTCACTCCCCTCCCATTCTATCATTTTTAGTTGCTTCCTCTCTCCAATATATTCCTTACACTAATTTTCCTCTTCATTCCTTCATATCTCACTGCCTCCTTATGTACCACTCTCCTTCATGCCATTCTATATTACTTTTCCCTTTCTTTCCTCCCTTCTTACCTTACCGTATTTTGTTACCTTTTGCTATATGACATGTGCTGTTTATGTCAACATTGATGGTAGTGCCATCTGCATTGTTGTGGTGGCTGTGGTTCAGGAAATAGAATAGGTCTTTGCCTAATTGGAGGGTTGATGGTGCGATCCCTGGCTCTGCCAATTGCTTTCATTTATGTTGCCACCATTGTTTTTAATAATTTTTCCTTCCTATATCTGTTAGTATTGTTGACAAAAGATATAATACTGATTAAGTCAGACACATTATGAAAGGTGGATATGAAGCTGGGATGGAGGTGGGTTGCAAAGTGGCTTGCTGATGCCCAGTAACTGTTGGCAGACTACAGCAGTTCAAATAGAGATCTGCCAGTTGAATGTGTAGAAATGCATCAGCTGAGCTATATGCAGAGATTAGGTGATCTGTGCTGTGTTAAACCCTACGTCTCTTACAACAAGGGTTAGATGTCCAACTAGATTTTTCACCTAGTCACACACAATACATTTATCTGTTCAGTTGTGTAGTTTAGCTGTCTTTTAATTTTCTAGCTGTCTGATGCTGGCCCCCACAACCCAAACCTAAATAAACAACAGAAGATGGATGGATGTCTTGATGCATTCTCAATCATCCAGGAAAGTAAATCTCCAAAAGATTGATTCTGTTCATCTGGACTGTTTATAAGATTGGGGAAACCTGCAGTCAGCTGAGACTGAAGAAGTCACTTGGATGAGTGACAAAAACGTTTCTCCCACAAAACGCTATGCCCAGATGAACAGAATCAACTTTTTGGAGAAGATGGATGGATGGATGGATGGATGGATGGACGGACGGACGGACGGTGTGGCTGTAGCTCAGGAGGTAGAGCAGGTTACCTACTGATCGCAAGGTTGGTGGTTCAATCCCTGTCTCCTCCAGTCTGCAGTATTCCTGGAGAAAGTGATTGGGTGAATGTGGCATGTTGTATAGAGTGCTTTGAGTACTCCGAGAGAGTAGAAAAGCATTATGTAAGCATCAGTCCATTTACCATGGATAGAAGGAAATATTTCAAAATCAGAATAAATGACTGAGCCAGTTACTGGCTGTATGTGGTATGTAATCAAGTGACCAAGATGGTGCTCTAGCCATATTCTGTAGTTAATTAGCTAGCCAGTGAAAAGATATTGGTCTTCACATCAGTGATATAGTTAATGTAAAAAGTTTCCTTTACCTAGTGCTTTCAGCTGGTTCTGAATTAGCTGCCCCAATATTATGTGGGTTGCCATAGAACAACAGTACAGCAAGTACTATCAGTCGGTTTGTATAAAGAGTGGTTACAAACATTACACACATGTGAATATCTGTCCTGCTATGTGATTTAGGATACTTTGATATTCCCATGATCTTATATAGGAATGTGTGTATGTGTTTACATGGCTGTAGACCAATCACCTTTCTCCGCTCTATTTTCCTGAAGCTAACCTGACTTGTGTGTTTTTTGCTTTTTTTCGATATTTTTTTGTTTGTTTGTTTTGTTTTTGTTTTTTATGATTATTGACACTAGCAATAACAACAATAACAATAACAGGAGGGGAAGTTAGGAAGTACGCGAAAGTGAGGTGTAGGACGGCTGGAGTGAGAGAGAGAGCGTGCTGTGAACTGCGTCCAGCATCAATTATTCAGCTTTCTGTTGCTTTGTACAAACAAGATCTCTGGCAGAGAGGACAACACACAAAGACACACACACACGGAGCAAGAGAGGAACTCTGGAAACTACACAGAGAGCGGTGTGTCCGGGTAGAAAAAGACAGACTCGACTTGACATGCTTATTGACCGCCCGATAAACATGTAGGTATGATGTACTGGTGTTTGGGTGCCGTGCACGTTTTTATATCAGTGTTTAACATCCAATGTGGGATTTAAACTTTTAATTCAGAATGTCAATATTAGTTTAAAATATTCAAGGCTCACATGAACAACAGAGCAGGGATCGATTAGCGGTGTGCACTGTACAGTTGGAAGCTTGAGTTGAAGGACTGCAGCAAGAGAAAATACATCATATTTATTCTTTTTTGGAACAAAGTCACTACATTTTGAAGAACTGCAATTTTTTAAATAGATTTTTCTATAATTATACATTTTTAAATATCCCGGAGAAGATTCAAATCAAAGTATGGCTCTGTCTTATTCATTTCAACAGAGCTTTCAAAATAACTCTCCAAATAAGTGCCCGAAGGGGTTACCAAGCTGGTTGCCAAGTGGCAACACTTGCTGTTCTTGAAGTTTCAGTCTTCTTACTGTTGCCAAGTGCTTACTCAAAGAAGATTGTTTGATCATTTTCTATAATATCTGTCCATCTTGAGCTTGCCATGCAGATTATCCTAAATTGACCTATATTGGAAGTTTTAACTGAAATGTAATAACTGCTGTTTATGTCAGTATGCACCTCCTGGATGATTGTAATTTAAATATGTTACTGTGAGAAGTGATATGTCATTGTGTAATGTGATTACAACTTGCCAGTAGTCCACTGTTAGACCGTAAACCACAAGCTGGGAGCTGGTGCATTGCTAAGGACGTAAGGCAGATGTCCTTTAGGTTGCTGTAGAAAAACAGCCTGAAGCCAATACAGTGTGTGTGTGTGTGTGTGTGTGTGTGTGTGTGTGTGTGTGTGTGTGTGTGTGTGTGTGTTCACAATACCAGGTTCCCTAACTTGTGGGGACTCTGATTTTACTTTTCTATCAGTTTCCAAACCATCTACAAACTGAGTCAGGACTGTTTTAGTTACTGAAGTAAGTGGAACTATAACTTCTTTCCATGGACTGTTCAGACACTGATCAAGTATTTGAATTGGGCAGAATTTATACAAATTATTTTCCCTGCAGTTAAAAATTGGTCTAAAGCCCACCAGACCTGATTAGAGTTGCGTTGAGAGAGTTTGGTTTTGGTTGTCAAGAATGAAAATTGCTGCTATTTTCTAGCATTTTATAAAAATCAAAATAAATCAGAATAAAGAAAGAAAAGAGGGAAAGACAGCTCATCCAAAATGAATGAAGGCAACCTTAGTGTGTGTGTGTGTGTGTGTGTGTGTGTGTGTGTGTGTGTGTGTGTGGTTTGCAGCCTGGCCTCAGCTCCAGGCTTCTGTAACCTGCTTTGATCAATCACTGCCGGGGATGCTGGCAGGGTGGCACCCAACAGATGTGTGTCTGTTTGTGTCTCTTTGCGTTTGTGTTACTCGGCTGGTAAATGAGGTGGTTGCAGGGCGGGGTCCAGGTGTACTTTTGTGTACCTGCAGTTTTAGTATGACTTTGTTTGAGAAGTAGTGATCTGTGTTGTTAGAGTAGGTTAGATCAGAAGGTCCTGTCTGGGTTTTTGATAGTTCTGTATGTGCTTCCCAAACCTTCAGTCCCATTTGCCTTTAGGCAGAAAATAAAATATATAAGCAAGAGGTTTTTTTTATTTTATTTTAATGGATAGAATTGGTTTCATATTTCCAAATATATATAGCAAAATAAGGTGGAAGGTTTTTCTCGAATAATCAAAGAAGAGGAAAAGGGTCCATTTTCAATTCAATGTAATTGTTTATTTGTGTTCGTATCACCCTTTCTTCTTCTGCATCTTACTGCTATTTCAGCCATGATTGTGTAACATGATAACATCGGCTGCAAACCCTTCCTCTTCTGAGGGTCAGCTTATCTCCAGAGTTAGGTCTTGCTAAAGCTTATTTTTTTCACTACTGCAATGCCTAAACAAACACATCTTTCACCAGCATGTTAATTTGAAATAGCAGAGAAAGTATCCCAGCAAGCTGTGGTAGTAAACCATCGTCTACAGAAGGAGGCAGTGGAATGCAGCCATCTATGATGGTTGTGTGGGTGTATACGTTCTCCAGCTTCACATCAGGAACAGCGTGCATCACTTTCTTGTTTCGTTGTAGTGCCGTATAGATGTGTGTGTGTGTGTGTTTGGCTGCACATGTGCGCATGTAGGGGGAGTGTTGTAGGCCAAAGGTATGTTGTTCTGACTCCGGTGCCAAACTAATTAACGCTGTAGAGCTCAGAGGCCTGTGGAGAGGTTACCCCACACTCCGCGTGTGTGTGCGTGCGATATTCTGCCAAAATACCTCTTTGCTTCTCATTCTCACACACACACACACACATACAAGTACATAAACACCTCAAGCACGTATGGTGCACATGTAAACACACACAGGCATCCCTCTGTCGGGTCCTGACTCTGCCTTGGCCAGCAATGCAACCGTCTTGTTATCTACAGCGCACTGCTGTGTGTGTGTGTGTGTGTGTGTGTGTGTGTGTGTGTGTGCGCGCATGTGTGAGTGTGATTCCACTTGAGCAATAATGTCATGTGGAAATCATCTAAAAATTATCAAATTCGTGAAAAGTGATGGAAACCAAGGCGCAAAATACATTTCTTTAAACATAATGAGGAAAGTTCATGCTCTACTCTGAGTTTTTCCCTTCCAGTCACCTTTCTCACTCACTATGTGCTAATAGACCTCTCTGCATCGAATCATATCTGTTATTAATCTCTGGCTCTCTTCCACAGCATGTCTTTCATCCTGTTTTCCTTCTTTCACCCCAACCGGTCGCAGCAGATGGCCGCCCCTCCCTGAGCCTGGTTCTGCCGGAGGTTTCTTCCTGTTAAAAGGGAGTTTTTCCTTCCCACTGTCGCCAAAGTGCTTGCTCATAGGGGGTCATATGATTGTTGGGTTTTTCTCTGTATTGTACTACTGTACAATATAAAGCGCCTTGAGGCGACTTTTGTTGTGATTTGGCGCTATATAAATAAAATTGAATTGAATTGAATTGAAAATAGAAGAGTACTTTGTAGTACCTTTGTACTTCAATGCCAGTGCATCTGTTTCAGTTCTCTTGGCGCTCTAATCAAAAATAAACATTAAAACTAAGAAAATCTTAAGCAGCAACAGATTAGGAACCAGTGTTATAAATAATTTTCATAAGAATGCCTTTAGAAGACATTGCCAATAAGAGTCTCACATAAGGGAGCATCACATGAGGGGCCAAGCAAGTGGTAGCAGTGGAAGTTAGGAGATAGGTGAGAGGGCTGGAAAGGTAAGACAGATGAGCAGAAAAGAGAAGACAAAAGGCATGGCTGCAATAAAAAATATTTAAAAGAGTGTCAAGAAACCTTGGAGAGACAAAAAAAGCCAATTCTAGAGGACCGAAAGGAAGGAAGGAATGGTTTAAGGTGGTAAGGTATTAGGAAAGGAAAAATTGGCAAGAATAGAGATATTAAAAGGAAAGGGGGAAGGAGGTGTGTGAAAAAGAGTAGAAGGAGAGAGAAAAAGAAAAGAAAGAGGATGATGATGGAGGCTGTCAGGGGAGGAAGACTCATTCACTGTCTGCTGGCTGTCGGCCAGAGAGGAGGAGGAGGAGAGAGAAAGAGAGAGAGAGTTGTCTCTTTGTTTGAAGGTTATAGGAGGACAAGGAGAGATACAGGAAGTGAGCGGGGAAGTGATGGAGATGAGAGAGAGCGATGGAGGGAAAGAAAAAAGGAGATGAGAGGAAGAGGCAGACAGATTGCTGTACGAGAAAGAAAAAAAAGAAATGATAAAGACATGAAGAGAAATAGGGACTCAAGTAATTTTGTGTCTCCGAGGTGGCAGCAGCTTTTATACCATTAACACTGCCTACTGTGTGTGTGTGTGTGTGTGTGTGTGTGTGTGTGCTCCTGCCAAGTCTTTAACGAGGGACTGCTGCTAATTTCAGAGCTAATACTGAACTGTTCCACACCACTGATTCCAGGGAGGAGGAGGAGGAGGAGAGGGGAGGAGTAACGGGAGGACATGTGGATATGGGGAGAATAAAGGAGAGGAGGTAAGGACATACTGTAGGCGAAAAGGGGAGATAGGACGAGGAAAGGGAGATGAGAAGGAGGATGGAAATGTGAGGGAAAGGGAAAGAAGAAAATAGGATTGAGACAAAGGAGAGCATGAGAGGAGAGATGGGGAAAGAAAAGTGCTGGGGGGAGACGTAAGAAGAAAAGTGGGAGGAGAGCAGAGCAAATACTGGGGGTGGAAAGAGAAGAAAGAAGACGAAGTAAGGGAGAGGGAAGGAAAAGACAGAAGAAAGGGAAAGAAGAGATGAGGAAAAAGCATGGATGCGGAGGGGAAATGGTGCTGAGCAGAAAGAAGAAAGTGAAAAGAGGGTGGTCCAATGGGAGAAATGAAATGTAGGTGACAGGAGCAGGCAGAAAGGAACGTGAGAGGAAAACAACAAAGCTCAAAAGGAGAGAAAGAAAGATCACAGCAAAGAAGAAAAAAGAGAGAATGGGAGAGGGCAAGGTCAGAGGAGGTAAAGGTGAAGATGATTAAACTTTCCCGTGCAGCTGCTTCGCCCTTCTCCTCTTCTTGCATCCCTCTTTCATCATCCCTGGCACTGCCCTTCAGTATCTGTGGTCTGCTCTTCCCTGTCAATCAATAACCTCATTGTTTAAGTTAGATTTTCTTCATTTGTCGATTTTCTGAATACTCCTTTTTGGGTTTTTTCAAGCATTTCATTCAATAAAAATCTGTGAGATCAGTGAAATCAGTGAAATCAGTGAAATCGATGAAATCGATTAACCTAAACCTTGCCCAAACCTCACCACAGAGATGAGTGTGGCAGCAAACCTAGCTTGGTCTGTGCTGTGAGAGTTGAGTGGTTTGTACTGCTACCATCTACTCCAACCACCTGCTGGTGACTCTCATGTTGCGCCTACACACTGGCAACATTGTCTGCCCCAGTGCTTGAACACCACAACATAACACAAGGTACAAGTTAAAAAACCAACTATGTCCTTAAACGTACTTGGAAAACAGTCTTGAGTATTGTTGTGGATTTTTTTGCATTTACAGCCATGTGAAGAAGATGATGTAGTCTCATGGGTATTGTTTTATGCACAGTTCACTTATTTCAGTTGGCTTGTGGTTTTAACTGTGCCATTGCAACATTCTTTGTCGTGATGCATGGTCAATCATCCAGGTAAGGAAATCAAAAAAAGTTGGTTCTGTTCATCTGAACGTAGCATTTTCAGTGGAACTTCTTCAGTCTCAGCTGACTGCAGGTTTCCCCAACCTTATAAACAGAACCTTTGCACAATGACTGAAACTAGCCCACTGAATGAACAATGGGGCGTGAGGTCAGTTCCTTGACCATGAGTTGACCATTGATCAACAACCACTGATCAAAGACCATTGATCACTGTTCAGTGACCATTGATCAATGGACATGAATACCATTCACAGAGAGTTGGGGAATGGCTACAATCAGAGCATTTTAAGATGGTGAAAGATGCATTTTTCTAGTTGTAATCTCATGAACTTTAACATTTAATCCAATAACTGCAGCCTGTGCAGTCTGAGATGTAACTCTTTGTAAAATTTCTCTGACCTCGGGGTGAATTTGCTGGGACGTCCGCTCCTGGGAACATTTCGGGATTTTGTTCACTCACACCCAAATGCTCCAAACCAGCAAAATGCCAAAACCTAGCTGGTGATCAGTTAATCGAGTGCATTAAAATAAGCATGTTGTTTACCTTCGTGAATTCTGTGGAAACAGTAAGGCTGTTCTTAGTTTTTCATATGACTATATCTACAGATGAGTTTGTGTCCTGTACAGTCCAATGTGTAATTTAATTGAACTTTTATCTATTTTAAAGGTCCATCTTAGGAAAGGGCATTGCAATTTTATAAGATAAATGCTATAAGGAAAATATTTACCTGGTACAGGATAAGAAAATAAACCCACATTATCAATTCAGAATCTACTGCAGGCATAAAATAAGATGACCAGTTTTGAAAGTGGCACAAAGATGCCAGATAAAAAGGTTGTATTGGACAATTCTGTAAAATCCCAATTCACATTCTTTGCCATCCATAAATAACAACACTAAGCAACTAAAAGGCTTTATTTGAAGGTTTTTGGGAGGATTCACGTTTAATGTCAGATAGACAGACATGTTACATGCCATCAACAACCCATACCTCTACATCCTTAATTTTCTGCTCATACCGGCTTTGTGAACTTGAGTATTGGAAATATTTTGTGATGTTGTAGTATACTCCAGCCTACTAACCTCTGGAGTGGGTATAAAGTGATATCCACTCGATAAATACCACTATAGTTAGATGTAACTCATCTGAGTCATAACTCCATAGACGGTACTATGGCTGAAGCCTTACATGAATGGCAGGAACACCACTAAAGAAAATCATCTGTTATTTTCCTTCAGCTGGCAGATTAAACTGAAATATGATACCCAAGCAGCACCTGATTGATTTCCCAACATGAATTATGGAGGCTGCGTTCATTAATGTGTTTAGTTTGGGTGTATTTGTTTTGTTTTTATTAATGGTTGACACTGAAAACTCTGTTTCTTACAAGATGCCTCCTTGTAATTTGCTCCCCTGCATTTATGTAAGTTGGATTTTGTTATTAATTCTCGTAACCATTCATCTTTAGTAATTAATATGCTCAACTCATATCCATAAAATTCACATTATTACCCCATAATGTTCATTATCATATTAGTCATATGAGCTTTGCTTAATTGTGCTGTGCTGTGCATTAATGAATGGACGCATTAAAGTTTACTTCTAAAGGAGATAACTGCTGTTGTCAAATTAAATGACTAAATGTCTGGAAGCTAAAATGGACATTATAAACATTCAGTGAATAAATGATATCATCGGCTAAATGACAGGGGAAATTAACGGGTTTTAAAAATCTATTTTGTAATATATTATGTATATAAACTCAATAATTCTGTGTGAATATGGTTGCTGTTTTATTTTTCAAAATACATATTAAGTCCCTTTTTTTCAAATCTGCATTTTTAGGGATTATCAAATGCAAATGCAATTTTCCATTTTAAAGACAAAAGGAGATAAAAAGCATCACGATAAGGCTGTCATAAAAGGTGTTCATCAAGGACAATATATGATGGCAGGCACATTACTAAAGCTTGTTTGTAAAAGTAAGAAATTTATCTGCAGACTCAAACAGAATGCTGCAAATGACCTGCTCAGGTGGTAGAGCAGGTCACCTACTAACCAGAAGGTTGGTGGTTCGATCCTAGTCTGCTCCAGTCTGCATGCCAAATATCCTTGGGCAAGGTACTAACCCCAGGTTGCTCTCCGATGCATCCATCTGAGTGTGAATGTGTGTATGAATGTTAGCTAGAGAGCACTAAAAAGTGTTGGTGTGATTGGGTGAATGAGCGAGTTGTGTAAAGCGCTTTGAGTACTCAGATAGAGTAGAAAAGCACTATACAAGAACCAGTCCATTTACAAAGAAAAATATAAAATAAACATACTTTACTGTCTGTGGAAATATATAAACATATTTAAAAACTGTTGCTAAAAGAGAAAAGTGTGAAAACTTTAAAATATCTTGCTCATTGGGAGGTGACAGGATGCATCTCTGTGCAAAGGACAGACATGTTTCCAAATAGACTTAACATAGTATGACATAAACATGTTTCATTGGGACTTCTGAGCCACATGGATACCAGAACAAGCGGTGGTTGTGTTTACCAACGGCAAACTCTCCTAAGTTACAAGCATCATACAAAACTGACCAGGAACTGCTGGAAGCGCTGCGCATCCTCTGGTTGCTAAGGAAACAAGCCCTCTAGACTTCAGCGTTGTCTGATGCTGATGGCCGATGGATGGGTTCCCGAAAGCGTTGCGCAAGGAAGCGGTAGCGCGGCAAATGCGCTGGGGTCTGTTCTAGGCTAAGAGCAAATCCAAGCTGGCCGGCTCTCCCATCCATCCTGCTCTCAAACATTTGCTCACTGGACCATAAACTGGAGTATATCTGACTACAGCGGACTACTCAGCGGGAATTTAGGAACTGGGCATCTTTGTTTTCATAGAACCATGGCTCAGTGACAGAGTTACAGACACTTCCATTGAGCTACACAGGCTCACCTCATTTCGTGCTGACAGAAATGCAGCTCTGTGCGGCAAGACTCGCGGTGGTGTCTTGAGTGTCTACATCAACATGGAATGGTGCAAGAACTTTGTGCTAGTTTCCAATTACTGCTCATCGCTGGTAGATTTTATGACTGTTCGATGCAGACCTTTATATTTAGCTTGGGAATTCACTGCTGTGCTCATTACAGCAGTGAACATCCAACCCACACTGACTGGTACATGTTCAGGGAGGCTGCAACAAATGGCGACCACACCAACTTGGAGGAGTAAACATCATCTGTGACCAGCTACATCATCAAGTGCATCGATAATGTCAGTCTCCAAGACTGTCATAATACGCTCCAACCAGAATCTGTAGATGACTGCAGAAGTGCATTAGCTGCTAAAGACTCGAGACTCTGCCTTCAGAGCAGATGACAACACGGTCATGGGAACAGCGAGGGACAAACTGTCTCAAGCCATCAGAGCAGTGAAGCACGTGCATGGCAGAAGAATCTACAGCCACCTCCAGGACAGCGGCGACACACAGCAGCTGTGGCAGGGCATCCAGGCCATCTCCTGCTACAGGAAGATAACATCTGCCTGAGATGGTGACGCCTCCCTGCCAGATGAGCTGAACAACTTCTATGCACGATTTGATGTTCAGAATGACATCTTGGTGAAGAAGTCCACCCCCCACAACAACCAGGTTCTGTGTCTGACCTCGCCTGGTGTGAGAAAAACTCTTCGCACAGTTAACCTACGCAGACCACCTGACAGATGTCCTCACTGATATCTTCAACCTCTACCTGAGCACTGCTGTTGTCCCAACATGCCTCAAGGCCACCATCTTTGTTCCTGTGCCAAAGAAGTGCCCAGTTTCCTGCCTCAGTGATTAATGTCCTGCTGCACTCAGACCCATCATGATGAAGTGCTTTCAGAGCTCCTCAGGGCTGTGTACTCTGCCCACTGCTGTTCAATCTGCTGACTCATGACTGTGCAGCAAAGCACAGTTTGAACCACACCATCAAGTTCGCCAGTGAAATGACTGTGGTGGTTCTCATCAGCAAGAACGATGAGTTAGCATACAGAGTGGAGGTGCAACCGCTAACAGACTGGTGTAGAGTCAACAACCTGTCTCTAAACGTGGACAAAACAAAAGAGATGATTGTTGACTTCAGGCGAGCACAGAGAGATCACTGTCCAATTCACATTGATGGATCCTCTGTGGAGGTGGTCAAGAGCATCAAATTCCTTGGTGTACACCTGGTGGAGAACCTCTCCTGGTCCCTCACCACCAGGTCCATAACTAAAAATGCCCAACGGCGTCCCTACTTCCTGCCGAAGCAAAGAAAAGCCCGTCTCCCACCATCCATTCTCACCACCGTCCTGAGCAGCTGCATCACTGACTGGTATGGTAACTGCACCGTATCAGATCGCACCTGCTGCATCTGCAAAGCCACCAGCGTCGTGGAGGATGCCACACACCCCTCACACACACTCTTCACTCTTCTCCCTTCTAGAAAGAGGTACCAGAGCATTCGGGCCCTCACTGCCAGACTGCGAAACAGTTTCTTTCCCCAAGCCGTCAGACTCCTGAACATTCAGTAACTGGACTGACACACACACACACACACACACACACACACACACACACCTTCATACATAGTTACTTTTTGCACAATGCTCAGTGTTTTGCACAACCCACTGTCATTATTGCACTTTTCTGTTGCACTGTCTTGTGTCTGCACTGTCCTACAGTACAGTGCTTGCTGTAGAACATATTCTAGAGAGAAAAATGAAGCCAAAATAACTAACAGTATCATCACAAAGAATACTGTATTGCAGAGAAATGCATGTTTTTGTATTTGTTTATTGGTTATTGTTTTCTGGTTAACAAATGCAAGCTTATCTGAACAGTAAATGTAAATGTATACCATTAACGACATTTGTGACTGCATTCAGAGCTTGACACAATACTAGTTTTCTAAAGGTTAAAATGAAATATGTTTAAACGAGTCATAGTCTTTCTTAAGTTTTTGTTTTATGAAGTCAAGCCTCTCTAGAAATTAAACCACACATTTTTGAAATGTTTTGAATAGTTATCTTTTTCACACTGCTCCTGCTGCTTTGCTATTTCGATTCTTGCCATATCTCTCCTCACCAGCTCTTCTTCTTATGCTTACTCTTCCCACTGTTACACTTTCTTTGTAGGATAGTAAGATGTAGCACCACTTCTCTGTTGGAAATCATGATGATCCCTCCATTGACAGAATCTTAGTGGAGAATGATTAAATGATGCTGTGTGTGTGTATTTAGCTGTAGGAGGTAAAGCCGGGGTATCTTCATAGAGGCAGATTACATACACCTTCAAATTCCATTAAAAATCATTGCTATCTATTTCTTTAATACAAATTTTTTATTCAGTTTGCACCTCAAACAATAAAATCGAGCAGTATGCAGAACGTATATATGATATGATAGTCTAAGAGCTAAGATTGATTTGATAATCTTGTATTTCTGGAAAACTCTTTTGCATGGCTGCTATTATGTCACTGTTGAGCATTTTAAATGGGGGTGTGCGATGCTAAATGTATCTGTCCTGTTTTAGCATTGGGCAAAAAAAATATGGCTATGTACTTACACTACTCAAATCAAATTCACGAGCGTGGTTTGATCCGCGAACTGGCAGTTGTCTGTATGATATAGTATGCAGTAGCCTTTAAAACCAGGAAAAACTATTGGATTTTTAGTGAGCTTTTATATTACTGCATTAACTTCCAGCAGCCAGACACTGTGGATTCTCTGCTCACTATACGGGGCATTTAACTGGTGACCATTTAGAGAGCAAACCATGGACATAAAAACAAATCCTCCACTCTGTTTGTGCATTAATAGATGAATAAAGTTTATTCAAAAAGATAATGCAGGGTTTATACTAAAAAGAAGGGAGTGGGAGGTTAAACTTTAAATGTTTCATTCAATGTAATGGTATAATCTGCTATTACTACAATGACTGTATGGCAATGGTAGAAAAGCCAAGCTGTGTTGGTATAAGTAAGTATCTGGTATACCAGAGAGAGAAGGCAATTATTTAAAAAAATGATAATAACATTGAAAAAACAGGAGAATAGGTGAGAGTGCATTAGTACTGCTACCTAGACTTTGTCCATTCACACATGATTGCACATAACCTAAACAAATGAGAAAAACAGAGCCTCTGTGTTACTGCATAAACGTATTAGTAACGTGTTTTTTTTATCCTTTTCATTGACTCAGTATAACTTTTAGCGCTAAAAAGATGCCACTAGAATTCAGCTGAGGGGGCACAACCTTTGTGGATAAGCCTGGACCCTCTGTAACCCGTCCATAATGCCAACGCTGTCCCTTTTTTCCGTTTTCCTCACCTCACTGCCAACCAGTCGCAGCAGATGGCCACCCCTCTCTGACCCTGGTTCTGCTGGAGGTTTCTTCCTGTTAAAAGGGAATTTTCCTTCCCACTGTCACCAAAGAGTTTGCTCATAAGTGCTCATATAATCGTTGGGATTTTCTCTGCTTTCTCTGCATTACTGAAGAGTCTTTACGTTACATTTTAAAGCGCCTTGAGGCAACAATTGTTGTGATTTGGTGCTGTATAAATAAAATAGAATTGAACTGAAATAATACACAATAACTCCACATGAGAGTGTTTTCCTAAGTTCACACTGTTCCCTGCATTTTTCTCTCTCTCTTTCTTTCTTGTTGTCATGTTAGTGCCTCTACACACCAACACAAACACAGTGAGCTGCATTCTGTTGTTTGCTCACAACAGGACTAACTAAACACGTAATGGTTGGTTGTTGGGTATACATATGTGCAAACATATGCAGAAAAATCAAGGCTCCCTTTCTCCACACCATCATCTCACTCACCCAGCCACAGACACACACAAAGTCACAGCAAGTTTTAATCCTGTAATTTGTTGGCTTTATTTCTGCAGACCACCTGGTTATTGTGTCTTCGTAATCAGTATGGTCACTGAATCTTTTCCTCCCTGTACTTGATACTGCATATTTATCAGAAAATTATTCCACCTAAATTGCTGCCCTATTGCTTATTTAATTATTTTTCCTCTTTAATTCATTTTTTGCCCTTCTTCTCCCCCTCTATTAATAAGAGTTTGGGCTTCTTTTATCCCCTTTTGACATCATCTTACCGCTGTTGTCCTTCTACTCTTTTTCTTCTGTTTACACCCTCTTTAATGTATTTTATATATCACTTTATATTCAGTTTCCTTTTCCTCTACCTTTCCAGCTTTACTTTCAACCTCTTTTCCCCCTCCCTCCTCTCTCTCTCTCTCTCTCTCCCTCTCTCTCTCAGTAGGTAGATTGGATTTGGCACTCAGTCCCCTGATCAGTGATCACACGCACATGCACACACATAGCGAGCAGGGGTTTCACCACCATGGCTGTGTCAGCAGGCGGGGCTTAATCCAAAGTGACACTTGTTCTCTGCCTTCCTTTCCCATCGCAATGGAAGCAATTACCCTCCTCCTGAAGGGCCTTTTGTGCTTGCGTGCATGCATGTGTGTGTGTGTGTGTGTGTGTGTGTGTGTGTGTGTGTGTGTTCTCGTCCTCGCCTGAGTTGACGGGGTGGAACCTCGGCTGTGGGTCACCTGAATGGCTGAATTGAAAGATGAGGGAGAAGAGAGAGGAACAAGAGGAACAGAGAGAGACTGTCAGAGGACAGAGGGACAGTAAGATTAAATAGATAAAGATGAGAAGGAGACAGAGCTCTATCTTTTCTTTAGCTTTATTACTCTCTCTCTTTCTCTCTCTCTCTCTCCCTTTTGGTCCCTCATTCATATTCTTTCCCTTTCTCTATTTTTGGCCCTTTTAAATAATATGTCAGAATTTGATCATTTAAACCCTCAGAAACAGCAGCTATTTCCAACACACTATAACTTACTAAATCAGATGTTTTGAGTGAATTCTTCACTACACACATATCTAGCAATTACTATATGTAATTACAGTTTTGAGTCACTTGCATATTACTTTGTAATCCATACAAAGTGATTGTAAATACTTTTACATTACATTCTAAAATCTTTCTTAGTTCGTTTTACGGCCCTGTTGCACAGCAGAACACAGTTTTGACTCACTTCAGGTGGTAGCGCACCTCTTGATTTTTGGAACCTGACACGGAATGGGCACTGCAGCTGGGTTGAAGATATTATTCTTCAACCGGTTGTGAGTGGTTGCTCGCAACCTGCTTTCATGGAAGCAATTGCTTGGTGAAAATGTGTGTTCACTGACTGGTTGTCAAATGGTCGCTGGATGTTTCTGGCAGTCACAAGTGTGAAACTGGTCGTAAAAAAAAAAAAAAAACCCGAGTATGGTGCTGCACTGGAAATCTCCTTCCATTGCTTTGGTCACTAGCAGTTTGAGTGGAAGACTCCAACTTGTCTCCAAATACTCACAATATGCTGAAAATCGGAAAAGGGAGAACATTCCCGTTCATTATAAAAGTCGCATCATTTGAAATGTGTTAGATAGGCATACCTTTACTTTTGAAGGATATTATTAGTTTCTGATAAATTATGAGTTTTTACAGCAACCACTTACCAACCAGCAAGATTGCCAAGTGGTCACCCATTAATCTCTACGCCTCAGGCTAAGGCCTGAGGCGTAGAGGGAACTCCAGGCCTCAAGGGCCGGTGTCCTGCAGGTTTTAGATGTGTCCTTGATCCAAGACAGCTGATTTAAATGGCTAAATTACATCCTCAACATGTCTTGAAGTTCTCCAGAGGCCTGGTAATGAACTAATCACTCGATTTAGGTGAGTTGACCCAGGGTGATATCTACACTGTTAAAAAAAAATCCTAGAAAAACAGTAATATTCCGGCAGATGGGGCGCCAAAATAATACCATAAAATAACATAAAATAACTTTCTCATAAAAATACGGTTATTTTCAGTAATGACAATACAGTTTGTTGCCCTAATGTTACATGGGATTTTGCCTTTTTCAAGTGCTTTTAAACATTAAATTAGGAACATGTTAATGTGATTAAACAATGAAATTACCTATAAACAAGGTCAATGAATGTGGCAATATGAATAATAATACGGAAATGTACAGAAATATACAGTTAACAGTTGGTTTAAATAATAATGGATTGCATGCCCTGGGACAGACTGACAGAGGCAAGGCTGCCATATCGCACCATCGGCCCCTCTGGCCATCACCAGTAGGCGGTAGGTGAAGTGGACCGAGGACACAACGACTGAGAGCGTCCGAGCCGGGGCTCGAACCAGCAACCTTCTGATTACAAGGCAAACTGCCAACTCTTGAGCCACGATCGCTCTAAATAGCAATAATGATAATAATTATTTGATGTAAAAAAAGTTTATGAGAATTATTTTATATATTTTTCCATAGCATTACATTTGAATTTAACAGTTCAATCTTTCAAATAATGGACACATATTTGTGAAATCATGATAGATTTGTGAATGTATTTTAACAATCTAAATATGCATATGTACAGACAAATACATTTAAAAAACAAGAACATTATGTTTTATTACATTACAGTGATTTTACGTTAATTTACATTTGAAATGTGAAATCACAGTGTATTTATGTAAATTTAATGACATTCTAGAAGAACAAAACAAAACTGTAAAATACTTTTATATTAGGATTTTTTTTACAGTGTAAAACCTGCAGGACACCGGCCCTGAGGCCTGGAGTTCCCCACCCCTGCCTTAGACTAAGCGTAATATTGTCCAGAAGACGAGCATGGCCTCATCACACTTTAAACCCCACTGATCTCCTACCAGTCCACTAAATTCTGCAATTGCGGTATGCTGTATTTACTAGTTTGGAGTTATTTTTTTTTTTATTTAATACAACTTTATTTAGGAACATGTTCTGAGTGTACCTTAAAGTCAAATAATAAAACACAATGACATTGGCAACCTCCACAAACTGAACCAGTAGTAGGAAGTAGTAAGAATCAGATATATGGGGATTGTCCAATGCCCGGCTGATTACCGTAGTTTTCGGACTATAAGGCGCACTGTCGATGAACGGGTCTGTTTTCATTCATGAGCGCACCGGGTTATAAGGCGCATTAAGCGAAACAAAACAGTCAGAGAAGTCAAACTTTACTCAACTCATTCTTCTTGCTTCCTCCACTTCTGTACTATTGATTCATTAATGTTGAATTCTCTCGCAGCTGCTCTATTCCCATGTTGTTGCAGTATATTAATGACTAACCTCATATTGTGGATGGATTATCTCAGTTGTTCTCCTGACTTTGGTTTGGTCCGTTTACAGAATCCAGCCAATCCAGCCAGCGATTGCATTTGTCCCTAACTATTGGGAAGCCTCCCGTTAACTTTTATCAAGTGGAAAAAAGTTTATGTTATGCTAACATAGCTATGTCGCTAGCGATCATGTAGCACATCATTATATACCAGCTAGTCTAACTTCAGTAACCCTACAAACGTCACTGCTGTTTAGTTTTCTGTCTTCATTTACGTTGGAAGTGATAGCAGAGCTGTACGTTTTAATTTTTTTATTAATCTCTCAGTCAGATCATGTTTAGGTGGAAACTAGCGAGCTAACTTCCTGCTAACTTCTAACTCTGTTAAATTTAATAAATTCTGTTTTCTAAGGCGCACTGTCGATTTTTGAGAACATTAAAGGATTTTAAGTGCGCCTTATAGTGCGCTGATATTTACCATTTTTGTAATTACTGGCATTCTTATTGTTTTTAAATCAATTTGAAATAAAAGAAAACAGGTTAATTTAAAATTGTTATACAATGTCCATTTGAACCAAACTTACATTTGCACAGTGTTAAACTTTACACCCATCGTATGTGTGTGTGTTTATTTATATATAAAAAGATTTCTATCGGTTGTCTGTGATGGCTATCAGTGGTCAGGACCTCAAACCTCCCCAGATTTCCCAGTCGTCTACCTCACGGCGCTCCTGAATCATTTATCTACTGCTTTCATCTCTTTATTTTCATATTGCTCGCTGTGTTTCTCTTTATCTCATCAGAGACATTCCAGTGTGGATTTTATTTTTGTGAAGTGCAAGCTGAAATATTCTTCCTCTCAGTTTGGCCTCTGCAGATGGATGAGCTGATCATGTAAACAGATACTCAGATATCAGGAAAGAGCAGAAAAATTAAGCAGGGTTTATATTGTGAAATATAAATGGAACAAAAAATGGATTTCTGTTCAATCAAATGATTGCAGGCATAAAATAAACAGACTTTGGTCTCTGAGGAATATAGTGACACAACACAATAAGAAACATTTGGTGTGTTAAGTATATTTTATTCGGTTTTTGCATGTTATATTTTGTCTGAGTGTCTCATGCTGTTCTGAAAATAGTCCCATGCTGGTTTGAAAAATCATGCAGATCTGGCAGGAAACTGCTCAGAAGTAGCCTGTAACCACCTTTAATAACCAGGTCTCTTTTGGAAATGAGATTTTTACCTGGATAAATAAAAGACTAATAATAAAAAAATGTTTTAAACCAACCAATATTTTTTTATTTAGAGAAGATGGACAGGTGCATGCATGAATACATGTCAGCCTTTTTAAGCAAGTCAAGGTAAAAAAAGAACACAAACCCTGCCCTATGCAGGACAGAACATAGCTGAATCATGGAATATGAATAGCATTAAATGGAAGAGGTGGGATACGGATGGGTTGGAAAGTGGCTTGCAGCGGCAACAGCAATTGTAGAGGGAAGCAGCTTAAACAGTCTTACCCACATGAAATTGGTCAATTTAATATGGAGAAAGGTATCTGCTGGACCATGCGCTAATTTGGGCTAGCTAGAGATCAGTCGAGCTGCCAGTATCTTGGCTCAGTTTCACCTTATGTCCTGTCTAAACTAAAGTTATAGAAATGTATTAGTGAGGTTTTAAATCATTTTAAACATCACTCTCTATGCCTAAACCTGGCCAAACAGTGAAAGCTACATTTTAAAATGGTAGCAGACTAGACTCTGGCCATATAGGTCAAAAGTCTTTTGCCACCATGACACACCTACCTTCTGATGTGGACGTCTTGTTCTTTTGAAGTTGAAATAGTCCTTTGTATTGTTTCAGGACTAACATAGTAGTTTCTGATGGTTGAAATGGATTTGGGGGACCAAGCATCCTACCAACACATCTCTGCTTATAGTACTGTCACCGGCAATTAAGTCAGACAGTAAATCTGCCTGGCAACAGTTTGTCCTGTGACATGACTGATGGCCAGTTTGACCTCCAGTTGACCCTCAGCCATTCAGTGACCTTCCCAGCGTGCTCTCTGCTTACATGCTCTTAAAATAGTCAGGCACACACGCCTTCTCACTCTCTCTCTCTCTCTCACACACACACACACACACACACACACACACACAAACACACATATCTCCTCCTTTCAGCTGACAAGTTCTTTAAAAAGCCATCGACCCACCTCGCTGAACTTTACGACATGACACACACACATACACACGCACACCTCGCCTGCCATGACAAGCTCTTTAAAACACCATCAAGTCACCCGGCTGAACTTTACGACACAGTTTCATTTCATGTTTATAAGACCCAAACACCTCCATGCACACACACACACACATATGCCCCGATCACAACAAGTGTTGCATTTACCTACTCAGCCGGTACATGATAAATATGTCTGTTTGAGTCAAGGTCAAACACACCTCCTTGTCCACTGACACACACACACACACACACACACACACACACACACACACACACACACATATTCTACACAAGCACAGCTGCAGACAGACATGAAGACATATTTGTCGTCCGTCAACATAATGCTTTCCAAGTTTGCGGAACAAATAAATTCCGTCTGCCTGGCTGCACCTCGCTTTCCCAGCAGCCGTCAGTGCTGACTTCATACACACAGTGGACAGATTTGTGTGTGTAAATATAGTAAATGTAGGGGGGGCGGGTTTCTCTCACAAAAACATTTAGTGGATTTTCCTTTTTTCTCTTTTTCTTTGCTGACTAATAGCTGGAGTTACAAATGGTGACAACGTGCCTGTAGCACTGGTTTTCAGCAACTGTGATACATCAAAAGCTGACTTGTATCAAAGGCTATAGTACTGTATATACATGGTAATGTTTTGTCTCAGCCTCTCCTTGCTCCTTTACTTTTATGGTTCTGTATAGTCAAGCTGATGGTCAGGAGAGCATGCATGGAACAGAATAAGCATTAAAGATAAAAATGGAATTGATGAAGTCATACATAACCATGAAAGAATGAGTGCAGGTGAAGGTGTGTTGCAAAGCAGCTTGCAGCTGCGGGCAGGCCAAGGCAAGTTAAATGCTGCTCTCTGTGTGACATTTGCCTGTTTGAAGTGTAGAAATCTATCAGCTGAGGCATCAGCTGATGGGACTGGCATTGAGATAAACTCTTTTATGAGGCCATCAGCTTGCTCCTGTTTGAATTGACAGCATTCATGATTTATTTTATGCTGTAAGTTAGGATGCATACATCCACAACAACACAAAGTGCTATGCTGAACCTCAAGTGCTATAAATAGAATGTGTTACAATAATAAAAAATAATACTAAAAGTCAAAAAATCAATAAAATGCAACTTTTTAGATGGGAGTGATTACATAAGTTGAAAAAGTATTGTATTTTGTCAACCTTGTCTTTCCATTTACTATTTGTTCCCCCTGATAAATAAATGACAAACAGTATGAAAATTATACTCTCTGCCAGATGACATCCATTTTTCATCTGTAGCCCTAAACAACAACTCCTCCTCTAAAGTGTTTGTCCGCTATCCCTCCATCTCATCCCTCTTCTTCTCTTTACACCCCCCCCCCCTTCATCCTCCTACACTTTTTCTCTCACACTTTTTTTTTTAGCTCCAGCAAAAATTAATCACCTGTCTTCCTGTCTTTGTGCGTGTGCGTATGTGTGTGTTGCCGGCAGGAAGCCCACAGAGGTTTTTAGCAGCTGATTTATTGCCGAGTTAATTCATAACGGCGTCCGATGATGATGAGAGGCTGCAGGAAAGTATGGTCGTCACTGTTGTTGTTGAAGGGTGAGAGAGAGGGGGAAAGGGAGAGAATAAACAGAGTCATTCTTTGATATAAAGTAATAGGGTGGAAAGTGATAGAGGAAAAGTAATGAAAAGAGTTATGGAATAAACAGAGAGACAGATTGCAAGGTGCTTTAAAGTGTAGTTTTAATATGAAGAAAAGTAGAGAAAGAGGGAGGAAATAGGATTAGCAAAGAGGGTGATCTTTGTTGGTGTAGTTTCCTTGTTTCTTTCACTGAAGAAGACATGACAGTTTAATGTGAAAGTGTTTAAATTTCCCTCCCCAGAAAAATGTGCAAATGCTAATTAGTGTGGAATCTTAGTTTATTTCCATTTACGATATCAAAAGGCAAACACCACTGAACCTACAAACTAGACCTATTACCATTAAGACTGACAAAATGTCTGCTGTGGTGCTAAAAAAACGTAAGCTACTGTGCAAAGATGTCAGTCGTTATACCAGACAGACCATATTAGAACAGCTGTCTTTGGCACAGGCCAGAATCTGTTTGAACTGGAGGGAGGGGCCAGAGACAGTCTTCTGTAAAAGTCTAACTTTGGAGTAAGGGCACTGTGCTACGGTAGCTTACCTGATATGGAAACAGGAATCAAAAGAAAATTAGAAATCAATAAGTCATAAAGTAAAAAGGTAAGAGCTAAGAGACTTTAAAATGGGTAATATATAATTGACAAAACAATCTAATGAAAAGAGACAGCCCCCAAGAAGTGACTTTAAACTGGTTATTATGAACAATTGTTTTATTGTGAAGTGACTTCTAAAAGATAACCCCTCTGGTGGCTGTAGTAATTATAATAATGTAGGGAGGAGACTGGGGTTGATAAATGGGTCTACAAAAAATGGAATTTTAACACAGGAGACCAATTTTGCTCAATTTTAGCAAATTATGCATTTTTTTCTTTCACTCACTCAATCAGAGAGCACAAATTGTGCTGTAAATTTTTGTTGGTTACTCTGAGATCACTACTGCATGATTTCACACAGTTATGTAGCAAAAGAAGCAACCTAAGGGGTGTAGCAAGCGAGATTAATGATAGTAATTGATAATGTTCTTTTGTGATGATCATGAATTTGTAAGCTTGTATGCAGCATTACTCTTGTATTGGTGAAGAGGTATGAAGAGGTTTTTGTGTCCTATCTCTCTTCCATCACCCCTAGGCAGATGGCTTCCTATCCCTGATCCTGGTTCTCCCGGAGGTTTCTTCCTGTTAAAAGGGAGTTTTTCCTTCTCACTGTCACTAAGTGCTTGCTCATGCAGGGACAGTGTTGGGGTTGTCTCTGTATGATTATAGAGTGTTTACCTTACTGTATAAAGTCTCTTGAGGTGACGGTTGTTGTGATTTTGTGCAATAGAAATATAATATAACTGACTTGAAATTCAAATGTGTCATCCTTTTCTTCAAGATAAAAATAAGGTTCAAAGCAGTGTTGGTGAAACTGGCCGTGGCAGACAGGTGTTGTGTGTGTCTTCGAGTGCTCGTGTATCTGCAAAGGCATTATTTGAAGATCATTTTAAAACCATAACATATTTGTTACCATACTGTATCTACGGGCATAATTTATAATTTTTCTCTTTTGAATGTTTATTAAGCTTTTTATTCCAGTAACACATGATTACTGAGAATCACGTTCTGCACAACCGTTTTATGTGATCAAGTTTCTTAAAACTTTTTTTTTTACTCCTTACAGGCTGCAGGCTCTGAGGAAGGAGAAGTCACGGGACGCAGCAAGGTCGCGTCGGGGAAAAGAGAACTTTGAGTTTTATGAACTGGCCAAGATGCTGCCACTGCCAGGCGCCATCACCAGCCAGCTGGACAAGGCCTCCATCATCCGGCTCACCATCAGCTATCTGAAGATGAGGGATTTCGCCAACCAGGGAGACCCACCGTGGAACCTGCGAATTGAGGGACCTCCGCCCAACACCTCGGTCAAAGGTAGAATAGACACTGGAAACATGTGGTTCTGTGTATTTACCAAAACAAAAAAAATCAGTAAAAACTTTTAAAGAAAACAGACAGCACTGCTTGTTTAAGGAATAAAACATCTGAAACATAAAAACTCAAATTAAAAATGTTCTTTGTAGTGTAGTTGGTTCGTGTCCTAGCACAAATATATTTCTTTTTCTTTTGCTTGTTGATTATTAGAATCGTGGTATCTTATAAGCCACACATCACCTGCAGAGACTTAGCCAACATCTCAGACCACTGAGCTGCTGCTAACTGACACACTGATTATTTGTTTCTGATGGATCAAAGCCTGAGAAGAACTTTCAAGTTGAACACTTGGTCACTTCAAATCATAATTAAGCTCAGACATACAAATATATGCAAGGTAATAAAATTGCAGGTTACCAGTACATCCACAGTCAGCCTCAAGAGTAAAAAACTATTTACCCTCTGGGCAGCTGGTTCCTACAAATAGAAAACATTACTAATTGATTCCTATCTCTCCATACCTAAACAACAGATTAGATTGCATTTTGTAAAAGGTCAAGCTTAGTACTCGTATACTGCATTGCGGCCATAGGCTACATATTAAAAAAAGGATGTGGTTCCTGTGTCTGAAAAGTTAAACCTATGCTAAAGTCTCCTAAACCTGGATAAGGATTTTTTTTTCTCACTAAGAATAAGCCTGTGGTTCTGTTTTTTTCACCATTCATGCATACTGGAATAGGTTTGATTATGCTTAAAAATCTGTTTTTCACAGATGAAGCAACATTGGTTGCGTATTTAAGAACTGTTGACTGCAAATGACTTGTCTAGCTTTAGCAACTCACGACTTCAGATTTTCTGTCCAAATGGACGTTTAATATGTAATTATAGCTGATTTAGCGAACAGAAAAGGGTTTGAAACTGGCTTGATTCACCGTGTTGTACCGAAACAGTTGTCTGGCAAGAAAATCAGAACCTGTGTGAGAACAGCTTTACTGTGAATTTGGCAAACAGGTGTAACTTGAGTAGTTAGCTGCAAATGATGCATAAGCTAAATACAAAGTGGTGACATTGCTTATTGGAAATAAAAGTAATCCTCAGTAGAATGCAAGTCCGGATTGCACTGGTGCTCAAATGTGGAGATTGACATAATCTAGAGGTATTTGCCACTTCATTAGGGAGTGTTGGGAACCCTGTGTTACACTGTCATAAAAACCACCATAAGAGTGTTAGAATACTACAGCCCAACTCTGGACAGAATAAATCCTTGTTTCATTCTGGACATTTGACCCACTGATAGTGTAATATTTGGACCATAGGCAAAACCAAAACACTGTCCACTTAGCTGACTGAAGCAGCGCCTGTGTAAAATGTAGATATTACGGATGAGAGTAGACCTGACTGAAAGACTTTATGTTTAACTTTGTGTGTTAAATAACTGTTTGATATAAAGTTTTTTTTTTCTTTTTACTTCAATTGTTAACATTTTGGCACTTGTGATTTTTCACTGACTGCAGCAGAAGTGCTTTTCTAAACCCTGTGTATTATATCTAATGGTCAGCAGGGAAAGTCTAGTTGTATAGTCAGCTCTCTTGACGTCTCTTGCTTTCACTAAACACTTTCCTGATGTGTTTATTGTCTCAGTCGGTGGTTTGAAGTTATATTGAATGCAAAAAGATGATTATTTTGTACATTTAGATTTTTCATTAAAGTCAAAAAGGAGGATAAAGCACAGTCTTCCTTGTATTTAAAAAAAACTGCTCACCTCAAAACATCAAAAATATAACTTTGTAAACTGGTGGGCGACTTCATGGTGGATACATCCATTTTTTGAATTTACTGTCAATAATTCCAGTTTTAAAGTATTTAAACCAGAAGTGTCCAACTCCAGGCCTCATGGGCCGGTGTCCTGCAGTTTTGAGATATCACCCTGGGTCAACACATCTGAATCAGATGATTAGTTCATTAAGGCTTCTGGAGAACTTCAAGACATGTTGAGGAGGTAATTCAGCCATTTAAATCAGCTGTGTTGGATCAAGGACACACCTAAAACCTGCAGGACACCGGCCCCTGAGGCCTGGAGTTGGACACCCCAATTTAAGCACTCATAGATGAGTTTCAACTTTTTATGGATTCTGTCAAAAAATATTGCAGTCTTGTTTTAACTTTTTAATTTAAAAGTGAGACAGTTTTTTTTCTGAATAAATAAAGTTACCAACACCTTGCTGGTCCTTTATCAAAGATGCCTTCTTTAATAGATAAAACATTTTCTGAAATTTGTCTGAGACTCCCAGTGAAGTTATTCACAAATTACCTTTTGGTAATGAAAACTCAAATTAAGTGTGTTCTAATATTAGATAGATTCATATGGAGAAAAAAATATAAAGCTTTCAATATTGTTCCACCAGTTTCTTTCTCTTCTTTTTTCCCTGTGCTAATTTCAGCACACAGCCGTTTTAAGTCTTTTTCTTGTCTTTCTGATCCTCACTACATTTTTTATTACTCTTGGACGTTGTGTGTAATTTAAAGATAAAAAAAATAATTTTGAAGTTTTTGCTTAATAACTGTTTTTTTGATTGATTGATTTTTGACCCAGATTACCTCTTTTCACTCAAAAAACTGTCAGTGTAAGCTGAGCCATAGCAACAGCTTTACTGCCCAATTTAGCTTCCACAAAAGCTCATCTTTGTGTCTTCAAACGAACATTTTCATTCAAATGAAAGTGAGCATGCAAACATAGGCGTATCAGGCTTACAGCTAGCAGCATTGCAGTGACTGTGTGGCTCTTTAAACTGCTATCAAACAACTTGCAAAAGCTGCAGAAACGCACCACGGTCTCTCTCTCTCTCTCTCTCACACACACACACACACACACACACACACACTCACTCACACACGGCTAGCTTCAGCGCTAAGTGATTTTTCTGTGAAGGGAACATTAAGCTTTGATGAATTTCTGCTTGGAGTACCAGAGTGTACACAGCACTTGTGAATCTAAGTGGAATTTGCCTTTGAAATGGCCCCTTTGTGCGACGCACTTAAAGGAGAAGAGGAGCGTTTGCTTTTAAAGGGGACATTTGGGCTTGTAGGAATGACCCAAAGATGAAAGCAAATTGTCTGAAATTTCTGGGGGCAACAGTGCGTTTCACTGTGTTTGTGTGTGCTGTAAGAACTACAGTACAACCATATTTACCTGTGAACTGGAGTACACGCAGGGCGAGACTGTAGTTGAGTGTGAGTGAATAAAGTTAAGGTGTATGTATGGGTGTTTCTACACATGAGCACGTCTAATGTGTGTGCTCACACATGCCCTCTCCGCACAACAGCAGATGGCATCATTGTCGGCAGCGCTTTGAAGAGGCACATGCATTTTAATGAACAGAACCGAAATGTATACACCAGATAAATGTGTGCATGTGTGTGTGTGTGTGTGTGTGTGTGTGTGTGTGTGTGAGTGAGTGTGTGCTGGATTGTTTTGGAGCTCTCAGGGCTGTGTGTTGTATATTTCCTGTAACACAGCCCTGCAAAAGACAGCATCATACTAAATCACATTTAACACGTGTGGAGCTAGTAATACTATATGAACAACCCTTAATTTAATTCTTGTGGACATTGACAGTGTTATTATTATTATTTATTCATTTATTTTCAGAACTAAAACTTTGTTATTGCCTCTGTGTGATACTTTCACATAACTCTGTCTAAACTAGACTTTTTTTGTTCATTTATATTAGTTCTGACTGGCAACACTGGCCGTTATAGAGACTGAAAGGACACAATTATCTAACCAATAGAGAAGACTACTCACAGTCCCATTACTACACAGATCAAATCAAACCTGAGAATGTGGATGTCCTAGAAATAAAGACATGAAGACAAGGTCAACAAATCCTCAGTGTGAAAGTCAAAAACACAGAACAGACTTTGCTTAAATAGAAGTGCAAAGAATAACCTACAAGAGCAAAGTGAGGTTTTTATGTTCATACACACACAGGCCAATTCAATCAGACTGTCCCTCTTGTGCACACAACATATACAGTACATGATATGTTTCTCTCTCTGCAAGGTTGTGTGTGTGTTTAGGTTGTCTTTACTCTCTCTCCTATTGACTGACACTAATGAATGAATATCCTCCTCCAGAAGACTGTGTGTGAGTGTGTATGTGCATCCATGCCTATGTGACTTTTTACTTTGTAATTGTTTTGTGTGTTACAGCCTATGTGTGTGCATGTGTGTCTGTGTATGTGTGTGTTTCGCAGTGTTCGGAACAGCAGAGAATTATTGATTTTGGCCTCTGTGTAGCTGCTCTGCATTGGTTCAGGTAATGAAGATCGTTCTGTGTATGTGTGAGTCTGTGTGTGTGTAGTATTCCTACTGATGACTCCATACTCTTTCTGTTTTTCCATCTGACAATATCCTCATTTATTGTGTTTCCCTCCTTGGTTTTATTTTTTCTCCGTCTTCCTCTCTCTTTTTTTGTCTAGTTGTTTTCACTTTTGCACTTTTTCTTGTTTCTTTCTTTTTCTCTTCCCCTCCTCATCCTGCACCTATCTCTGTTTCTTCCTTTTTAATATTTCTTTTCAAAAGGAAGAAGGAAAATGATATATGATTTCTGATCTGATTTTGATCTGTGTACTTGCATTATGCGCTCATAGTTTTTATCCTTTCTCCTTTCATTTCCATTTCCTTTCCCCAACTTATATTTGTCCTCTTTCAGTTATTTTCTCTTTTTCTTCTAACTTCTTTCCCCTTTGCTGTGTTTGTTATCTTTCTTGTTTTGTTCATTCTCTCCTTATGTTTTGTCCTCTTTCCTTTCATCACCCTCTTTCCCTCTGTGTCTTATCCTTTACCCTTTTCTCCTCACACCACCTTCCTGCTTCCTTAATATTTCCTTTTCATCCTTTCCTTTATCTTGCTTCATGCACTATATTCATTTCTCTTTCCCTTTCTCCCCCTCAGTTGATTCTCCTTTCCCACTCCTCTTTGTTATAACTCTTTACTTTCTTAACCTCCATTTTACTTCTTTCTATTTCCTTCTCCCCATTCCCCATTTCCTCCATCCTCTCATTCACTTCCTATAATCACTTTCTTCTACTCCTTCCTTCTTCTTTTTCATTTCTCTCTTCCGTATCCTCCTCCACCCTTGCACTTCATGCCCCTGTACACCTTCCCCTCCTCCCCCATTGACCTTTGCAGTAATTGACCCATCACTTGCTCTTCTACAGTTTAGTGTTGGAGGTTTTGACTTCCTGTCAGTAAGAGTCTCCACATCTGCTACAGGACTCCACACAAACAACTGCGACCTTTGGAGCATCCTGACACCCAGCCCATTTTGTGTGTGTGTGCGTGTGTGTGTAAAAACGATTGACCGCTCACTATTTAAGTGCGTAGGTGAATGTCGGTCGTTGTGTTTATGTGTGAATTTATAGTGGTGTTTGTGGTTGCACATGCAGGTACAGTATGTGTGTCCGGCAGTGTGTATGAAAAGCTTTGAGGGTCTCTGTTTCTGTCTGACAGTCTGGTGTTTGTGCGTGCGTCTGTGTGTGCCTGTGTGTGTGACCCTCTTCGACACCTGGCTATTCATTATGCATGCAGAGAGCAGCAGACACCAAAATGCCACACTTCATGAGCCAGTCTAAAAATCAAGACACACACACTCACTGTACTCCACTCACAAACAAACAATATACGCACTAATCCAAACACACACACTCACATACACACACACACACAAGTTTTACACATACTTTATTCTGACAATATTCAGAGAAACACACATATAAGGATATTAAGAAAACACACAGGTACCTGCATAAATACGAACTCCACCCTACTCCTTGTAAACACACCTTGTTCATATCTGTGCTGCTTTACATTCCTTATAAATATCCTCTCTCTCTGTTATTAAAAGATAAATTATGGCATTTTTTATAAGATCCACATGCCTAGTTATGGCTCAGTGCATGAGCTCACGAGACTCATGAGGAATATCAGGTGTGTGTGGGTGGGTGAATACGAGCTCAGGATCCTTTGCTGCAGTTTTTAATGTGAAAAAATTGTGTATTTTCAAAGTTGTGTTTTAAAAAAACACACTTACAGTAGACTGTGCATACGTAAAAAAAAAAGTTCTGGAACATAAAATATATCAAATCACATCGGATAACATTATCACATTAGTAACAAACTTTGTAACCTTTTTAGTGACCCTATAGTACTATAAAGCCTGTTTTAAAAGTGAAAAACACATTTAGCAGATTACTGGTTTGAAAGAAACTCGTGGCTAAGAACTTTGAAATGTTAGCATATAGCTAATAGATCAATTGGGAACTCTATTCAACAATAGTCAGGGAGACTTTCTTTGGGCCTTTATGACTTTATAGATTTTGCTTGCTAACTAGGTTTGGTAGCATTAACTAATAACTTTACTCTCAAAAAATGCTCCAAAACCAAGCCAGCCGTGCTGGAGAGCATCCTCATTCACAACGTGTAACATACCAACAATTTGTCACGTCCCGAGGCGTCTCATAGTAACGCGAAACGTAACCTTCCGCGTCCGTATGCTATGCTCCGGATTGTGAATGGAATCCAATAGAATGACGCTCCTGGAGGTAACACATGCTCCAGCCATGTTTTCCAGCCCTAACCCTAACCTTAACCATAACCTTAACCGTATCAGATAGTGTTTTCCAATGCAATTCATGATGAAAAAGTAAAATAAATTTACGTGTGGATTGATTCCAAATGGTTCTCATGTTTCCGAACTTTTAAACATACAGACGAATTGTCACGTCCTGAGGCATCTCATACTAACATGAACGGTAACCTTTACCTTTTTTTCACTTGATAAAAGTTAACGTGAGGGTTCCCGATGGTTAGGGACAAATGCAATCGCAGGGCAGGATGCTGTAAACGGACCAAACTTCAGTCAGGAGAACAACTGAGATAATCCATCCAAAATATGAGGTTAGTCTTACTGCTGCATTGCCTGGGCTGTAGTTACATCATAAGATTTTAAAAAACTGAGCTTTAAAAAGAACAGGAGTAATAAAAACTGAGAGAGGCTGACAGTGATCACTGACGGTTTTTCGGGGCTTGTTGAGATTAAACAGAACAAGATACAAAGCATTAAAACATGTTAAAAACACAACAGCCTAACCCAGAAGCAGGATTCATCACGTCATCACTTAAATGCCGGATAGAATGACGATCTCAGTGGTAACACACGCTTTAATCATGTTATCCAGCCCTAATCCTAACCTTAACCATATCAGATGTGTTTTCCAATGCAATTCAAGATGAGAAAGTAAAATAAATTTACATGTGTATTCCAAACGGTTCTCATGTTTCCGAACGCGTAACATACGGATGGGTTGGGTGGCCAAAAGCGTAACATACCAACAATTTGTCACATAGCATCTGTATGTTACGTTTTGGAATGAGAACGTGTTGCGTTTTACCATCTCATCTCCTTCGTGGAATCCACTGAGCAGCGCAGGACTGAGTTTGTTTAGTCTTATTAAGCTACTACCCAAACACATGATTGCCACAAACATGGCAACCTTCGTCTCTGTGATAGTTATAGTCAGAGATGGGCAGTAACGCGTGTTTATTTACAAGTAACGCATTACTGTAGTCCGATTACTTTTTTCAAGCAACGAGTAAAGTAAGGGATTACTATTGCAAAAACGGTAATTAGATTACTGTTACTTTCCCG
This sequence comes from Oreochromis niloticus, assembly GCF_001858045.2. Taxonomy (NCBI): domain Eukaryota; kingdom Metazoa; phylum Chordata; class Actinopteri; order Cichliformes; family Cichlidae; genus Oreochromis; species Oreochromis niloticus. The sequence goes on along the minus strand of NC_031983.2, from coordinate 4,641,445 downwards.
TAAGCACGCTGCGTTACTGCGTTACTAAAACTGTGATTTTTTTGCGAGAGTGTCTCATGACAATGACGTAAGCGAATGCGACCTTCGTGGCAACAGCTGTGTGCAGATAAACAACGGACAATATAACGAGTACGGGAGAGAGTATGAGCGTGCAGCGTTTAAAGCGTGGAAGTACTGACCTTACTTTGAGTTTGATTCCGTAAAAAGTGACAAAAACATTAGCGTCCGCTGTTCACTGCGTGGGAAGAAAACTTCTTTTTACAGTGAAAAAAACCCTTAACTTCCGAGCAAGCACCGACTATGCTACCACGGAATGGGAAATTCACAGACAAACTCGCGGATTCTTCCACTGACCGCTGCGGCACCTGCACCAGGGCAAACATCCGCCTGTTATACAGGTGAAAATAGAGCAACAGGACCGCTGAGTCTTTGATTTTATTTATTTTCTGCTGCGTTTCACTTGCATTTATTTGAAAGACTGAGTGTAAACACAAAAAAATATTTTATTTTATGTGCTGGAATGTGCAGAAAATAGGTTCAAATGTTAAACAAATTTCTTCCAGTCAGAGAATGTTGCATATAATTTAATTTTTGCTTGATGCATAAAGTTAAAAGATTAAAACTAATAAAACAAGTTTTAAAAAGAGACTTTTCCATTTGATTACATTTTATATGATGAATTAGGCAGAAAAAGTAGAATTGGGCTGAAAGATCTATCGCTTTATCACCTATTCAGGTTGTAAATCATGTTTTTAAAAAGTAACTAACTAAGTAACTAAGTAATTAATTACTTTTGAAAATAAGTAATCAGTAAAGTAACGGGAATACTTTTTTGGGCAAGTAATCAGTAATAAGTTACTGATTACTTTTTTCAAGTAACTTGACCAACAATGGTTATAGTAGAAAATAATTTTTTTCTGATTTCTACAGCTTTGTTTTTCAGTGTATTGCACTGTAGCTATGCATCCTGAGGTTATGAAGGGTGTTTCCCTGAAGAAATTGTACACAAGGTTTGCCTGCTGTGTAAGGTACGGTGCAGCTGCTCTGATGCACTGATAGAGAGGAGCAGCCACACTCCTGTGTAAAAAGATTAACCTTTACTTGACCATCATTCACCATGAACCTGCAGTCCAGGATTTAACTCTACTAATATCAGTACATGTAAATTTTTTCCTTCCCTCTACGGAGATTTCTGTAAGCCCACAAAAAAAAAAAAATTAAAAAATTGCTGTAGCCTAAATCTGATTGAGATGATTCTATATCAAGTCATGTTGTGAAGTATTGTCTGCATTGTTTAGTGTGTATTTATGTGAGTGTGTGTTCCTATCCACTTAGCATTACATACAGCCAGACTGCCGCTTTATACAAAATCAACCTCCTGCTTAGAGAGACTCTAAGCGCTGAGTGAGAGAGAAAGAGACAGAGAGAGCGAAAGAGAGACAAGGGGGGAAAAGAGGCGCATCAGAAGAAAGCGCCTGAGTAGAAAAATGAGAGGGATAACGACAAGACGGGGGAGAAAGAGAGAAAAATAAACGAGATAGTCAATTAGAGAGACAGAGGCTATCAGTGAGGCTGAGAGAGAGAGGCAGAGAGACAGAGAGGGAGAGCAGCAGGAGTCTCGTCTCGTTATGATCCATCTCGTCTCTTTGTACCAGCTGACGTTTTTATGATGCGGCCTGCTGGCTGGGCTAATGGCTTCCTCCATTATACTGAGGGAACACAGTGACCCCGACACCCGGATAAACACAGCACTCACATCAAACCCCTCCCACCTGCCCAGCCCAGCCTGCAGACTGCAATCCGACAGTGAGTCAGCGATGAAGCTCGTTTCAAACCGAGAGATGGAGAGAATTTAAAAAAAGGTACAGAGATAAGTTGTTCCCCAAACACTAAAAGGTTTCCAACAGACATCCACTGCCTGCTGTATGGCAGGGATTTTTTAGTAAGTACCTGTTGTCAGAACTGTATTCATTCAAAGGTAAAGCAGCTCAACGCCAAAAAGGAAAGGACTTTCCAGTTAAATTTTGAATATTTATAGCTTTTATAGTTGTGTATAGTATTTTAGATTATACATGACTTGATGAATTGTCAAAGGTCAAGGGCTTTTTTTCAACTTGAAATATAGTCTTCAAGTATAGGAGTTCAACACTGTCGAACTAAAGGTAACTCTTTTTAAATTAGATTTTCCTGATTACCTTCATCTAATGTTCAAACAGAAAATCTCACACCAGTAACAGAAGCTCAACTTTCTGAAATGACAGGACAGACCCCCCCCCCCGAAGAAAGACTAATTAAATTTAAGTTGCATATCAGGCATCCATGCAGGTTACATGATGGGGCTTCAGTGTTCATCCCCACCCATACAGGAAGCGATTCACATGTCACATTGCTTTGTTGCAGATGGTTAAATATCATTCACTTAAGTTAAGTATCCTTCAGTCTTATTAGCAGTCATTTCAATTGCTCACTCCAAAGCTAAGAAAAGTTTAATTCAGGGTCCTCCCAACTTTCTGCTGCCAGTGGTTATTTGGCCCATGGTTGATTGAAGCTGGTGAATGTCATTAACTTAACAGTTGTCTGGACATCCTCACATTATTGCTTTTGCATGTGGACAAAATTTTTTATCATGAGTTTAATATTCTTTGCTATCTATTAGAAATGACAAAGTTCTTTAGGTGAACTCCTTTTAATGAATGTCATATACTGCAAGATCTTTCAAAGATAGAATTCAATTTAAAGCTGCTCCTTGTGGAAGTACATTTAAAATATGGATGTGACTGGTGCAAATTTAAAAGAAACATTGTGTTTTTGTAACTTCAAAGCTATCTAAGATCAAATATAGTAATCTGAAACGTTTTTCACTTGAAGTTTTCAGAGTGTGGATTTTAAGATGCATATTATCTGGATTTGTTTTGACAGATTAGACTTGCTCTAACAGCTCATTGTTTCTTTCTGTAAACTAACAACTCGAATCTCCTTCCAGCTGTTGCATTCAGGTTAGACGTCATTTAACAGCAGGCTCAACTTCCCACTGATATCTGAAATAAGACAACACAACTCGTCTTCTAAACTAAAGCGCAGCATGTGTGATCGAAACCATATAAAACACAGGGCCTCCGCTATTTGCATTACATCATGTACACACTGGGTGATAATTGTTATGTCTTTCGCCAAAATACCCCCTATCTAGTTGTAATCATTGCAGCTTTTTACCCTCGGATCTCATCTTAAACATAAAAAGAAAGAAGCGAGGCAGCTCCTACTTCTCAGCATAATAAACTTGTCAAACGCAGCTTTGGTTCTCTCACTGCAAAAACCTGTGGCGCTCCTACCGGCCCCCGGCTTAGCCCCGTTTGGCTCTGCAGCCGACACGCCGCTCCATCCGCTGGCTAAAACCACTCCCCTTGCATGCTCGCACTTAATAAACAGAGGGTAATTTGGCCAGCTGCGAGTGTGAGATGTTTTGATTCCCGAGTCACAGTGTAAAGAAAAATGGAATGACAGAGGGAGAGGGAAACAGCAGTAATTATAAAACTAATTACCAAATGCTGATGATGCCCATAGGCTTTGCATAACTAAATTTAGACGAGGAAATTGCTTTCGGCCGCCGACGTGGCTGCTGGGCATTTCGTTCATCTTTTCTTTTTTTCTTAATTCTTCTCGTCCTGCCTGCTGTCACACACTTGCACACTGAAGAAAAAAAATAATCACCATGGAAACAATTATTCAAACACCTATCTTTTTCTCTTTATTTTTTGTTGGCAAACACAAAATGGCTCCGGGAAGTGTTGTTGTCCAACAATGTAGTGTAATGACAGAAAATATAGCTGCTTGTTTCTGTTTACCCCGTGAAAGACATAGCAATTAACTACAACACAGAGATGCTCACAGAGAAACTAAGAGACATTCACTTATTGAATCAGGCTGTGCTGCTCTCTGCGGGTTTGCATATGAAAGACGTGTTTTTGTCTCGCCGAGTGTCTGCACAGATTTCTACATAGCTGAGCTCTGACGCCTGATTTTCCTCTGGAATGATTGCAGAAATGTCGACTGTTGGTTTAAGTTTCTATTAGATCCTACTTTGATCAGTCCAGCGTGAACAAGAAGAGTGTCTGAATAAGTGTTGAAGCCAAAGTGGTGTGACTGACTAAACTAAAAGAATTTACAGGGAAATATCTATCACAGATAGAAGCCTAAAAAAATGGAAATAAAACAAGTGAATGTAAAGCAGGGATTATACTTATTTGCAGAGTAAGACAGATGTATACACCACGGTCAAGTAAGCATTCCTGTTATAACTCTCCTAAACTACTTCTTCTCCGCCTGATTGGCACATTGGTGCATTATAGTGTAGTTTCTCAACAGAGGAGTTCTAGCATGCTTGCAGATGCAGAAACACCTTTAAGTTGTTGGGACTACCTGAACTGGTTCCTCTGCAACTTGGCTTTGTTTCTCCAAAGCCCTGTCCACACAGGAAGCTCACAGATGGTTGGTCTTCCGTTGGTCTGTGGTTGCCTCATCAAGTCTAGTTGTACAGTGCAAAGCACTGTCTAACATGTTAGTCCAAATTCCACAACTCGTTTGAGGTCTGGTGATTGCAAAGGCTGTAGCACGCATAACACATTATTTTCTGACTTATTTAACCAGTCAATTAATTAATTAAAAATTAATTAATTAAATTGTATTTATATAGCGGCAAGTCACAACAACAGTCTCCTTAAGGTGATTCAGTGAGACATTTGCCCCTTGATGTGAACAGTGTTGTTCTAGAAGAGTCCATCATGGTAGAAATGTTTCATTATGCTAACCAGCAACCACATTGGCTTTGGAAGGGAGTACCTCGTTATAAACTCCCAATGTAAAATGCTTAATTTCATAGGCAAAATGGATATGTTTAGAGACAAATACAATAAATGGTTTTGTTGTCCAATCTTTTTAAAACTCAACCACTTGGATTAATGGTTAGTTCGGCACATGGCCACTTTGATTAATAGTCCCTCAAAGGAACTCGGGATCTGATTTAGAGAGCCCATTGAAAGCACTGTTTAACCTCGCTCCATTGTCCTTATTTATTTGGTTAGATTTGGTGACAAGATTTCCAAATGTATTTCTTTTGAGAAAGACTGCGCTTTTAGCTGTTCTTTTAACAGGCACTGAGAAACGCTCAGTGCAAATGAAGAACATCTTTTGGTCTTCCACAGATCTTTGCCCCTTAAACAGTCATTTTAGATATATGACCTTTTCAATGCGAGAACCTTCTCAGCCAGGTTTGCACCTATCCTTATGTGTTTTTTTAATACATTTCATTAGTCATTTGTTGACTCTAGTTAGTCTGTGAAAGCATTTCAAGGGCCACTGATGACAATTGAGAGAAACAAATGAAATCCTTTAAAACATAACAAAACCTGGAAAAGCTGAAAGAGCCTGAAAACCTTTGGAATGTGTCACATTTATGTTGTCATTGCAAGTATGTTTTGCTAGTCTGACCTTTTTTCCCATCATGCCTAAGATTTTGTTTCCCAGAAGTCCCACAGTCATTGGTATCACTTTGTATTAATCATAGTGATACTCTTGTGAAGGACATTTACCCATTAGAGCTGATGTCCTTACTAACCCAGTTATACATCTAATGTCCTTTCTAATCTGTTTATCCCGCTTTCCCTCCATACCAGACAAATGGGACATTATTGGCTTATGTACTGCACACTGTAAGGCCCTCAGCAGTCAATCATCCACTCTAATATTCAGAAAGGCAAGCTTTGACACTGAATTAAAACCGACATGAAAAGCATGTGTTAAACAAAGTAAAGTATTTCCAATCAGGTGTAATTGGCCTGTCGGAGCCAGCGGTGATATATGTTCCTAATTAGTTAAGCGGCCTCGGTTTGTCTCAAAGGGTGTTTTTTATTTTTTAATTATTTTTTCCTCTCCTCCCACAGCTGATCGTGCATCAAAATGTCAAAATAAACTGGGGAATAAGAAGCTTTTTAAAAGCTGCAGCACCGATTGCCAATATACATGATTGGACTGGATGGGAGTTGAGGGAGTAGGCAGGGTTGGAGGGTTTTACCTATCAAATTCTCTTGGTATTTAGGCTATACGCACCAATGAATAGTCATTAAAATCCAGTTTGATGTGAAAAAGATATTCTTGTTTTTATTTTGACCATGTGTTTGGTGATAAGAAAAAGCTGGGGCTGTGTTTTAGGGATAAACCCAACCAAGGACTTTTTAAATGGGTGGCACTGAGGGGAGTACGAGCCCGTAAATAATTAAATAAACTATGAGTTTTAAATTTAAATAAATAATTAAATATACAGATGAAGTATTTTTAATTATCACTAAAACTTTCAGTCCATTATATCATATTTCTGACTAATGTATTATTATTATTTGAAATAATCCACCGAAGAAGACCACATTTGTTTTTCCCCCAAACCTGGACTGGGTAATCTCAGTTCTCAGTTCAGATAGTAAAGAGTCTTGTGAGATCACTTGACACATCTCATCTGCTGTTATCACAAGATCTTAATATAAAATTGTCTTGAGATTAATTTTAGAAGGCATTTATAAATGTTTAAAAGAAAAAAAGTTGAGCCAAGCATCAAAAAGCTGGTGGTACTAAAAGGAAACAGCTGGAGGAATATTTTGCAACTAATTAGGCTGACTTGCTACAGGTCAGTAACATGACTGGGTGTAAAAAAAGAGCATCTCAGAAAAACAAACTATGTCTACAAAAGGTGGAACAATCTCAGAATAATGTTCCTCAATGTAAAATTTCAAAGACTTTGAATATTTCATCATGTAAAGTACATAATATCAAAACAATCCAATAATAGATGTCCATGATCCTCTGGTCCTCAGGCAGCCCAGCATAAAAACATGCATGATTCTGTTACGGAAATCAGTGCATGAGCTCAAGAACGCTTCCAGACTATAATTTTCTGTGAAAACAGTAAGCCATCCGCCATCCATAATGCAGATCAAAGCTCTATCATGTAAAGATGAAGACACATGAGAATGGGGCTCAGAAATGGCACCATCTTCTCTGGGCTCATTTAAATGGATGAGGCAAAGTGGTCAGATGGATCAGATGATGAAACTCTTTTTGCGTCCTCTGGACTAAAGACAAGAGGCACCAGCTGGCTCATTAGCAATGACAATTCTAAACTTCAACTAATATGAACTATTATGAAAACACCATGACTTCATACGAGAACTGTCAAGGTACTGAACTGGCCTGCTTGCAGTCCAGACCTTTCAACAACTGAAAACACTTGATGAAGCATCTGACGAAGACAGGACTACTCATCTCCTTGAATCCTGTATCAGATAAGTTCCCAGAGACGTGTTCCTGCCATTAAATTTAGAAGACCTTTTATTTTCATTCTAAATGATACATTTTCTCAGTAAAAAACATTCCACATGCTATGAACTGAGCGTTTGTTTTTTCAGGGGTCAAAACTGCTACTAAACCCACAACAGCAGCACACTGCAGGTATGTATATGCACTTCTACATATCTCAGTGCGTTGCTTAGGATATACAGCTGTCCTATGAAATAAGTAAGACATTTTAAAATGTATTTTTAACTTTGTAAGACAAGATTTAATCTGTAGTAGATACTTGTGGTTTTAAAGCTAAGAACAACATACAATAACGAATTTATTTACCATTAAAAACATGCTTGGTTTTGGTTCTTTAATGGACATTTTTATAGGCTTTTATCATATTTTGCGAGTCTCCTTTCATCATTGTCTTATTATGCTTTTGTTTGGTTTGGGTTTTTTTTTTTGCATTTTTCTTATATGTCTCTGTGTTACAATATATTGCTTTTATCATTTTATTATTCATGTTGACATTTTTTTGCTTAGTATTTTTGTAATGTCTTTTTTCATTCTATACATTTTTTGCCCTTTTCAAGCTTGTATTCAGCATTTGTCTGTTAAAACACTTTTTAGTGCTGCTGTGCAAGTAAAGTTATAATTGTTAGTATTATAATATAATTCTAATTACATATTGTTAACTCCAAAGAAGGACAGTGTCATGCTAGAAGATGGCTGCAATAATCAAAACTATTGATAGCTTTGAATTGTCTGTAAGACCTCCACTCAGCACTGTTATTACCTTGTTTACGCCCTGTCACTCACACAAACTCGCAGCAAAAAGATAAACTGGCGGGGGCATACACAGAGATAAATACATACACTCGGCTGCACTCTCTGATCGAAACCATTGGATTTAATGGATTTTTACAATTTAAAATGTTACAGGGGAGAGTTAGAGGACACTGAGAGAGAGAGGGAGATGAATGAATCAGAAAGAGAGAGAGAGAAGGGAGAGAGGGAATTAGATAAACTTGTGGGGAAGAGAGAAGGGGGCCAAGCTTGTGTTTGCTGGGCTGTGAAGCATTCAGCTGTACCACTGTCTGAACGCTCCGTTAGCAGTCCAGCCATTTCTTAATAACACTCATAACTGCTCTCTCAAACCCTTCTCCTTCTCCCATCTCTCTATCCTTCCATCCATCTCTGCCTCTGTCTACTCATCTTACAACTCCATCTTTCTCATTTCTGTATATTTCTTTCTTTATGTTTTTATATTTTTTTCTATGCTAGTTTAAATTTAGAGGAGCTGGAAAATCAAGATTCAAGGAATTTCTTCCCTCAGAAAATGACCCAGAAAGTGACCCAACCAAGTAGTCTTTGAAAAGTGAAGGCAGAGTAAAAACCTCCTGCCTAAACCCAAATGTAGATTTTTCTTTACATCTCTACAGCTCTAAACTATACATCATTTGTGGAATGCTCACTGGGGTCATCATAGGTGATATAAAATGTTTGACATTTAGCAATTTAAGATTAGGTTAATGTTATAGTATAATCATTGTTAACAATTAAGCAACATACTTAAATATATATTTAATGGTAACTGGTTGTTGTGGAGGAAATAATTATTGTATCCCCTGCTAAATTGGTAAGTTGTAATGTTTGCACACATTAGTGTGGAAGCACAGAGGTTTTTGCACTTTTTTAAATTCTTCATTTTTGTATTTAGTAGCAAGTTGAACAAAATTCCAATGCAAATCTTAATTCAGATGAATTCAGTTTTATTTATATAGCTCCAAATCACAACAACAGACCAGTTTTATTGTAAGGTAAAGAACTTACAATAATACAGAGAAAGCCCCATCAATCAGACAACCGCCTATGAGAGAGCACTTTGGCGACAGTGCGAAGAAAAAACTCCCTTGTAATTGGAAGGAACCTCCAGCAGAACCAGGCTCAGGGAGGAGCAGCCATCTGCCACAAAAGGTTGGGCTGAGGTGAGGGAGACAGGACAAGAGACATGTTATGATAGAGAGCCAGAGATTAACAACAACTCATGATTAAATGCAGATGGAGATGGATGTTAATGGAGAACATAACATAACATGCAGTGAGATGATAAAATGAGCATAATATATATCAAAATTCAAAGAAATTGTGTTTATAATAATTTAAAAACAACAGATATTAATAATCGTTGTATTTTTGATACTAATTGATTTAGACTGGACCATGGAGGAGATACTTAGAGACATGTATATATACAAACACTATAGTCATTATAAGATAAAATTAAATACAAAGTAATAATACAAATGATAACTTTTGGCACTTCAGTGTTTTTTTAAATACTTCTGCTATATTTCATTCCTTATGCTAGTAAAATTCCCACTTTGTTTTTGTCTCCTCTTTGCTGCTATCCTAGTTCTCTTTCTTTGACGGTCCCTCTAGTTTTTTTCCATCCCGATTATAGACAGGTGTATACAGTGTCATTTAGTAATATCTCTGATTAGCACGCCATTAGGATTTACGTAGCTATAGCTAGCACCCGACTAATTAGCATGAACACCCACGCATAGCCTTTTCACTTCTGGCCTTTGCAGTCTTCAAAGAACCCCGTATGCTTAGACCGGGTTGGCCAGGTCCTTCGAATGATGCATCTGCTAAACTGGAACATAACTACAGTGTCTGAAATTACTATTGCAGAAATGACTTTCCTAGTGAAGCAAACTTAAGTCGTTCATTTCCCATCCTTCTTTCCTTCTTTCTCCTTTCTTTTCCTTAATTCCCTGACTTTAGTTGATTTAGCTGGTTTCTAACAGTCTTTTTTTGTCCTTTTAGTTTTTTTTCAACTATTTTTTTTACATTTTCTTCCTTTCCCTTTGTTTTTTCAGTATCTATTGTATTCCTACTTTTCATCCATCTGTTTTTGCTTCCTTAATTCTGATACTACGTCCTACCCCTGGCTCCTTTCACATATTCCTCATCCCTTCCTCCACTCCGTCCTTCCTTTATGTCTTCATTTTCAAACCAAAGACAAGCTGCTGCTGAACTAATTGCAGCTGTTGTTTTCTAACCACAGCACTATAGCTCTTCTGTTGTATGTCATTGTAGTGAAGATGAAAAAAATGTTGCTTTGAGGCTTAAAGCAGAGAAAGTTCATTTCAAAGCCATCTGTCCCTCAGGACGCTGATTAATTTGTTGGCGACTGCCTGTCACTCAGACTGTTTGATCTGTTCGCTTAGTAATTGATTTTTTAAAATATTTTTAAAGAGAAAAAAAAAACACAAGCTAAATTGACTTTGATGAGGCTGTTGATCAGAAGGACTTTCTTATTTTTTTTAAGTAGCAGTGTTTAGTCTCGGCTGAATCAGAGGAAGGGGGTAAATATGGTAGCTGTGCTTTTTTGAAAGCCTATCTGATGTGAATGTTCTCTGCCAGTGTTTTTTACTTTGACTCAATTTGTTGTTCCCTGTAGAGATGTATTCCCTCAACTTGGAATTTTTAATTCATTAGTTTAAGTGCAAATAAGAGCTTTGAAAAGATTATATACTATATTGTGCTAATTATGGTGCATTGCTGACCTGTTAATCTCTCACAACGGTGGAATGAGTCAATTTGAAAGAAAATGGATTCTTTCATTAAACACCTTGTGTTCAACTTCTGCTTGAATTACATTGTAAAAAAATGACAAATGACCAAAATGGCTCTTATAAGTGGGACAAATTATAGGTTTTGTAAGTGCAATAGTGTTTTTTGTGGTTCAAGGAAACTGGGGACAACTGCTGACATGATTATGAATATCACTTGGATGTGATGATTGATCAGACCAAACTGGAACAAACTTCAAACTGTTAGTCTTTTTCAACATATTGCATATCTCTAGCTGTGACAACTGGTTAACAACTTTACCTGAATGGCTGACGTATCTTCATCCAAAGCTTAAACTCACATGAGTGGCAGAGTTGGATCATCATTTATAGTTATTTTACTCTGTCTGAAAATGGATGCCTACGCCAGGTATATCCTGTCGAATTTGAGACTGTCCCAGATGAAACATGAGTAATGTGAAAGAGTCTTGACACCATCTTTGGTCATGACTCCAACACTGTGTTCCTACCTTTTTATGGTAGGACACTGGTGCAACAAAACTTGAAAAAAAGCTTGGACACATGGGAAGAAGAAAGAAGATTGACATCCGTATGTTTTGGCCCCAGTTCATTGGGTTTTAGTATGGTACAGTCTACATGCATCAAACTGATGTACATGTTTATTAGATCCTTGTCATACAGCACAGTGGGGCTTGCAGTAAATTTTTTTCAAAGCTGAAATTGCACTGTGTGTAGAAACCATAACATAAGTTGGTTGAAGACTATTCATTTTCAAGTGTGTCTGAACCTGGTATAAAGTATGAAGTCCATAATCCGGACTAGACATTTTATTGGACAACTCATGTGACTGCTACTCTTTGTCTTCTATGCTAGCATTGTTAGGTCACAGTTTGGAGACTGATACATGTGATGCAGTTTAAGAATTCTTAGAAGTGTTACATTATTTTGACATTTCTTTCAGGGTGCAAGTCAGTGTTTGCCACAGTTGCCTGTCATGCTTAGGTAATTGTAGAAAACTAGCCACAGTACAACATAATCTGTGTGTCTCACACATTGCTTTCTTCTAATTCAGAGGTGAACAGTGATTTTGATTCAATTACTTTTGTCATACAGACGGGGAACTTCTAAGTAGGAGTTTCTAAGAAGCATCTGTAGCTCAGGAGAGCTTTTAAAAAGCATGCTGAGGTTCAGAACTGTTACTGTCCTATGGGTGGAATAAGACAGATTTAATAGTCTTTACAACTTACCAATATGCAGCTAAGCCTCCTCTCTAAGAACGTGCATGTACGAACAGGGTGGAAGCATTCACACAAACATTCATCTATAAAGGAATTAATCAGTCAATTTTTATTTAGAGCAGCTTTTCTACAGGTTACCAGGGTTTTACCATGATTTCCATATGATAAATGATTCCATATGATTCATATGATTTTTATGCAGGTGCACTGTGATCTGTGGTTTTGGTTCCATGACATTTAGGTTCTAACCATAGATTACAGAAGAGAAACACGACACTCAAATAATCCTGAATTCTTCAACTGCATATATGGCTGTTTTTCTTCCTTCTGTGGCAAATTCTGTGATTTTTTGATTGACCAATGATTCCCTAAAATGACACTTTTTAAATTTAATTTAGATTATACTTCAGAATAATTGTCCTAATAAATGCCCAAAGGTGTTTAACCCTGAGATCTATAGTTCTTCATAGGTGGCAACCCAAACCCCATATTTTGGACAAATAAAAACTTTTTATTAGAAAAATGTAAATATCTTTTTATGTGTGTCAGTTAGTAAGATTATTTTCTTCTTTCCTGGTTTGCCGAAACTTGGAAAAACAAGTCTACAGTTAGAGGTAGGGTGATCCACGATGATGACTCAGACCTCAGAGGGTTATAGTTTGCTGTCAAATGGTGAGACTTGCTTCTAGAAGAACTTTAGTCTAAGCCTACAGAGGGAATTTCAATATGAACGCTCCAGTATGTCATGGCTGGAAAGAAACATCATACCCCAAAAGATGCAAAAATGTTCTTTTTCTGATTGTTGCATTTTGTTTTTCCCTACATTTAAAAGCAAATGTTTCAGTTAAAACTCTGATGAGTCGAGTAAAAATATGAGGTGTATCATTTCTTATTTTCTTCACAGCATTGCATCACTCAACAGCATTGTTACTGTCCTACATATGCTGATGCATACATGCCTTCAACGCGACAATGACACATTTCAATACATAAAAACCGACGGGGTTTCAGAGAAGAGAAGCACTGACTGCGATTCTCACTGTGTTCTCTGGGATCTCTGTGCTGTGGCAGGTCAGAAGACTAATGTTCTCATCATTTACTGCCTCAGTTACATTCTTCTATTTCCTCTGTTTGTGTGTTGATTCTCATCTCCATAGACACATACACACAAACTTGTGCGTACAAACTGATAGCATTGCGGTTAAGACTAATGAGAGCTTTGCGACTCTGTGTATGTTTGTGCAATACCTGATGTTATTAAATGATATCAACATCAAGGCTCCTGTTTGAAGTTAAACTTCTCCTTTTTGTTCTCCCTCTCTTTCTCTTCCTCCACAACCTGCCCGACACACACATACACTATGATTGTACTTTGTAACTTTCTGTGTGTGAGAGAGTTTATTGCAGTGTTATCAAGCTTCTGCATCAGTTCTGAACCAGTGTGTATTTGTGTGTGTGTGTGTCCTATCAGTGCTGTGTCTCAGTGTGGGGATGAGAGCCATACATCATAGTTGTACTGTACCAGATAGTTTATCACACAGAAACACACATCGACAAAAGCAGAAAAGCAGACACACACACATGCACACACTTGGGTTTCAAACAGATTCGTATTGTTTTTTTAAATTAATTTGCAGGGTTTAAGTGAATGTTTGCCATGACACTTTTCTTCAAATGCAAAGTTCTTTTATTCTTTTGTTTCTTTTATACTATATTCAGATTTCAGTGATATGGCAGCGTGACCAAAGCACATAGGGTATCAAGGCCAAATATGGGCGTTTAGCATGACAATGGATGGTTTAATAACATGCAGTTTATCAGAGTAGACGGCAGCCAATACAGCGTCTTGGAAGCCACACAGTACTCAGTCATTGTTTTTTTTATCTTCTCTTGCCTTCTACAAAACAAACCATGACAGACTGTACTGTACCATACATGTACGGTTTTAGATACTGGTGATCGCCTACAGATTTGTTTCCGGGAGTCTTTTCAGTCAGCTTTAAATAAGCACAGACTGAGGCGATCTGATCAACCATCAGCTGCAAAATAACACGTGAAAAGCAGTTTAATATAATGGTGGATCAGCATTTAAATGGTGGGTGATGCCAGAAAATACAGTGTTATTTTATCAATTTAATTTTGATTTATTCCTGCATTAATTCATACAAAAAAAATCTGGGGTCCCTATAAGTACGTAGAGTTGTAAAGAACGTAATTATTTTCATCCCTGCCAAAATTATCTTTTCTTCTTTCCTTTAGTTCAAGGCAAACGGACAGCAACACAGAGAGGAGACATATGAAAATGATTTTTTGCCTCAAGATTAAAAACAAATTGAACATTTCTTTCTTAAAGACAGATCTCAGATAAAATAATTAAAATAATTAGTTCTCTACTGTGTTTAATGGGGCAGTATTGTTGGAAAAACGGAACATCTCAATATAGTGGTAAAGTAGAATGGTTTGAAGTTTGATCTCTTTGGCCAACAACTGAACTACATTTTGTGTATACATGAAATTCAGCATCCTTTCTCAATTTATTGGATTAAAGTTCTCTGAAGGAAATCTTTTGTTTCTGTATTTGTATTCTTGGTTGAAGAAAGTAATAGTTCTTTATATTTTTGTTTCTTTTCTGTGTTGTTGAAAGATCTGGGCCTGTCCCATTCCTGGTATGACCTTTGGGTTTATAAAGGAGCTCTATGGCAATATTAAAACAGGAGTCATCTGCAGTTGTTGCAGCTTTTTTATGTCTTCCTGAAACATGGCATTCATTAATGACATTATGAAGTACAGTGTTGTTAATGACACTTCCTCACACTCGCTGTTTAATCAAAACCACTCAGTGTCTCTTTAATGATGCTTCCTGGTGTGTAACCATCTGTTGCATTGGGGCAGATGCACAAACACCCAGTGAATTGTGGTTCTAAAGTAATATTTGACTCGTTTTAAGGCATTTTGCATGCCATGCTTCATCGCAGGTAAACATAGAAGTGTGATGTCATTCCATCTATCTAAACTCTGGCAAAATGAGTTTCTCAACAGCAGCTAGTGCTGGGAGATTAATAAGAAATCTGCTAGAAGATGAATAATTTTGCTGCCCACTGACGAACCACAAAATATCAGCAAAAAAACTTGATAGACTGACGTGAAATTTACTGATCGCATTTTTATGAACGAACACTGTCCCACAAAGTGTTAAAAATCCTTAAAAAAAGTGATTTATTTTCTTTGAGAAACTTTGAAGAAGTGATGAACATGTTATTATGGCAGTTTAATGAATCATTACTGGTCAGTTTAGGATGTTCCCTACTTCAGTATCAGTTGATCAATTCTTATGTGTTATTCTGATATGAAGCAGTGACACAGATCAGATGCTGTTGTGCTAAAAATGGTTTTGTGTATTATTTACTTATTTAAGTTTTATCTCAGTGTGATGCAGGCGGCAGATATCTGCTCCATTTACAGCAAAAAAGATACGCACTCTGCAGCCTTACCTGTCCTCACGATCTCTTCTATATGTTCTTTGCTGAAACATATTTTGTGTCCTCAAATCTTTTCTATATATTTCTTTCCTATTTCCAAAGTCTTTCTCTCTCCATTTCCTTGATTTCACAGCAGCGCTATGAGTGTGTGTGTGTGCAGTCACGCTGTCAAGCTGTGGCGCTAATCGATTAACGCCAACATGTCTCAACCAGCATCACATTAGTCAACGTCACACACCGCCACCTGCAGAAAAGTGTGTGTGCGTGTATGTGTGTGTATGCTCAGTTTAGTTAAGCATGAGAGTCCACAGGTGATTACACTCTTTGCAGATATGAAGGTGCAAAGGGATGTGGAAGAAAAGGCAATGAATTGTAAAACAGAGTGTTACAGGGAGGAAAATCCAGAAAGTGAGAAAGAGGAAGGAAAGAAGTAGAGGCGGATGGCATGTGAAGGAAAACAGACATAACTTATATGAGTTGGAGGGGAAAATAACACTGCTCTTAGAGCTACACACCAATATTAAATTTGTCTTTTATTAGTTACAGATCTGTTGTGCTGCGGTTGGATTTCCATGTTTTGAATGTATACTCACTAAAATTACAGTTATAAATCTATTGAATGAAAAAAACAAACTAAAAACTGGTTTTAAAATATGGTGGCTATGTTGTTGTCCTAAATATTATTTTAGACACAACTAAGAGGGTCAATCTGAGCAAATGTTGACATATGACACAAGTGGTGACTTTTACAGAAAGGCAAGCAGAAACCAGAAAACTCCCCTCAATCTTCCGTCACCGTTTAAGAAGATAAATTTGACAAGATTAAAAAATAGTGTTTCATGATTTTATGCTGCCTGTCTTTTATGAATGCTCTCAGGCTTGTGCATTTGACTGCACTCTGCATGGACATCTTCAGCTTTCTGTACTCCTTCCTGACTGAAGAACTGTAAAATATTATTACTTCTACAGTTATCATTAACATTTTTACTATTTGCTGACAGTGACGAATGCTGGATGGATTTTTTAGAACGGTCCTTTCCTAAAAGTAGCAATAAAACACTATACATACTACTTCACTATACATAAAACTGCATTACTGGCAAATTGTAACTGGACAGGTTCTAGTATAGTGCTTTTCTACTCTACCTGAGCACTCAAAGGACATTCACTCCTTCATACAAGAACTTCTTTTCTATGCTTTTTCCAAAAAATGCATCAGAGAGCCATTTGGGGCTAGTATCGTGTCCAAGGATACTTTGTGACGCATACTGAAGCGGTAAGTGACTGACCCACCAAATTTCTGATAAGTAGATGACCTGCTCAACCTCCTGATCTACAGCCACCCTATGGGTGATGTCATTATGACCATGTCAATCTTTTATAAATTATGGAGCAGACTTGCAATGTTTTCAGTAACTTGGAAGATGAATATGATTAGAAAAACACAGTGTTTATTTTGTCACACAAAACCCCTCATTCCTTGGTTGCTGGTTCTCTGACAGCTTCCCACTGCTCATTAGAATACATTGCAGGTGCTTAGTGTTTTTTTTGTTTTGCTTACTCTGATCATTCAGTTGCCAACAGTGCCGGTGCAACAAAGCCAATGTAGAAAAACAAGGCCTCTCCAGGAAACTGGCAACAGATTGTAGAAAAGCTGGAATCAAAGGCGGCAGTGACTGAGTTCACCTGTGATGTTGTTTGGATCACAAGATCCTGCGCTTCAAGCGGCAACACCTTCGTCTTTGTGTTTCTCAGCCAAAAACATTGGGTGAGAGATTGACGGTGAAAAAAGAGCACATTTGAATATTTGGGAGTGAGAGAGTAAGCGTAGTCCAAAATCAGTGATAATCTCCATAAAACCGTTTCTCTCTGCCCTACTCGTTATCGCCATCTGATCTACTTGACGGCATCATTTTGTCATCGTGTCTCCCACTCTCTCCACCAGTCTTTCTCTCAGTACTTGTCTCTCCTCAATGTCGTGATAATATCCATCTTATTACTCTCTGTGCAAAACTGTTGAGGCTGGAGTGGGGAGGTTAAACGTCCACTCAGCGCTACAGTGAAGAGCATTCTGCTAAAGAGTGGAGTACTCTCAGCTGATAGAAACGCTCAGGAAATACCCCCCCCCATTCAGCCTGTCCCAAAAGGACACTCTACACAGGTGGTTAGGGTTAAAGCGCGTAAAACAGTGGATGAACCAAGCAGTTCTCTTTGCAGTTCACTTCTGTTCTTATTACTCCACTAAAACCTAAAGGGTAAAGTGCTGAAATTTTACCTGTTTTTAGAGTGCCTCTTACCTCTTTTGTTTTTCAGTGGTCATACTGATGCTGTGACCATTTTAATATGGTAGACCAGGGGTTATTTCTTGTATAGCAGAAAGGAAGATCCATTCTATAAAGGTTTTTTGGCATCAACCAGAGAGTGGGTCTATGACGTTTTGAGGGTCAAGAACTGGATTTTCTAGTAGATTTTCTAGGTCTTTACAATGAACTCTAACTAATGATGCCCAGTGAAATTGTTGAAGACTCTACAGGACAACAGAAAAACAGACTTAGTGTTGCACAGCAGGTGGCTTAAGTATTCCATAGACACAGTGCACCATATGCTACCAAACATGCTGGGACACTTTCTCCTCATAGAGAAATAGTTTGATGATTGATGATGACTTCACCTGTGAGCTAGAAACCACACCGATGATGTAAAAAAGAAAAATCAATGTCTTGATTTATTCTTTTATTCTTTTATTAGTTCATTTGTTGGCTGACTCCTTTTGTCAGATTGTGGTTTCGACCTTCTCGGTGTTTCCTCTCCTGGGAATCAAGCCAACTCTAAAAATGACTCTCTGGCACTCATCTTTCTTCCTTTCCTACCCTCCAGCCTTTTCCTCTCTCTTTGTCCACCATGTCTTCTTCACCTAGAACCATGTCTTTACCTCCTTCTTTCAATCTTCACTTTCTTGTCAATCCCTCTTTAATTCCTTTGCCAATTTGTTCTTACATTCAACCATCCTCTGTTATGGCCCAGTTTTACCCTGATGACTACCATGCCTCCTCTTCTTTTCATCTGCTCCTCTTATTTTCAAGGTAAACCTTTCGCAATTCTTCCTTTGCTTATCTTCTCCAGATCAGCCTCTTCTGAATCCCTTCTTCCCCCTATCTGCTACTATATGCTGTTTGTGCTTTCTTTCCCCACTTTACCTTCCATCTTCTTTTTGTTATACATTCTCAGTCCTACATTTACTCCTTCCCCACTTGTCTTCCATCACTGCAGTTGAACAGTAAAAGCTGCTCTGGCACCGAATCCCCTCTGCTATAAAAGTTGTGACATTGAGCCGTCTGGAACTATTTTAAGCTTCACTTTTTACTTCCTGGAACTGAATGAAATCATTGAACACCAGCAGCCAAAACCTCTGCCTCCTGCCAAAACTATGTTGTACCTTTTAATTCGTCAGATGAAGACATCATGGTTTTGAAAAGAGCTATAAATAATATATATTTATGCCATCTACGGTAAATGTTCCCCTCTTATGACTAAAGTGAAAACTGAACTTGGAGAGTCAAATGTGTGGATTTATTTAATAGTTCATTTCAAACAACAAGGGCAGGGATATATTCTTATGTGATCTGTGATATCTGAAAACACCTCACAGGTGAAGGTAATCATTCTCTTAAATTGCTTTCTTAGTATTACAGCATTCACATATATGATGGTTGGTATAGAGACCCTTTTAGATTGTGTGTTGGATGTAAAGATTGTCTTTAGTGTCAGGTAAATACTGGGTTGTGGCTCACAGCCTCGTTTCAGTCTGTTGTTTTCTGTTCTTTTGCTGTTCTGGATGAACTCTCTCTGTCTCTCTCTCTCACTCACACACACACACACACACACACACACACATATACACACACACACACATGCTCAGACCCTGTTCTTCACTTCCAATAAAATAGTTGAAGAGAGGGCATTTGTTTTCCTCTTTCTTTCTTTCCATCGCAAACACTGCAGGCTTGTATTGTGCTGCAGTTAATAAAGTGTGTGGGTGTGTGCGGATCAGACCTGCAGATAAGAACTGGACTCTGATAAGGACTGCAGTAACTCTCTCTGCCCTGCTCTGACTTAAACACTCTCTCTGTGTTTAAGACACCAGGTTGCTTAAGCTCTGACTCTCCCATCAGATCAGGCTAACGTGAGCACAATGGCAGATTTAATTAAGAGCAAAAAAAGACCCCAAACAGCATCTTCAATTAATTTTCACACTGCTACTACTCTTTCGACTGCCTCCTCAAGTTGTTATTATGCAAAGTGGTCAACACAACCACAGGAATGTATTGCCATACAAGTTCAACAGTCTTTATTTGTGTTAGTTGCCTTGACAAAAGCCTGATATCTGCTCAAGATGACGGGGATCCCTATTTGCATTATTATTGTACAGCAGAAAAGTAACACTGGGGTGAAAATATGAGAAAAGAGGGATGTTGCAGAGAACTATTAATTATGTAATTTAAAGTGAACATTTATTCTACCACTCAGTGTACTCTAAGTGCTGCCATTTATTTCTAATGTGACACCTACACAAGGATATTTTAAACATGATACATTTAAACCGGATAGCACAGAAGACCGAGATATGACAGCATGTGGCGTATTCTATAATGAGAGATATATGATAATCACAGAGTTTGATCAAACTAAAGTGATATTGATCATTTTACTGATTCAATATTCTCTGTGAAAAATAAAAAGGCTTCAAAACCTGCAATCGCAATGTCCACAATGCTAATACTGAAGCCATAATCACTATAAAACATGGACACAAAGTATGAGTTGGAACTTTGGGTGTTTTGGGGTCTTTGTAAATCTTGGTTATGTAAATGAGGATCTGAGATTAAAGTCACAATTCTAACTAATCTCAGAATTCATAGTTCATAGATTGATGTAGCGTTGGTTTTAGTAATCATAAAACTTTATTCAGTGACATAATGAAATATTACAATGATAATGCTTTTTTTTTAAGCGTGCTTGGTTGCTGAAATTGGCTTAATCCTTTGCCTTAATCAGTTCTATTCTAAGCCTTAGCTCTGTTGCTATGCCACAACTGCACAATAAGGACTTTCCAAATTATTTCTTGATGTGGAAACCTTTTTCTTCAAAATCAGTTCTGAGGGTTTTATATGAGGCACTGTGACAACTCCACATTTAAAAGAAAATGATTTAGACCCTGACGGCGTATAATTAATTAACATCCACCTCTTGCTTTTCTCCCCTTCTGCCTCAGCCTCTTGATTCCTCTCTTTGACTCTCACTCTTTCTTCTTAATGTCTCTTCTTCTCCTTCCATCCATCTCTCCTCTAATCATCGGTGGCATTCAGCTGTTTTCTGTCCAGTATGTAATGTTCATCTGTGCAGCTTATGTCTAAATAGGAATCCAGAGATAGAAGGCAAGAAAAGAAGGATAGAAATGAAGAGACGGAGAAACCTGTGAGAATTCCCCTCTTTTGAGCTCCTTTTTTCTTACTTTGTCAATCCTTTACCTTGCATCACCCGTATCTCTCTTGTCAGACAGTTGGTCAAAGATCATTAATTTTTACTGCGGAGGTACTTTCCTCCATGGACCGAGAGGGAGCACATTCAAGATCAGGTTCTACCATTCTCAGTAATCAGTGGTAAAACGAGGTGAAAAGATGACTGCAGCTCATTGCTAAGGGTTGCTATTTAAGGTGATTTGCTCACAAATTTGCAATCAAATATCATATCAGAAAATGCATCAAGAGTCAGAGGGTTCACTCTGAAACACTTCTGACTTACTAAGAAATTTGTCCTGTTCTTGTTTACATTAATTGTTGAGAAGACGCTTTAGAGGAAGACGTTTTAGTTACACAACTGAACCTTCTTGTCTTGAGGAATGCATTAGAGTAATCAGAATGTTTCATGAGGGTTTATCTTCTTATTTCTTCATTTCTATTCGTGTTATTTCAGTTGGATGTGGTATACAGTATGACAGTGTCCTAGGCAGGACAGGCAGGAGAAACAAAGGTGCATGAGGGATAGAGTACAAATAGAAATGCAAAATGTCACCAACTACTGCAC
This sequence comes from Oreochromis niloticus, assembly GCF_001858045.2. Taxonomy (NCBI): domain Eukaryota; kingdom Metazoa; phylum Chordata; class Actinopteri; order Cichliformes; family Cichlidae; genus Oreochromis; species Oreochromis niloticus. The sequence goes on along the minus strand of NC_031983.2, from coordinate 4,619,713 downwards.
CTGTAAGAAAAAACAAACATACAACACGTGGAACGCAAAGATTTGAAATGCACAGGTAAATAAATCAACAATCTTTTTGTGTGGTGTGTGTGTGAGAGGCCCCAGATGGGCCGCTCACCTTCTTCTCCTGCCAGGGGTGGGAGTCAACGAGGACCAGAGGCGATGGGCAACCAACCCCGCTAGGCTGCCCACCCTGGTGTGAGCCGCGATCAGCAGGACTCAGGACCCATTCTCTGTCCTGTCATGTTCCCTTTAGTGTTGATATGAGGGCAACACTTTTAGCTTTGAGATAAATATATCTCATAGTTCTCAAAAGAAAGTGGAACAAAACATTTTAGTAAGTACGTTTATTTGAATAATCTTTATCTTTCAAAATAAAAATCACAAAGTAGTAAAACAGCAACAAACTGAGAAAGTTAGCCAAAGTAGTTAGCTTGGTTAACGGGAAAAATAAATCTTTGTGGTTTTAAACTCATCCAGAATAGGAAGATTTTCATGCGTAATCCTAACCAAACTCCAAGTGAAATTAAGCTGTGAGTAAAAGCAACATTAAAACCAAACTTTAACAAATGCTAAGTCCAACAAAAGGGTCTTTCTGTACTTCCAACCATCCAAATCATCTCAACATCCTCAATTTTCATGAAATTAGCCAAAGCAAAGCAAAGAATAAATAGAACTATAACCTCCTGGCTTTTCATTTAGCATCACTGCCAGAATAATTTTTTTAATGAACTGTTAAATACATGCAGAAAGACACTATATTCATGTAGATATAGTGAAATACCAACACACACACACACAGAGCGAGAGAGATAGACAGAGCCCTTTGGTGAAGTTATTATGTGTGGTGACAGTGTGACAGAGAATAATGGAGACATGTGGCCTCGTTCACCTCCGAGTCTGTTAAATTAATGACTAACAGCTTCACTCTAAACTCCTGCAGCTCACTCTGTCTCATGTTACAGTCCAGACAAATTAACAGCAGATTAACACCAAGGAGAACAGCAGTGTGTCTGCTCACTTCATTTGCTTTACCAGCCAGAGTCTGAAATATCCCAACATGCCATATGAAGTTTCTAACAGACAATAATGCTTCATTATTTAGTATCTTAAATGTGGCAAGTTTTCATAAAAAGTATGTAGCGTTTTTACAATTTTAAATTTGAAACTTGTTAAAGTAGTTCTGTCAGAAGAAGAAAAGTCGATGTTCGTGTCTCGAAGCACCCTTGATGTGAAAACGGGATGTGCAGTTGGTGGGGTAAAGTCGGAAATTCAAGTGACAGAAAGTCATCGTGACCTTTTTGTTTTTGCATGAAGACTTCATTGCAAGCTTATAATATGTATGTGTATGTAGGTGAAATTCACAAAATCACAAAACCGATATCAGAATCGACCACCATACCTGCTTATACCATAGCGGAGTAAATGGCTAAAACTATGTCACTAATACCCAAGATTACTGTTTCCTCCATCAATAAAATGTTTTTAAGCTTTAACAGTTCAGTTACTTCTTTTCCTTTCAAGAGCTCCTTACTCTGACTTGTTATTGAAGTTGTAAAACTGATAAACCTTTTCTGTGACACTTCAAATCTCACTTCAAAGTGGAAAAAATGACTCTGAATTACATTCTTCCGCTGTTATACCAGCTACAGCGATTCTTTCCCAGGGATTAGTGTAGCGTAATGGCACACAAGGTTTTTGCATACCAACTAATCTTCCTCTGCAACAAATGTTATCATGTTATGAAGAAAAGTAAAAGCATAGACAGAAAAAAAAGCATATAAAAGCAATCTCCTAACCTTACAGTGCTTTGTAGTGGACTGTTGGCTGTTAATGAATATCCCAGGCTTTGGTTGCATAGGTAAACCTGTAATGCAGTTTCTAACCCATCCTGCATCACTCCATTTTGCCTTCACTCCCTCTGTTGGTTGCTTCAGCAGCTTGGCTCAGAGCTGAGATAAGTTTAACCCATTACTTTCATACAGAACAGAGTTTTACAGATAATTTACACTGATTCTCAAAGAGCTCCAATTGCCCAGTTGAGAAAAATTACTTTTACATCAACATATCGCTTAATATTTTCTCTGTTTTACTTATATATAGAAGAACTAGTTTAATTCATACATACAGATTTTTTTTAACACAATGGTAGGTGTTTCGTGAGGTGGGTTTTCGATTTTGATGATGACTAAACAGGAAATGACGAAAGGTTGAAGAAAGGCAGTGAACAAGCATGTGGTGGTGCTCGCCGCTGGCAGGTTGACTTGTGTTAATCCTGACTGCTGCTGGTCCACATACACTCCCACTGCGGCCGTCTACCACCTTGTTCCCTTCACGCACAGTAGGCTGCCACTTAATTAATGTGTGTGCGTGTGTGTGTCTCTTCATGCCCCTTTCCCACGTATTATGGCGTTCAACCATTCCCAGTGAGGGTATTCAGGGGCTTGTTCAGTTCGCCACTGGGGCATCAAGGCCCCTACCTAATTACACTCTGTGTGTATGTGTGTGTGCATGTGTGTGTCTAGGTTGTGTGTGTGCCCAAGAACATATCCGGTTTCTAGGATTGTGTGTGTGCATGCGCCTATGGTACAGTAGGCTGGTTCCTAATTACTGTCTGCTCCTTGTATTCCCTCAGTGCCAATACCTTCCTGCCTCACTGAGCCCCCGCTCCATGTGTATGTGCATGTGTGTGTGTGTGTGTGTGTGTGTGTGTGTGTGTGTGTGTGTGTGTGTGTAAGAGAGACACAAGGCGATCATGTACAAATTCAGACACAAGAGAAACCTAAATCTCACGAGGTTATAGACTGACAGCAAACACACTAGATTGACATACAAACACACACACACAAATTATTGTCGTACACATGAAGCAATAATTCTGAGTGAAATGTAGCTTATATATAACAAATGAGAGGCTTATTTATTCAAATAAATAATGAAAGAAAAAACAAGCTTGGTACTACATTGTACATGCACATGTAATAAGATTATTGACAGCCAGCATTTTGGGCACAAATAATTTTTGATTGCACTCTGCAGGCTGTCAAGAGTGTGAACATGTCATCTATATTTGATTGTCATAAACACATATAAAATCTTTGACTGCTGTTAGGTGTAATGCATTACATGCATGAAAATAATCGGAATGCCTTTTTTATATCTATAAGTTATTCCTTCTTGAAACTTTGGATCAGTAAGACTCAGCTGCGCCTTCGCATATTGAGGAGAAACCTTCAAACCTGGGATCCTTTTCACCCTAAATTTTAATAACTCAACATAGCTTTTAGCTGCTCTATCATCCTGCAGAAATATGAATTTACTGCTGCTCTGTGAATAGAACTTCTCCCTTTTATATGTGGGGGGAAGACGCTGCCATACTCCATAGAGAGGGACAAACATTTACTGCTAGTAATTTACTTACAATAAACAGTGGATTTAGGATTAAATCATTAGCCCAAAGAAGGCAGCGTGTGCCAAAATTTTGATTCATAATAGCAAAAAAAATAAAAAAAAAATACAACAACTAGCATTTGAGTTATTGGTCTCAGTCTCTTAACTTTAAATGTAAATACACATAAAGATGACATTTTTGGCATCCTCAGTTAAGTCAGTATATGTCATGATTATTTTTTTTCTACTTTGCATATTTTATTTTTACTATAAGTATTCTCACTCTAACATATATCCCATTAACAGGTAAATTCCTGCTTTGGAAAAAAAAAGTATTCAGTGCACAAAAATGGCCCCTGTGACTGTTCACTGTATGTGATCGTTACTAAGGCAATAATGTGTAACCAGCATTTTATTGCTAGTAAGTTTATGTGGAGCTACTTTAATCAGGGTCATGATTGATGAATATTGTCATTATGGATTAATGTTCTGATTCATTTCTTGATTAATGCATTTAATCGATTTCAGAATCCATTCTTACAAATGTGATTTTTTTTAAACAGCAGCTGCTCAGAATCTTTGAGTTATTGGAAACAAATAGCTCGATTACAAATTATGTCATTACTAAGCAATTTAAGCGCTTTAGCCTCATTTACAAAATCACACATTCATAGAAGTGTTTTGTTTTTATTAACCTAAGCACACTCGCACTCACATAAATGTGTCCGGGGCAATACTTTGACTTGCAGACTGAAGGAGACTGAACCACTGACATACAGAAGTACTGGGTCATCTACCTTTGGTAAATGTGACTGCTACTACAGTAATATTTAACCACCAATTACCTCTTGAGTGACAGCCTCCTCAGATGCTGTCTTTGCAATTTGTTGCTTCACTGCATTTTGCGTTTGTGAAAACTTGGCACAAGAGGGCCGGTCCCTTTCACTTACTGAGTTTAGAGGGGAACATCCAGTTGCTGCAGCAGTTTTGTTGAGAGTAACACTTGTTTCTGTTCCTCTGTGTCATAGACATTAGACTCATGCATTATTTGCTATTGAAACTATGATATATTTAATGAAAACAATGGTCAGAATTGGTAGTAGAAAAAATAGTAGTAATAGATGTGTTTGCAGTTTCTCAAATAATTTTAATTCATGGTTTTTTTTTCAGCTCTTCTGAACGCAAGATATGAGGGTTCAAAAGATGATGGAAAAATTAAAAAGCACAAAATTTTGCCCAGTTTTATGTACTTCAAACTCAATTTTCATACTATGGATGCAAAGCTTAAATGGCTTCTTTAATATTTTTACTGTAATAAAAAATAAGTGGAATCTAAGGGAACAATTTTTTCAGTATAGCCCAGATTTTCTATTCATTTCCTGTCACTGCATTTCCCAGTTGTTCCCTTTACTACCACTTACATTTTCTATCCATCCATTGAGCTGTCCTCCTCCTTGACTCCATTTTTCTTCCTCCTTGTTGTCACTCTGTTGCTTTACCCCCTCACACTCTCTGGCTCTCTCTGTGTCCTCCCTTGTCCTTGATTCCAACACACACCAGCTGGCACTCAGCCAAGTGGAGAGACAGCAAAGATGATGGTACGCACACATTCAGACACACGCAGGAGGCCGTGCGTGTGTGTGTTTGTGTGTGTGCAGTCTGGAAGTCTGGGAGAACCATCAGTTTACTTCCAGAGAGAGAGAGAAAGAAAATGAACTTAAGAACAGAAAATCAACAAAAAGTCATAACTTAAGTGATACTGTGTGTGTGTTTGTGTGTCATTGTGTTGTCTTTAGTTGAATGAGATTGTACGGAGAAGCCTAATAGTAGTTAGGCTATAGGAGAGAGATGATGTTTTTCTTTAGTCTCTCTGCCATGTGCTTTCACAGATTGGACACACAAATGCCAAAGAGCGAAAGAACAAAGACTCATTCATTAAATAGTTTAAATGAATGAGTAAACCATCAATAATAGTGCAAATGAGAAGCGAATATTTTAAAAAAAACTTTTTGAACAAACACAGTTATCTTAATACATCTCTGCCAGAACAGCACTGATAATCTGTAACACTGTTGGCACCACAAACAGATGAAAACTAAATTGCAAAAAACTGGCAACTTGCGCATTTTAAGTAATCTTAATTTAAGTTATATGATACCTCTTATCTGAATCAGAACTCACAAACAATGACATCAAATAAATTTTGGAAGTCAAGTGTGTCTCTTTGCAATAAGGGACTCTACTCATCTGGTAACCAACTGGACATATTCTGGGTATATTCTTGCACATAAGCAAGGCTGCCAAGTGTCATTGTGTCATTTAGCACTTAAATCGCTGTCCTGCAGCAAGTACGTCGCTATTTATGGAGAAATTTCTCAATTGCTGTTCTGGCTGGACTGGATCTAAGTACTTAATGTGAACTTCTGTGTGTCTAGATGGTAACAGATTTGCAACAGATGGCAACAGATGAGGAAAGTTTGTGGATCCATCACAGCTAATTATTATTATCACAAAAAGATTGTGTGTAATTGCCAATTTGACCCCAATCAGTTGCGGACTTAGAGCAAACTGACTCCATCTCTGTTGCCTTCTTGACTCCAAAGTTGCTTTGAAAATGGCAACTGACTACCAGTGTTTGCAGACCCCATTTTTAAAGCTACCATTTCAAAGGCAACATGATCAAAAGTTCATTTTTGTAAGAATTTTGGTTGCACTGCAGTGCCCAACCACCGTTTCCACTAGTGTGACTGTAACATTAACAAATGCTAAGGAGTTTGAAGGCTAGGTCAACACCCCACACTCTTTCCTGTGTTCTTGAGCCGGTCCCAAGCAGGCTTTAGTAGTGTGGTGAGGTGTTTGTCATACTGGAGGAGGCCACTGTTGTCGGGGAGTGCTGTTCCCTAATATTAAGTGGTGCTTTATCCTGTGGTTTCCCAGCAACATGTTTCAATGTAATAAGAAAGTCAAAGTTATTCACTTAGCTCATCAGCATCAAGTGGGGACAATTACATCATCCATACATTTCATCTAACTCCAGCTCTGATTTTCTGAAAACTGATGAGATATTCAACACATAGAAAAAATACTGAGCAATTCTACATTCATTTGCTGATGGTACAGAGTCTGAAATAGAATGATAATCAGCTTTAAAACCGGCCTAAATTTTTGGCAAAAAACAATTTAACCATGTAGCATTTAACTAACTATATCCATCCATCCATTCAGCTATTATCTTCCACTTATCCTTATTAGGGTCGCGGGGGGACTGGGGCCTATCCCAGCTACCACAGGGCAAGAGGCAGGGACACAAAGAAACAGACAACCATTCACACTCATATTGACACCTATGGGTATTTTAGAATCACCAATTAACCCTAACCCCACAAACCACTAACTAATAAAACAAAAATACACATAGTGATTGGCTAGGTTTAGTTAGGCCTGGGGTCATCACAGATGACGACTTAGACCTCAGAGGGTTAATCAATGAAACCATGTATGTGTGCATCTTCCCTAAGTGTGCTTTTACTTTGATGCCTCCTTTTCTCTGACTTCAGGCGGTTACATTGTAAAACATCTCTGCGCTGAACAGTAAAAGTCTTACTGAAGGAGTTTAAGCAGAGAAATGATGCAGGTTTAGTGGAGCGGCTCTGTCAGAGTTAATCGGCCCAAACATCTCATTTCAGAGGGAAAGAGCCTGCTTTAGGCTGACTGGCTCTCATTTATGTGACGAGCTGTAAACTTTGTTGTGTGTAACAGAAAGAAGTGTCTCTCAGTCTAATGCTTTCTGCAGTCTATCATATAATACCAGAGCAAGACCAGATACTTCTACTATTAAATAGGCACCAGTTAGCTGTCTCAGGATACGAATAAAGTAAAGAAAATAAAACATAGGACATAATGTAATGTGATTTTTTTTAATTTTGTAATACTGTTTTTTGTGCTTTTACTGCAACAAACACACACAAATAATCTGTAATTAAAATCTAATAATTATTTGACAGACTTGATGCTAAACAGTTTGAGAATATCTTTGTTTTCCCACACTCAGTTACTCAGTTATTCAGTTATCGCAGGCCATGGTCAATGTCTTTGTAAGGAAGAAGATTGTAAACCTAAACATAAAAAGCCCTTCTCTGCGATTTTTTTGAGCTTTGTAAAGAAGAGAACAGTCACTATATTATTACAAGTCTCACAGCACTGTGGAATATGTTTTTTCAAGGATTTTTCTTTCTTGATTTAAACCTCCATTACTGTATCATCTGCTGAGTTGTTCAATGAATGCATTGTTTACCTTCATGCTGGTGCGTTACATCGTTCCTGCGTACGGCTTCCACAGGGTGCCTTTTCTATCTTTACATCCTCTCCTGCAGCCTTTCTTTCTCTTAATACAGATCCCTCATTTTCCTTTCCTTGCTTCCTTTCTGTTATCCTGTAGATGTTTTTTTTCCACAGTGATGCTTCACTCCTGCCTCCTCTCCCTCCTTTCCTTCAGTCCTCACACCTTCCTCCTCTCTCTCTCTCTTGCGCTTTATCCCTGGGGTCTTTTGTTAGGTCGTGATAAATTGCCTCTGACATTTTGTCAAAATGGGTGCTCTCTCTCTCTCTCTGTCTCCCGTTCGCACACCCTCTCTCGCTCCTGCACTCTGTCTCTCTCTCTAGTGTTCTTACACCTACCACTAATTGAATTGGCTGTTTGCGTAACAGTACAGATTCCCGCTCTTCACTCTCCGTCACACAAATTCTTTTGCTTCTCTAGCACTCACCTACACAGTCACAGCCAGCAGTCTGGAGGTTGTCGTTTATTCCTTTAATCCAACCTTCCAGCAGCGAGAAGGACTGGGCAGAGGCTCTAAGCCTACACACACACACACACGCACACACACACACACACACACACACACACACACACACACAGCAGAGGAATCCCTGGTTTGTTGCCAATTTCATATTAAACAAGAAAATAAATTAACAACAGCTGTAATGTTTGACTTTGAGAGCAAAGTTAAATTGACTTTCCAATGAGATGGTCAGACAATCTCTCTCTCTCCTACACACACACACACACACACACACACACTAGTATAATTTTAAGAGGTCAGGTCTTACATACATTTTGATTGTCTCTTTTTCAGAGTTCGGGCTTGTGTACAGTTTTTTCTGACCTTTAATTTTTGTTTTCTTCATCCTTTTTTTGGACTATCCCCCCCGATGCTCATCCCTTTTTGTCCTTTTTTTTTCTCTTTTATGCCATCGTCTTTGCGTCAGTGTCACATCAATCTTTGTCTGAAATTTTTTAACTCACACACACCTCCCTTCCATCTTACTAGTAAATAGTGTTCCTTGATTTTTACCTCACACTTAATAATAATAACACTTCACAATATGACCTGCAAATAAGGTGTAAGTACCCTGTAATAATGTGCAATTTGTGGGTAACAAGTCAGGTTTTTGCAGGAAACACAATAACAATAATAACTTTATCTATATAGCACCTTTAAAGAAAGATAGTAATAGTAAAAATTAAGATTCATCTCATCAGCAAAATTTTCCCTATTACAATCTATTCATCATGTAGGCATGCTCCTTTTGCTTCTAGTCATTTCTTCTTCCCATGAATATATATTATATACAACATAAAGTATATACTTATACACAAAGATCAGACTGAGCTCCTTGATCCCATCTACTCCGTCCTTGTGTTCATTTTGCCTTTTTACTCTGTAACCCTTTCATTCACAAGCACTTTTTGTTATGTCATTAATTAAAGCTAATTCTGTCTCTTCAACCCCACCCCATTCCAAAAAGCACGCGGGAGTCTTGCATATGAGCGGTTTTATTGGTGTGTGTTTAAATTTGCTGTAATGAGGTCTGCAGGGAGATGAGGACGGAGAGTGGGTAGAGAGAAGAACATTACCTCAGGGCACAAAAATCTCTCTTTTAGTGGGCTTTAATGCCCCTCTGTGTGCCTGTCTCACTCTCTGTCACTGTCTCACTCTGCTTTTTCTCCTGTGCTGTCCATTTCCATTTTCCAGCTGTCTCAAGGCTTAGACATTAACTGGTAGCACTTTTTTTTTTTTTTTACAAATACATTCAATTTGCTTTGCATTCAAACTCATTTTGAAGTCAAAAGGAGTTTTAATAGTTTTATTAAGTTCTTAAAAAAAATGGCTCTGAGTTCATGCTGGCTGCTTGAATACTTTGGATGCTTTTGGGAACAAGTACCATCTTGTTCAAGGCTTTTTTTAAGTTACCGTCTGTTGTTGAATTGATCTTTTTCTGGCCTATTTTAATGATTGAGCTTTACATTATGCACTTAGCGACAGCACTGAGGTCTCTCTCCCATCGTCAGTCTTCTTTTCTCTTTCTTTTTGTCTTCTATCGAGAAAGAGAAAGCGGGAGAGAGACAGTTTAACCTCAGGCCAAATTTTACACTGACCATCTCACTTTTTCTCTCCTTTCCTCCCTCTATCTCTCGAGCTGTTGTGCTTTCTGACTTTGTCTGTAGAGAGAGTTTTGCCCTCAGGGTGAAATTTTAGAAAGCTATAAACTGTTTCACTCTCTCTCTCTCTTCTCCTGTCTCTGTCTTTTCTGCCTTTCCCTAGCTCTCTCACTCACTAGAGATAAACAATGATGGACAGGAAGATGAGAATTAAAAATAAAAAGAGGAAAAAGGAAAAAAATGGCAAAGGAAGAAAAAAAAGCAAGGGAAAGAGGAAAAGATTCCCTCCTCGATATTCCTGTCACTCACTGAGGAGCTGTTGTGACATTATCCGTTAAAAAGTTATTTACGGTGCATGAATTTGGTATAAATGATGTATTTAGCCCCTGTAGCTATGTGCACAGTTATAGGGGGCTGTAAGTACACAAATTATAGCCGCCTTCTCGCACTGTTTTGATATCTGTGGGGTTCTAATATAATGGATGTTACATATGAGAACATCAGAATCCAGCTTTGAATTCACGATGCAGATGGATGGTCACATGAATATTTGTAGAAATAATGGTTTGAAGGATAAAAACAGAAAGAGAGCTTAAGAGATAAGATGAGAGATGAGTGAGTATTGACAGCCCTTGAGGTCATTATTTGTTTTCTTGTCCTGCCATAAGGTGTTTTAGTGTTGCCAGCTTGTGTTTCTTAGCAGCTTTGCAAAAGGGCTGGTGACTGCGGCGTTGGCTTGGAGTTTTTTTGTTTATTTTCTATGCAACTTCTTAAATGGTAACCTGATGTCACAACAGTCTGCAATATAGTCATGACCTACTGATTCGTGTTTGTGGACACAAAACTTTTTGCGCATTCCTCAACATGAATTTCAATCTCATGTGTCCTGATTAAAATGCAAGTGAAAGTCAGCATTTGATGGTTGAAGGTTTGGTGGAAGATTCAGTCGACAGATCATTATACCAGCAGCACAAGTTTGACTCCTACCTGTCACAATTTTTCACATATAGTGTTGAAATCCACTGTTAATTACAAAATGTTGTTTGCTCAGGGTTATGCATTAAAAACTACCTGGTTAAAGTTAGGCAATTAAAAAGCACTGGATTACGGTTATACATTAACCACTACCTTATTGGCTTTAAAAAAAATATCATAAATATAATGCCTTTCATCCATTTTAAAACTTTTTTTCCTGGTTGCTATGGTGACACCTTCCATCTTTTTCTACACTCCTGATACAAAATATATATCCTCAATGCATTACTGAGATGCATTACTCGCAAAAACCGAAAATAATAGGATATGGGAAGAGTAGCCATTGACTTATGTTTTTTTAAAAAAGGTAATAATAACTTTGAGGGGAAGCATTTGCAAGCCATCACAGCCGTTAGTAAAAGCATTTATGGATGATCAGCGGTGATTAAAACATCAACTTGGAAGCTTTTCATGATACAGAGGTTAAAGTTCTGGCTACTTTCAAACCCCATCTACTCCCATGGTCACATAAACTGTGAGAAAATGCAACATGAACTTCCTTTGTACCTTAGATAAAGATTGAGGTCTAATGTCAACCCCGTTTATTCAATGTAAACTATTGAATGAATAACCTTCTAATTTTGAAGATACAGATTTTATGGAACAATTTTTTTTCCATGTAGAGATACTTGAACTTTGCTTGCATGAGAGTGTATTTAATTATAATACATAATAATGTTGTATTACAAATATTTTTTCCTTAGATGCTGTTGCTTTGCCAAATGACGTTACTGAATGAAACCTGTTAGTATTATAAGTAGTTCATATGACCTAAAGGATGGGCTGATTTTAGCGAGTGCAACTGACAATGCTAACCTGTGGCACTAATTGGGACTGTTCAGAGCTGAACTCACTGGTTCCTCTTGTCTTGTGCCATGTGTGTTTGTCATGCTAGGCTGTATAAACGTGAGTGTTTGTGTGTTTGTGAACACGTATTCGTGTGTGAGTGCAGCTTTGCTCGTATCAATGTGTCTGAGTCTCACCAGTCTTCTTCTGTCCTGTCCTGTGCTTTCTCTCTCCTTGTGTGCGTGTGTGTGTCTTTAGCTATCGGTACCCAGCGGAGGAGAAGTCCCAGCGCCATTGCCTCTGAGATCTTCGAACCTCACCTAGGAAGCCACATTTTACAGGTAGGAACTATTCACAGCAGATAAAAACTTATTTGAACCCGTCTTTGGAAAAAAGCTTGGAAATGCATGTGGATACAGCAGGCCTATTTGTCTTCTGGTTCCACAGTATCACGCTGGACACACATGGACACACTCTTGGTCCAGTAAATTTTTCAGTGGCTTTGGTTTCTGATGAATAATTTCCAGTTATTGTTGCTCGGTTGCATCAGGCATCAAGATGCAGAATGTGTACACTCTACACACTATAAGCACACACAGACACACACACAAACCTGCTCAATATTATGGGTAAACAGTGCTCTTTACAATTTTACATTAACTTGATTAACTTTTCTTTGTGAAACTTTCAGAGGCCATGTGACATATTGTTTTTAGGCTGCTGTTTTGATGGTTTCAAAGTGAAATATCTTAGAAAATGAACTGATCCAGAAGTATAGAGATTCACAGTTCCACCAACCCTCTCGTGCTTTGACCATTATCTGAATAGAAGCATCAACCTGAAACACTGTCGCTGATTTTTTAAGGATTAAAATTTCAAAGTCCTGACATATCCAATGTTACTTTAGTTAGCAGACTAAGGGTTACATTTAATAAGTGGAGCAAATTAGCACGTGGATGCAATCACAATCAAATGCTAAAAAAGTGTAACGTTTTGGGGGTATTTACTCTTACTCTAGGAAAAGTAGCACAAATTCACCAATGAGCAGTTCTGCTAATAATTAGTATGTTACTTATAATAGACAGATATGGGTTTACAATACATACAGCTTAGCAATAAAGACTAAGTAGAGATATCAGAAAAACATATCAGGTCTTGATTTTCAATTTCTAATTTTCTTATTGTGACACCTTTACATGGTAACAGTAGTTTTTAAAGTCTTGGGCCAATGCAAGTACTGTAGTAAGTAAGTATAGCCTAATGCTAATGTATGACAATACTAGCATTTTAAAAAATGCTATACTATTACTATTATATTATACTGTTAGTTTTATCCTGACAAGTTAGCTCGCTACCAGTTTTAAACAGATATTTAATCAATGATTCCCCATCAGTTTGACCTGTTTACCCTAAAAACAAAGCATTGTTGTGGAAAGGGAGATCTCTGTAATGCCTTTTAGGGAGAGGTTAAGCAATCCATGCCTTGCAAAGTATATTTTTAGATGTACCTAGCTGACTAAGCAGGAAACATATTAAAGACTTAAAGAAAGAAATAAGCACAACTCATGTTATCATGTTCACCATTAACATGTATGCTAGCATGCTACCATATGTTATCATCAATGACTGTAGTCATTGGTTAGCATATAGATGCTCTAAAAGTGGCACTGTAGAAAACTACCTGTAAGTAATCAGCTCAGAGTTTTCAGAGTTCTCATATGTATCAGAAAAAGTCTTTTTTTAAAACTGGTGAAAGCTGGGCTAACAGTCAAGGTCTGGAAGCTAGCGATGTTGAAAATGGGCACTGTACAGAAGATAAACACTTTTAAATCGTGTAATAGAATAATCTTTCTTTCTTGGCCACTTTTAGGAAAATTTCTGCTTAAGTTTTTCTTTCATGTAGTATTTCTGTTTTCTAGTCAGCATTACATCCTGAAGAGCTCCTAGTGAGCCCTTTAATGAATTACATTTAATGCTCGATATTCTTTTATTTCCAATTCCGAGCCCTTATAATATTATAGTCTGACATCCAAATCCTATAAAATGCTTTTTTTTCCCTCAGAAAGAGGATTTTACACCAGTTGTTATCTGAATTATTTCTTATGATTTGCCTTTGAGCTTTTCTGAAGCTATATTATTCTCAATAATGTACCTCTACATTATTAGCACAGTGATTCCTCATAATTCACCCTCAGATTTTTCACCACAGCCAACTTCCTCAACATCCAGTTGCTGCCGCGGCTAAGCTGAATTATTAAATGGAATTATGAAAGTATGATAATGACTGGGTTATCGCTGTTCGCTCCCTCGGGTTTGTGTGTGTGCAAAAATGTGTGTGTGTCTTGTAGTTTTAATCCCTAGCATGCTCCACTCCATATCTGTTTAACATACAGCCCAAAGGCTGAGCTTTTAACATCACAACCAGGCTGACGCGATACCACAGCTGATAGGCACTGGTAATCTGTGTGTGGGTGTGTGCGTGTGTTATTAGATATGCAGTATTTGTAAGTGCGTGTACATTTCTGAGATGATTTTTTTAAACCTTCAAGAATGTTCTTTTTTGTTGCTAGTGCATTTTCAAGCATTTAATCTAAGTGTGTGTGTGTGTGTGTGTGTGTGTGTGTGTGTGTGTGTGTGTGTGTATCTGCTTCAGTTACACCTGATTATTATTATAATCTGGCTGACACCAGTAAGCCTTCACTATGGAAAAATCCACACTTTTCTAATCTCCTTGTACTTTTTTATCCCTTTATCATATTCAAGGATCCTGACATTAAAGTCTCTAGCAGATATAAAAAATTCATTGCCAACTGTAACACCCTCTCGTTAAAAACAAAGCAAAACAACAACAACAAAAACAAAGTGACACTGACCATCTGTAACAATAAAGCAGGAAATGCTTTGTTTTAATTGGGTAATTCTGGAGAATAAAAATAGATACATTATATACATAACTGTCCTTAAATATCAAGTTGAGAAGCTGGACTTAGGGCATGCTTTGACTCACAAAGTGCCAATAAAGTAAATATGCTCATCAACTATATTGACTTTTGATAGCCCATCAATCATCTGGTAAGTGGACAAAAACAAAAGCAAAACCAGGAAATTGAAGCTTTACCAACTGAATAAGCATACTTTGTCCCAGTAGTTGCATAGAAAACCACAGGTGCTTTTTGCTTTTGTTAGGTTCGAAAATATAAAACCTGTTTAGGTTCAGATTTGGAATAAAAAAGCAGCATTGTGGTTACGGTAAAAGTTGCACAGTTAATAATGTGGAACCATCCATCCCATCCCTGTTATCCTTTTCAGGGTCGCGGGGAGCTGGAACCTATCCCAGCTGTCTTAGGGCGAGAGGCAGGGTACACCCTGGACAGGTCAGCAGTCTGTCGCAGGGCTAATCATAGAGACAGACAACCATTCGCACCCACTGGGAATTTAGAGTTACCAATTAATCTCATCCCAGTAATTGCATGTCTTTGGAATGTGGGAGCAAGCCGGAGTACCCAGAAAGAACCCAGGCAAACACGGGGAGAACATGCAAAGACATGTAAAAGACCCTGGCCTGATGGTGGAATTGAACTTCTTGTTTTGAGGCAACAGTGCTCACCACCATGCATCCGTGGAACCTTCATCGTAAAAAGTAAAGCTGATTACTGTTTTGAAGCACACAACTGTCTCCTTTGCTATATTTTAATCATATTGTTAACCCACCTGTCAGCCCTGATCACTTTCATGTTTGGAGACATGTCACTTCACCTCACCCTTACCTCTGGTTAAAATGCCAGAGATTAAGTTGGTATCCGCCTAGATTGTGTTTGTGTGAGTTGCCTAGGTTTGGAGATACCTGCTATAGAAATGTCTTTCTTTTGAATGTAAACAAACGAAAGAGCCCACTGCAAATATCTTAAAGAGCTTAAAATAAATATGTCCATCATTAATCGTTGTCCAAAGTATTTTTATTTAATCTTGAATCCTGCAAAACTGGCAAAAATTAAAACAATTAATTCTGTGGAAACCAAAATGAAGCAAAAAGAAACCAAAATATGAGATGAAAACTTAGTAATCTGCATAATAACACATATGCTAAGCTGCCTGACTAACCACAAACACATTACACAAGAGTAGTTGGAAAAAATGACAACCCCTGCCAAGTTTTCTTAGTTTTGTTAGGACACTCTTGATGCTCCAAAGTCTAAGTCATTGTTGGTGACTATCCTTACCTTGATTTTTTGGAGAAAGACTAAGAGAAAAATGTAGGTAGTTTTTGATGTGTCAGAATGATTCTTCTCTTTTTATTCCTGACTGACAGCACTTGGTAGAAAAGATAATCTGTTTGCACAGGGTTAATGATCAGGGTTAGGGGTTTGTCAGAGGATGACTTGACAAAGAGCTTCACAGAGCTTTTACGAAACACGCTCTAGCAATCCAACAAAAAATACCAGCCACAGCACCCACTTACACAAAGCTCATTGGGCAGGTGGCAAGGACCAGTTGATCCTGGGGCTTCAATGGTGATCAGACACTCAGGGGTGTGACAGACCTGAAACAGAGCGAGTGAGGGCTCTCTTAAAAAGTACTTCAGGAGTCAGTTTTCGTAACACTGGGGCTAAATGTAATTAATCTGATCCTGCAAAGTAACATGTAGAAAGCTTTACATATAAATGTAATGGAATTTACTTTAATTTAGTGACATATAATTTAAATCACCAAAAAGTGTTAGATGGACAGCGTTACTTTCCAGATTGTCACACACGAATTTGGAATTGCGATGGTTTCCTGTGTTTTGCAGCTGGTTTGCAAAAAGCAATCCCAGATCTGACAATCATTAGATCGCATACTCAACTCTCTTCTGGTGGTCAGTCGACATGACTATCAAAGCTTCCAATGCAAACACTCTGCATGAGCGACTCGCTGGCAGCCAGAGGGTGCTGTTCCCAATGTGAAAGCACTCAGGACGTCATGCAATAGTGTCACATAGAGCCGCACCTATTGTAAGTCCTTGTTCCACTTGTTCTTCTGTCCCGTGTTAATCCTTCAGACAGCTGCGGCGCAGACCGAGTATGTCGCTGTGACAACCATCTCCCTTCTTCCGCCGCTGTGCACATCATGTTGTCATGTGTGAGTGTTAACACGAGCCTGGAACAAGTGGAGCCGCTCACGCTGTGTTGAGCATTGCTGCCGTCTCGAGCCTGTGTGCCAGTGTGCCCGTGTGAGTGTAAACACCATGTTCTGATCCTGCAGCTCAAGACACTAGACATCCCATAATACCTTGTTATAATCCCTAGAGAGTCACTATGACAACCATATGAGTCAGATCCCAAGGCAGATTGAAGTAAATGTGAGATTGAAAGTGACACAAACAATGTGGACCTCCCCTCACCTGGAAGTGGGGTGTGTGTGTGTTTTTGTGTGTGTGCGTGTGTGAGACTGTGAGAGTGAGAGAGAGTGAAACTGAAATACAATGTGTTGGAGGTATGTGGTTCAAAAACTACAGCAAGGTTGTTTTACATTCCTTTTTAACTCTGTTGCTGTTTCTGCTTTTACTATCCGACTCTGGAGTAGTCGTTGTATTCTTATGTAACTTACAACTTATCACAGACGTTAAATTAGTCAATAGTGTAGAATATGTTCATAAGCTATGTTTCTTTCATTTCTGTCATATAGAGTAAAAGTAGTGAGTAAAGTAAAAGTTCATTTTTTATAGCACATTTCACAGACAGGTGTCACAAAGTGCTTCAGAAGAGAGGTAACAAAAATATACATATGCATGCACTATACATTGTTATAGTGATGGACCGTGGTTAAAATTAGTCAGTTCAGGGTTTGTATAAGTAATCCCTATGAGTCAAAAGCGCTTCACTTGTTTTGTGGCGTTACAGCCTTACTGGAAAGAGTTTCAGCTCAGAATTCTATGCACAAACAAAGTGAATAATGTTTGCTTGGAATTCTTGCAAATTTATTGTAAATAAAAAAATAACATAAAATTTAACATATACATATGTATTCAGAGCCTTTGCTGACTACTTTGTTGAAGCAACAATTATAGCCTCAAATCTTTTTGAGTATGATGCTAAAAGCTTGGAACAACTATTTTCTCCCATTCTTCTTTGCAGAACCTCTCAAGCTCTAAATTTTTGTAAGGGAAGCATTGGTGCACAGACATTATCAGATCTCTCCAGAGATCTTCAGTCAGGTTCTAGTCTAGGTTCTGACTGGGCCACTCAGTAACATTCACAAAGTGGTCCCAGAGCCACTCCTTTGTTATCTTGACTGGGTGCTTAGGGTATTTGTTATGTTAAAGATGAGTGTAAACAAACCACGGCAGACCAGACGACATGTACACGCTTTTCACTGTCTTTAAACACCTTATTACCACGATTGCTGTTCACACAGTCAGCTTACAACCCGACACATACACCACAATTTCACACAACAACAACATAACGACCGTCAGCACAGACTTTTAAGGCGTGATTGTGGATGCTGCTCAGGTGCGTCCACCACCCCTGCAGCGGCACCGCAGACCACACCCTGCCACAATGAGCCTTTGCTCCAGCATCTCAGGTCCAGTTTATATGTTAAGATGTCTCTACTAATTGCTGCATTCATCTGTCCCTTGACCCTTACTAGCCTTTCCATCCCTGCTGCTGAGAAAGATCCCCACAGCATGGTGCTACCACCACACTTCATTGTAGGGATGGCATCAGATCAGGTGGTAGAAATATTTGACAGACGATCAGTGGAATTGGGATGCACTTGAACTCAATTCTGAGTGTCATGGCAAAGGCTTGCGAAAAAGGTCATATTTTTGTTTTTAAGATTTACTAAATTTGCAAGAATGTCAAGCATTTTTTTATTTTGTATTATGGTGTATTGTATGTAGAATTTTGAAGTGAAAAATTAATTTAATCCATTTTGGAATAAAGCTGTAACATGAAAAATGTGGAACAAGTAAAGCACTGTGAATTCTTTCTAGATGCACTGTATCAGGTATCATAGAAACATACTTGCAGTGACACACATTAAATCACAAACGCTAAAGTAGACATACATATTTGTGTTTTCACAGAAGTGACATGTTGAAGCATTTCTTTATTTTTATGTTCCCCTGATAAACAGAAAGTCAACTTCTCTCCCAGTTTATATGAAGTAGATGTTACTTGTTTTGTTGCTATGGTGCAGTTCAGTGATTGGCCACGTTGTTGCTGAACTACCAGAACAAACAGACTGTCAAGAGGAAACAGTGTTTTATGTGCACACATGCTCCTGTGTGTGTGATGTAGTATCCCGAGTGTGTTTCTACATCGTCAGAGTGTGTGTTTGTGTGTGTGCGTGGCCTTTTCAGTGAAGAAGGAAGGCCGATGTGTTGGCGGCAAATTGGCCTCATTAATCTCCCGCTTAATTGATTGTGAGAAGTTTGAGGATGACATTTTAAGAAAGCGTGGCGGACGGGGTATGGCATGATTGATTTGGCTAAAACGCAGCGCTAATGAATGCCAGCCAGTCACTTAGGTGGTAGAGACCAGACACTAATTTCAGAGAGATTAGGCCAGAGAGGTTGATAATGCTTAATGAAGAGAGAGAGAGGGAGTAGTCATTAAACAGGATGTAAAGCTCTATGTGTACTCTCCTGTCTCTGGTCTGGCTTGCTGCGTCTGTGTGCTGACAGAGATTAAATGAGTGAAGGTTTTATTTGTATGAACTCTATTACTTTATTACTCAGACTACATACAAAATAGAGATTTGTATTGGACCAACTTGGATTCATTGTCGCGGAAGAAATTATTTATCAGGCAGAAAATTATAGTGTGCAAAACTAGTGACAAGGCTGAAGTTCAGAGTTAGGGTTTACCATCTCCCAATCCAATACGCTTGTTTTGAATAGTTTCTGTTGCCAGATTAAGTCAATTTGGATTTAATTTTTATAGTTTCAGTCAGATTAAAGCTCAATTTAAGAAAGTAATTAAAGTTTATTTATAAAGCACTTTTTATATACAGCGTGGCGGAGAGCGGCTGGCCCAGATTCGAATCTGATCCGCGAGCCTTTGCCACATGGCTTCCCCTCTCTCTCTCTCCCTCTGCTTTCCTATTAGTCTCTACTGTCTCTATCACGTAAAGCCAAAAAAGGCCAAAAATGGTTAAAAAAAAAGCAAATTACATAGCAAATGGAAGTACGGTGTGACCCTATAAAAACTCTCTACATTTAGTGAAAAATTAGGGACTCATTAACAAACAAATTCCAGCATAAAACAAGAAGGAACCATGAACTTGTTCTTCAGTCCACCCATTCCTGAGACATTGCCTGGTGTCTCTATAAGTACATTAATTGATATTAATGCCTTCTCCATTGTCTACATTTAACCATCACAAATAGTGCTAAACTTTCACCCTAATGTGGAACTAATTCCAACTTTAACTCTAAAACCTAGTCTGCGTTCCATAAACAGGCCTGTGAAGGATTGTGAAAATAATGCCAAAGCCAGTACACACACACACACACACACACACACACACACACACACATGTAGATATATATATATATATATATATATATATATATATATATATATACATATATATATATATATATATATATATACATAGTGCTGTCAATAGATTACAAAAAATAACTAATTAATCTCACATTTGTGAGTAGCTAATATCCGCCGAAGGGATGTTCGACTAATGCCACTCTCCAGTGACATGTGGCGAGTGCTACGCTGTGGGCTCTTGCTGAATGAAGCTAGGACAGCCGCTGATGTTTCTTCATTGGTGACAGTTTTCTTGTGTCCACATTTTCGCAAATCCAACACTGAACCAGATTTACGAAACTTAGCAAGCAGTTTGCTAACTGTAGCATGGGAGATGGGTGGTCTCGTAGGGTGTCTTGCATTGAAATCTGCTGCAATGACCCGGTTACTGCGTTCACCAGATATCAACACAATTTCGATCCGCTCCTCACGTGTTAACCTCTTCGACATGTCAATGGCTGTGAGCAAAGAGAAACTTGTAAATAACTCACGAAAGAATAAAGTTACGTTGAAACCAAGCACACCATTGTTTTTCTTGTGACATTACCAATAAGTTTGATGTGTCACATGGCCCTCTTCCTATTGAAAAAACAAAAGTTGTATCCAACATGGCCGACTTCTAAATGGCCACCATGGTCACCACCCATCTTGAGGAGTTTGCCCCCTCACATATATGTGCCACAAACACTTTAATATCACCAACCATTCCCATTTTATTATGGTGTATCCATATAAATGGCCCACCCCGTATATTAATCGCATTTCATTTTGCATGAGCAAAGAGAAAAAAGGGAAAATATACGCACTTAACATGTTTATTGAACATCTGGAACATTTATGTTAATGAAAAACTCTGTAAACATTTATCCAGTCTCTCTCTGTCACTCTTGGGGAGGCATTTCAAGTCCTTGAAACGAGGAACCAAAGCTATGTAAAGGTCATGTTCTCAACGATATTAAGGGTCTAAAGGTATGTTAAAGGTCTGCAGTTTGTTGCAATCCACTTGGCACTGTGTCAGTCAATATGCCCGAGGTACACTTACTGAGCCCCCGATGCATGAGTGGTTTGTCGCAAGCTGGGTGACGCCTTAGCCAAAGTCCTAGCAGCATGCCCGATTAACGTATGCTTCACGTCAATGTGATATTTTAAACTGGAAGTGCTTCGGTGAAAAGAAATTTCCTTCTTGCACAAAGTGCATAATACTTTGTCGGTCGACTGTTCCGTCTTGTTATTTTTTTAATACTCAAATTTCCCATCAAGAGGGCCAATGTGTGCTTTTCATCTTCCAAATTGAGTTGATTGGTTCAGCTGCCCGTCACTACCAGATCAACTGCCCATTTGCGCATGTGCGAAGGTCATGGTTCGCTCCTGGTTTACAAGATCTACTAGCAACTTAAGTTACATAGTTAATCCATTTGTATGGTTTGAAAAGGTTAGTAGTTCCCAGATTTTGTGATTTCTTCATAAACCCACATTTGCAGTTTTTTGCAGTTTAAAAATAAATCTAATCCAAAACACAACACAAAACAAACTCTGGAAAGATGCTTGCAAACGTTTTTTTTTTCTAATACTGATATTGATTATGTTCACTTTTAAAGTGGACACAAATACAGAACAATACAGAGCTGGAATGTAGTACAATGAAAAGCACTTTTAGAGGAAAATTGCAACAACAAAATTGGAAAGGAAAAGCCAATTTCTAATGAGATATTATTGTGCTTATGCTTTAAAAGGGAAAAAAAATAACTTTTGAAAAAAAAAACCTTTTATTATTGAGCTGTAATTTTATATAAACTGGAATACAGGTCTAGGAGGAATATAATATATTACGACGTTTTAGCCCTTTTTACTGCTTTAGTGAGTGGAACATCAGCATATATAACGCAGCAGCATCTTTTAGTTGAGCAGGTCAAGAAGTCAGAGGAAGTTTAGTTGTTGTTGTTGTCAAAGTGAAAGTTGTTTGGACTTGAGGAGATTGATGTTTGGTGTTTTTTAAGGCACCATGTGGTGTTTGAAGATGAAAAGGCAGCGGACAGACGGACAGTGATTAAACAAAGAGGGGAGTTGGAATAAAATAAAAAGTGTGTGTGTGCGTTAGCCGAAATGTGTGACCAATTATAAAGTGACTGATGAGGAAAAACACAGTGCGTGTTTTTATGTTTACTATCATTTAAATCAGCGCGACAAAGACAAAGAAAGTGTGTGTGGTTTTGTGTGAACTTGGCAGGGTAAGTATGTGAGGGGAGGGAGTGCCACACCTGTTCCAAACACAGCTTGTGTGCTCGTTTGTCTCTTTTTCTCTATGTAAGAATCAAACTCACAGAGCGCATGAGGACAACCTGTCCATCTGCAGAAAGAAGACAGAGAGGGAAGATAAGAGACAAATGTGACAAGGGAAGAAAATTGTGAGCGAGATATCAGTGAGATATAAGAGTTATCGTTCAATTTGTCACTTATTCTGAAAAACTATGAAGGGTTTTGGTGTTTCATCATCAAGTGTCTCGTCTTTCTGTATACTTTGGCCCTCAAGTGCTGCCATATTGTAAATTATAGAAAGTCCTGATGTATTTACTCTATAATTCATTTAATTTAGCATTAATTTAGCATTAAGGTCAGCAGTGCACATTTCAGTTGTATAACTCTGTAAGCTAAAGTTAAACCATCTTGCTTGAATATTTCATTGGAATTGTCTTAACTGTCTCACAGGGGATTGATTTTTACCCCTCAGGCGTAAAAAGACTGATGTGGTATTGTTATCACCCTACCAAGCAGGTGGACGCCTAAGTTTGTGAATGCGATAAAAAGGCAATGTAGGATTTTCAAAATGATACCAAATGTGCATCTAATAAAAAATCTTAGTCAAAGGTCAGAAGTATTCTGAAAATCAGTACCATAACTGCATCAGCAAAAAGTCACGCACTCCTTCTTCTCAGTGACCTTGAGCTCAAAGTCAAAGTTCAGAGGTCACATTCTCTTAAATTCTTGTGAATGCAATAACTCGACAAGGAATTCACCCAGGATTCCCGAATCAATATGATAGCTGCATCTATAAAAAAAAAAAAATCTCTGACAATTTCAGTAACCTTGACCTCGAGGTCAGAGTGAGCTTTCTAAAAGTCTTGTGAATGCGATAACTTAAGAACAAGTTAAAGTATGATTTTCAAATTGATACTATAGGTGTGTCTACTAGCAGGCTGAGGGGTAACACCGACGGTTTCCAGTATTTTCAAGCTTAATGTTAGCTTTACATTCGGGGCAATCAATTAGCCTGAAGAGTACGAGTAAACCAAAGGTTTTGGCTCCAACATGGTGAATGAAAGTGGGCCTATTTAGATTTTTGTATCTGCTGTCATAAATATATATAATTATGATGGTGACTGCTCATATTAAACAAGACCAAAGTTACTAGTAGAGGTTAGTGGATGCACACATAATCACCTTGTGGGCCCAAAACACCCAAAAGGGAGTCAGATCACAAAGACTCCAATATTAAAATGCCCAACTTTAAAACATTAAAAAGCATATTTACAGCTTGGTGCAAAAGGGATGGATAATGAGTGTCAGGTATACTTACACACTCAGCTGGCATTGATTGGTGTCTATTAAGTGTCACCCCACTAATTTGAGTAACTGAACTGGACCTCTGTAATGTGTTTGTGCTGCTGGTGGAATTCTCTGACCAATATTAAATCTTGCTGTGTGGAGGACACCGTCTAAGAAGCTTGTGTACTAATTACCACCATTATGTCCACCAGTGCATCACACCCATAGTTTATAAATGCATCGTGGTAACCAAGCTTGCTAGCGTTAGCTGATATCTTCGAACTCAATTCTTTCATACATATATGGTAAAAAAACAACAACATGGTGGCGGTCAGGTTTAGATTAGGTTTAGATGCTAGAAAGAGAAAGATTCATCTTTTTTAGGTTAGTAAATGTTTGATTTCAGTGAGATGTGAAGTATAATAATATCGAGGAAGTTTGTATATCTGTGTGTGTTTTCATTGCTAATAATCAAATTAGTTAAATTCTAAAGGTCTACATAAAGGTCATTAAGACAGCTTCATCAGAATTAAGGCAGCATATCTATAACAAAAGTCACATGTTAGTATTATGACAGATAAAATTACTTACTTTAAATTTAAATTATCATACATTAGTAGAGTGTGTTATGGTTTTAATGATAATTGAGGATCAACAGCAGCAAGAAAACCTGAAGTGCTACCCTGCTTGACATGAATCAAGTGTTTGGCGCCTTCACCTGCAGCTGTTAACCAACCGCTGCACTCTGCAACGTGTAAAACAGATGTAAGGTGCTCGCACGTTGTCACGCCGATGAGGGGGAAATGAAAGACGACAGCAATGGCACACAGATGCGACACTGCTTCCTGTCAGCCCGTCAATCAAACTGTCACCCAATGAGTGTCACCGTAGGTAAAAATTAGACGTGGAGACAGGAGAAGACACAGGCATGACAGGACAGATCTGCTGCTCCCAGTGGATTATGGGAATATTACTGTGGAGATTTAGAAACTAAAAGTGATGCTTGTGTACGACATCTGACAGGCAGACAGGCAACTAGAAAGACAAAGTAGAAGTCAGATGGATGAGAAGCAGTCCAATAAAATAGAAAGTGACTTCCAGACAGGAGGCACTTACTGAAAGAAACCTAGATTTGAAGTAACATACTATAGTTTTTGCATGTTTTAACTGCTATTGTATTCATTTGCCATGCCTGGCTTTGGTATCATCACCACTATTAAAACATAATCTTTATAGATATGAATTTGATAATTATCAAATACAAGATTGCTGTTGGTAATTAGTCTAAACTGAAGATGCTACCAAATCTGTTTACTACATTTCTCTTCCTTAATGCTTGCCATCTACTATATCACAAGCTAAGGTTAATGTTAAAACTCGCTGATGTATTAATGAAAATGTGATCACAAGATTTAAAGATGGCATCTCATACTGTTCAGTCTGTTCAGTCATGCATATTTAAAATAATATTAATAATAAACATCTGAATAAATTGAAATGTTAAAGAAATTACTGGAGATTTTAGGACTAGGTGTGAAAAGGAAACTGTGAAAGAGGAAAAAAACTTTTTAACGCAAATGCAAAAAAGATACACTTTAACGCAGCTCATCAGACAGTGATGGTAGCTAAACTAGTAAAATTCTCCTTTAAGCATTTATTTTCAGCTAAAGAGCTTCTGATTCACTACTGCCACCCTCTGGACTGGAGTCGAACTGACTTTTCACATGTGTTTTTGAGAGCTAAAGTAAATTTGAGCTGACGCATCTAAACCTGTTTCTTCTTCTTCATCTTATTTTGACCCCCCCCCCAAAAAAAACAACAACAACAATAAAGAAAAATCACATCTTAAGTATGTTGTCAATACATTTTAATAATGTATCAAATTGAGTGGAATAAAAGTACTCTTGTCCATCTTGTCCATCAGTATTGAATTATTACACACAGGCCTTTGTCAGTTGAAGTATTTATATTTACATATTTTACTCACCCTTTCCGTGAGCATTGAACGAGGCCTTGAGATGAATTTTTTAGACCTGCATATTCAAAAGTGAACAGATTTCATACACGCACACATACACCAAGAAGTGGGTTTCAGGCAGGTTTCGCCATACTGCATGCACAGATGACTCCAGAGGCCTAGCATGACCTGGCGGCGGCGAGACTAAAGGTCACGGTGATGAGCAGCGAGCCTCGCATCCTGATTACCCCAAACCCCCCTCTCTGACTTCCTGTGAGGTCCTGCAGGTTCATTAGCAGTGGGAATAACTGCAGGAAGACAGATAGAGAAAGAGTGAGAGGGGCAAGAGATCTGAACCAATAAACGAATCGTCCAGAGAGAAAAAGAGGTTAAAAAAAAACGAAGGTGAGAAGAAGGGAAAAAGAAAAAAAAATTATTTATGCAGTCAATAGGCTGCAGCTTGTCTGCATCTCTAATTGTTTGATTTTATAGGCGGGACGGGCTCTTTAAACAAACACACTCTTATGCTAATGGCAGCACGGCGGTGCCCTCCTGACTGTGTCTGGTGGGAAAGTGAACTGGGGGATTATGGGAGTTTTTTGGGGAGGGGGGCAGGGAAAAGCTGAATATCATTTGTATAATTAAAAATGACAGAGGAAATGGTCCACTAATGCATGCACATGCACACACACACACACACACGCACACACACACACACACACACACACACACACACACGGACACACACACAATCAGCCACTTTGTCTTGACAGGTGGAAGGGGAGGAGGGAGTAGGGAGGTATAAGGGGAGAGGGGAGGTTAGTCCTGATTGCTGTCAATCAAGCAGTCCAGTGGGAGGACCGGGGAGGCAGCCAGATCGCCGTGAACTTTGACCCTCTACCTGGCCGACGTGATGCCAGTATGCGCGTGTGTGTGTGTGAGAGAGAGAGATTTAACAACCTTGAGAGATTGACTGAATTTCAACAGGCTCTGGGCTGAGTGAGAGAGAAATATAGTGTGGCACAGAAGGGGAAGTGAAATGGATTAAAGGATGGAAGTCCACAGAAAAATGAAGACCGGAATAAAGGCAGGACAGAAGTTAGTGGCACCAAAGTATTAACACGTTATACAGTTGTTATCCTAGCTTTAGGTTTGACAACTTGGCAACTCGCTAATATCAATATTTACCTAAATGACTAATATATAGCTATAGTATAAAATGAAAATGGCTAAAATGATATAATAATTGATTGCTGATTCAGCCTATGAATCTTAAGTGTAAGAAGACACATCATAACCTCAAAGGACAATAAAGACGTCTTATGTATATTAAGAACATGAAGTAGAAAACAAAAAACAAAGTGATAGATAATTCTATACCATGACGATAACCCATTCTACTCTTTAATATATGGCTGATATTATCTAAAGTGGAAAACAAGTACTACAGTAAACACATTGTATTAAATGTGTTTACTAGTTAATAAACTGCAACTTAATTGCAGTTTACTAACTAGTTTCTGGCATCATTGCCCTCTTGTAAGTGTCACCAAATATGCCCATTTCCTTTCTGATTGTATGCTCTCTCTGCCTGTGTCATGTTGTTTTCCCCATGCTATTATACAAAAATGATGATATTCATAACAAATGACTTGCATGTAAATGAAATTTATAGAAACTATCACCTAAAGTTATGACGTTAATCTGCTTCAAGCAGCGCGTAAAACAAAGTACACTTTATTGAAGTTCATTTAATTTTATATACATGTTAATCTTTGGTTACACAGGGAAACATTTGCATTAGAATGTAACACATCATGCAGATGCTTTTAAGTGTGGGTTAAATCTGCCTGAGCAGGAGGCACAACTTTAAGAAGCTTTTAAGACATTTAG
This sequence comes from Oreochromis niloticus, assembly GCF_001858045.2. Lineage (NCBI taxonomy): Eukaryota > Metazoa > Chordata > Actinopteri > Cichliformes > Cichlidae > Oreochromis > Oreochromis niloticus. The sequence goes on along the minus strand of NC_031983.2, from coordinate 4,592,136 downwards.
AGTTGCATTAATCAGTATTTTTTATGCCGACAGTTATCAGTGGATCAAATGAGAGTAGGTGTTCATGTAAAACCTGTTGCTCATAGTCCTAAACCCATGCAATAATGCCCTGTCTCTGCAACACCCGTTGGTTTTCATTGTTTTGCTTCATTCCAACACCCTCATCCAACCTGCTTTCAGCAGGATCAAGTAGCTATATGTAGCATACAAGTCAAAAAATGAAAATAATTTGGGACTAGCTGGTGAAGATGAAGCAGCTGAAAGCTACAATAGTGGTGGTGACTAATCTTGAAGTACAAGAACGGTAAATAATTTGACTCACAGTCATGAAAACTGCTTCTGTGGGATTAACATATTACTCCATGTTCCAGGTCTGCCAATTCACATTTTCATAACTTTATAAGGAGCTGAATATGTAAGATGTCGTGTACACAAGTAGGATGTCCCATGTGTCAAATAAATCAATTGATGTAGCTTTAAACAGCTCAAATAAATAATGAATGAAAAGTCATATTTGTATTGTGTGTGTGTGTGTGTGTGTGTGTGTGTGTGTGTGTGTGTGTGTGTGTGTGTGTGTCAGACACCAAGAGAGAGACAGAAAGAATGAGCGAGAGATCAAAGGAAACAGAGGATCACTAGAAAGCCAAAGTGACAATTGAACAAATGGCAGCAATGAAAAGACGATCAGATTATATCTCTGTCCTTCTGTCGCTTTGTTCTCTGTGTGTGCATCAGCTTGTTTCTGACTGCATGCGTGCGCACACCACTGTGTGTAATTACATATTTATTGATGTGTGTTCCCACATTTATTTGTTCCTCCAAGATGTGCGTCTCCCCTTGTGTTTTTCTGTGTGTGCGTGCCGGTGTGCATTAACTAACGGTGAGCTGAACGGGGATGGCTGAGATGTAAACCCCCACCACCACCACCACCAAATTAATCTGCTCACAGATGCACACAGACACAAACAGACATTAACAGAGAAAGTGTATTCTGTAGAATCATTTGATTATAAACTTGTGAGCATGTGGATTAAAGGTTTTGCTTTCACAGATATGTTGGTTCCTGTTTTTCCCTTTTTTCCTTTCATCTCTGATGTCCTCCATTCTTTTGTTCAGTATTAGAGTGTGTTCTAGTTCTTGGTGTCTTTGAAAAAAAAAAAAAGATTTCTGTGTTTTCATTTTTGTGTTCTCGTTCTGAACACTTTCTCGTCTCCTGCTGTACGCTGTCCTTCCATAAATTACCTCGTATGCAAGTAAAGTAAAAGAGCAAACCAAGTGACGTTATAGAGCACTAAAGTTTGCAGAGGGAGGAGGCTGGGGCAGATCGATTGGTCCAACAATGTGTCTTTCTGTTTCAGACCAACAGTAGTTTCTGTACGCCAGTCATGAAGAGTGCTGTGGCCCACTTAAAAACCAGAAGCTCCCACGGGACCCACCAAATCTTAAATCTTCACTCTAATCAAAATACAAGAGATAGTGATGTATTTCATAAAAAACATTTATGTTTTAATTGGTTTTAAATTGCTAATGCTACTCTGTCATATGTAAAGTGTTAAGGCCTTGTCTTGGTCCTGTTCTTTCTTTCCTAATGGTTCAGGATCTACATTGCAACTGGCCAGTGACATTGAACTTCATTCCGTTAGCATTAACAAAGAGGTTAGCTAATGATTTTTTAAAAGGATTACTAGCAAACTGCCTAACAACAAGCCTAACTTGATAATAAATGTATTATATGGTGCAAACTAATTAAAAAACACTCAAATGCTTACCATTTCTCCCAGAATAGGGTTTTACATAAACAAAGGCTTTTTTTTCTCATTTCACCCCCGATTAGAAAGCTATGACATCACAACACTGTAACTGGACAGTTGCAGTGTTGATCCTAGAGCTACATTATTATGATCATACAAGACCAACACCAATACAGGGATATGAAATAAACCTTAATTGTGTGTCCATTTTTATAACAATGGCAAAAAAGCTCTCCTAAAGTTAAAGTACTTATTTTATCCCACAAATCTGATCTGTCCCAAACCTTTACCCATAGCATGTCACGTTATAAAGGACTTTATTCACTTTTTAAGTTTGTGAGAAGCTTGTCTCATCTGTAAGCTGTTGGTTATGACATCAAGCCAGGTTGTGGGATATTTTCAGTCATAAACTCAAACCCCACTGAGAATCCTGTGTTGGATGGAGGCAGGATATGAAACACATGTTCACATAACAAGTCTGCAGAGATTTGTGTGTGTGTGTTTTACAGTGCCATGAACGCATTTACTTGCGTGTGTGTGTGTGTGTGAAACGGCTGGCATGTTTCAGTCACCTGGCTCTGTCACCCTCCATAATCACTACAATCCAACAGAGAAATCTGCTCTAATCAAACGGGAAACGCCTCCTTGATTTTGGCTCGCACTTACCCTCTCCTCTCTCTCTCTCTCTCTCTCTGTCTTTCTCTTTTGGTCTTTTTCTCTCTCGTCTCATTCATTCCTGATGTTGTTCTTCCTCTCATCTCTTCTTCATCTCTCTGTGTCCTCTTATCCTGCGTTTCTTTCTCAGTTTGTCTCTCTCTAATTTTCACGTTGTGTCGGTACATGTGCGTGTGTGGGTTGCTGTGTTGAGCTCTCAGTCAGGGAGGAGGCAGTAGCAGCTGGTGAGGGCAATCCCCAGAGGGATTATGGGTAGGGAAGGGAAGGTTATGGCTTTGCTCCCATCACCGATCTGTTGCCTTTGAGTGTGTGCATAGTAGAGTGTTGAAATAATGGAAGTCTGTTTCAGCCTGTTTTGTGTGGGGGTTTTTTTTTCCTTTTTTGGTTTGGTCTAGCAGAGTTTTGTAAGACTGATCTAGTTTGGTGTGATTTGGTTAAGATTTTGGTCCTTCTTCAGTTTGTGGTTTGGTTTTGTTGAGTTTGTGTTTTGACCTTCTTCTGTTTATGGTTTCATGTGGTTTGATTCATTTTAGTGTATCCTGTGAAACATTTGCTCTACTTATAGGCTAGTACTGTACAGTAATGTCAGTTAGAGTGTCTGGGCTGTGTTCACAACATGAATAATTAACACATTCACATATCTTCAATTTAAATATCGTCTGTATTTCCAAAATAAATAAATGAATAAACACATGTAATCCACAAGGGCCAGATCAACAAGAAATTCGTAATTCCTCCTATAGTGTTTGATTTTCCCTGTGAGGAAAACCAGACGGGTGGGGTTTACTGCGTCAGGGAACATTTGCTTTCCTGCTGCTGGACTCTCTGCAGGCGTATACTTTGGATGTTGGGTGCCTGCTGTAAACCAGGTCTCTTTTTAGTCTTTTATTTTACCGTGAGACACAGTGAGTGTCAAACATAACCTCTCACTCTCTCACCACTGCAGCCACTGAAGGCGTTTGTTTTCCACTTTAGTCCGTGCCTCGGCACTAAATCAGCTGTTTAGCAAAAAGATCTGGAAGAGTGAAACAACTTTGCTCTCACTATTTTACCCATGTCTTATTGTACTGTGTATGCTTGTTTTATTGTGTCTGCATGTGTATTTGTACGTTATTGTGAAACAGCTATTGTCCAAAAAAAGCCATGACGGGGTAAAATGTAAAAAAAGCAGAATGCAATCGTTTGAAGATAATCTCGATACTATATTTTCGTGAAAGCAGCAAAATAAACCCCCCAAAAACTGACATATCACAGTATTTTTATTTGTTTGTATTTTTAAAAGTATTTTTCTCAACTTAAATGGATAGCTTTTAGTAAAGAGGAGACAAGAAAGCATGGAAAGCATGCCACAAAGGGTCTCAGATCAGAATCAAAGCTGGACTATTTTATTTGACCTTGTGGTATGTAGCTGCCTGCTTAATCACTGAGCTAAACTAGCCTCCTGTCAGATATGATTCTTCAGTTTAAATCACAGCCCAAACCTTAGTGGGTGAACAGTTTGTTGCTTCATTTTGCTACAGGAAGCAATCTGTTTTGTTTGGGGGGGGGTTTCCAACTTGTACTGACTTACATGTTATTAATCACGTTTAAACATACGGTAGTGAACCAGTGACATCCCCTTTACTGCCATCTTGTGGTCATATTTCGCTGTTGTCTCTGGAAGCAGGCTTAACTCTGCGTGACTCAGATTACACCAAAATCTGTATGGGGTCCGCATTTTGAGGATGTGTCCCAAGTCGTACTAACAATAGCCTGAGCATGTGAAGCTGACAGGCTTTTTCTGGCTGTTTGTGCATGTGTGATGTTGTCCATCAACCTCTGGCATTTGATGGGAAACTGATGGGAGACTAATGTGCTAAACATGCTGCCAGTGGCTCTGCTCTCACTTTTAGAGATCAGTTGTAGCCTGTGCTTTCTGTGGAAACAAAGCTAGCATTTTGTAGAAAGGTGAAAAGATGCTGGATATGCAGCATATTAAAAAAAATGAAAGATAGGTAACAAAAAAATGGTATTTTAATCTGCTGCAATTGTTCTTCTTTCTTCGTTCAGCCTGGAGAGCAAAAGTCTATTTGCCGCGATGCAATATCAAAACCCTTGGCTATCACCAGCTTTGTCAGCATTCCTAAAGTTGCCTGGGCTACACTGAAAGCCAAGAAAACCTGTCTGTTGGCAGTTGCCTCTAGAGAGTGGGTCAGAAGACTAGCTGATGAGTTTCTAGATTGCTAAACGGTCAATTTATATTGTACCATCGATTTGTAAGTCATAACTGCAAACTATGGCGCTTTTGAGGAGTAGTTTATGACTTAAAAAGAGCAGTAGTAGTAGAAAAAACCCACTTAATAATGTGGTGCTGTTAGCAGAAGTCTGTATTGTTTAGTTACACAGCAAGTTACAGTAAAGCACCAAATTTCACTGTGATATGATTTACTGCTATTTTGTATTAGCTGTACTTGCTATAGATACAAACCCCACAGCTCTTTTCTTAATGCAGCTGAAACATTATTTTTGTACACAAAAATATTTTAATACTCTAATTAATGTGATTAAATGGGCATGAATGGAGTCCAGAGATCACATTACCTCAAAAGTCATGGAAATTGGTTTATAACTTAAAAAAAATGTTTTGTTAAACTATCCATACCACATAAAGCGAATAACAGGTTTGTGTGTTGGTGTGTGTGTCTGTGTGTGTGTGTGTATTGAGTCCATTGACCTTCCTTCATCTCCCTGCGAACAGGACAAATATTTAAAATAGATGTCAGGTCCTGGACCGCCTCCAACTTAAGAGCCACTCTGGTGTGTGTGTGTGTGTGTGTGTGTGTGTGTGTGTGTGTGTGTGTGAATGTGTGTGTGTGTGTGTATAGGTGTGTGTGTGTTTTTTCGCTGCCTGATTTCCTTTACCGCCCATTACTGAGAAACCAAAGCTCTTTCTCTTTTTCCTCCCATCACTCTCCATTCGTGTTTCTCTTTCTTTCTTCTACAACCGCCTCGCTTTATTTTTTCACTTCTCTCTCGCTCTCTTTCTTTCTGTCTCTCCCTCTCTCTCTCTGTCTCTCTCTCCCTGACAGCCGCTAATAATAACGCATGAAGGCAGTCACACCAAATGAAGACAAATGCTGTCCGCTGCTTTGGAATCATAATCTCCCTCCCTCTTTCTCTCCATGCTCTCTCGCCTTTCCACTGCCTCGCCCTCGTTCTTGTCCTCCAGCCTCTGTTCTCTCTAGCTTCACCTCTCTCCCTCTCTCTCGCTTTGTGTTCAGCAGTGAACAGTGATGTCTCTATAAGACTCTGAAACTGCTCTCGTAGTGCTGTATTTCTTATGTTAATAAGAAAGAAGAATCCATGTGCATTTAAAGACTTAATTTGAACATTACTGTCTAAAATATTATTTAGACATTTTAATTATGAGTCAACAAAAATATTTGCTTATTGTTTGGTTTTTTTTACCTTTAACTCAGTTTTCGCTACGGGTGGCATTTTGTAATCAGTCTTGTCCGTTATTCTTTATCTTTTTATTAAGGGTACTGTAAAATATGGTGCTATTTAAATATAATTTTGGATGATATTTTACTATATTTTGCTTAATAACTAGATATTATTATTATCCATTGATTTCAATGGCCTTGCATTTCCATTACTTGTTACATTTACAGTATTATCTGCTGACACCTGATGGAGTTCCTGGGTGTGCAGCTTTTGGGGTTTTTTGGCACAAAAGTTGTGACTGTAAGAAGCACAGTGTCAACAATTATCTTGATGACATGAACTATTTCTAGATGATACAAAACAGCATTTTGGTAAATTCTTCTGTAAAGGAAGAATTAATAAACTTCTCTTGGAAAACTGATATATAGCAGGGTGTTTAAATGTCAGTATTTAAAATACTAATGATGTTCAGAAGAAGAATTAACAACACACTTCATTAAACTGTAATGTACTAATGATCATTTGCATGGATTTTCCAAATGATAAATCATGATTGCAGTCACTTCCATTTCCTGCCTCCCAGTTAAACCACAGCTCTGCATGTGGTGCTATGATAAAAACTATTTCCACCACAAGAAATTAACAAATACATGGCTGAATGGTAATGTTCGCACCATAACTACAGAGATAATTGATTAAATGAGCACTGTAATTACATTTTCTCTTCCTAATATTGAAGATGTTATCAGTGTATCTTTTATCATTAAGTTAATCAGGAAGACGGCATTGAAGAGAATGAGTGAGCATGTGATTAGCCAGAGCGAGAGAGTGAGAGAGAGACTGTATGTGAATGCGTGTTGGAATATGTCCAGAAAATGCTGCTTTTGGACTTATTCTTTTTCCTTTGCTGAATGACTGTGAATGGAAGCCTTTATGGTTTGTTTTTGTGTATAATTGAAAAGAATAAATAGATACTGATGTAGACCGTAGTGTAAGTACCATCCATTGATTAGCCTGATTTTTATTGCCCAAAGGTTTGATAATGATTGTTATATATTTTGAAAAATGACCCATCAACCCACTTCCAGCATCATTTTTAGTACTTTGAAATCCAAGGCAAATATGTAAATGTTAAATGGACTGATTCTTATATAATGCTTTTCTGCTCTCCCAGAGCACAAAGTGCTTTATACATTCACCCAAGCACTGTTTTCTATGCTTTTTTAAAGTGGTTTCTAACTAACTTTCATACACATTCATACCACGACGGATGATTCGGAGAGCAAGTTGAGGTTAGTATCTTGCCCAACGAGATTTGGCACATAGAGTGGGGGAGCAAGGGATCGAACCACCAACCTTCTGATCAGTAGATGACCTGCTCTAACTCCTGAGCTACAAGCACCCCCCAGTATTTGAACATGAATTTCTCAAAAACTCTTAAAGATAAAAGCCTGGCCTTTCTTATCATAAAAATGGATCAGGATGTGTAAATTGGGACAAATACACCAAAAAATTAATAACTAATAAAAAAAAACTACATATCGGAAAAAAGTATTAGTGACACGCTTTGATTGGGACATAGTTGGATTTCAAAATAATGCAAAATAAAGCATATAGAAAACTTTTTAACATGAATTTTTTTGCATTAAAAATGAAGAAAATGCTATTTTCATTCAACTTTTATGATGGATTGACCAAATAAGTTGTACCACAAAAAACCCAAAATATCAATAGATGGTTCAATGTGAAAAGACCAGCTTTGTTAACCATTGTTAACAGGAGACGGATACACTCGTGAAATGGAGACACGCTACAGTTTTGAATGGGATCCTAGGCAAGCATGCTTGCAATGACAATAGCCAATTGTGTTGATAAGATGTCAGTATTGTTATAAGAAGTTTTGAGATTTCTGTTCAAGATGTTTAGGATGAAAGGAGATAGTGTTCACGCTGATATGTTTTAATTGATGTGCATGTTTAAATTTGAATAGGAATTGCTTGCCTTGCTTTTCCTGACAAAACACCACTGCAGTATGTATAATGTGTTCCTTGTTTGAGATAATATGATATATGGAGAGTTAAACTGAGGGGGGCAAAGTCTGTGCAAAGAGACAGGAGAGAAGATGAGAGCATTCGGTTAGTGGGAGCGTTGGATCTGGCACTTTACTTTGTTTTCATTCAATTTCTTTCACTTTCACTTCCTGCTTGGTTAGCTTATGCTCCATAATATGCCCTCTTCACAACATTAACCCTGCATATTAAAACGTAATGCTGTCTGTTTAAATGTAACCGCAGAGGGTCCTGATCAATGAATACAGAGAGATATGCGGTGAATTGGGAGTGAGACCCATCTCATTTCCATGAACTTGTGGGTCCCTTGTGCATATCTCTAAGATGCCGGCAGCTTTAACGACAGGGCTTGTCACTCAGAGAAGGAGAATGAGTTGGTGAACCTATGAAATGAGTGCTTTAACTATTTGCCATTTCTATTCTACAGCATAGTCAGGCAATAAAGAAGTGATTTGGTATTATTTATTCCATGGATTCTTCTTCTTCATTGCAACTTGAAGACCAAAAGTTGAATGTGTCTTTGGGGGTGTTATGCTAATAGACTAATGTAATGTTATAGCGGTGTGATATGCTTTGAACTCCAAGAGAAGCATGTGGGCAAGTTCTTAGGACTTTCATGGAGAAAAAATAAATGACTTTGACTATTCTGATCAGTCAAACCTGAAATGAAAGAAGAGAAATACTCAGATCCTGACATGCATCTGCTCTGTGTCGTGTCTGTGTGTTTTGGAAGGGTGTCCTAAGGTTAAACTGCAAAGCAAAGCAGCATCCATCTGGAGGGCATTAAAGAGATTTATCAACACTTCTGCCCTTGGATAATATGACATATGACGTGTGTGTTTGATTGCCTGTGTCTGCCCTTTTGCAGTCAAGAAGTTATTACATCTAATCTTGATAAGAACAGACCGAAGGCCTGTCAAAGGCTATGTTGACCAAATAACCTACAACATATACAGTAGTTGAACATCATGCAATAGAATATAACCACATTTCATAATAAATCAGATGACAAAATAATCCCATTGTACATTTATTTATTTATATCGACAGCACCAGCAGTTATTTGAAAAAGTTGCGCTTGACAGTGTATTCTTCAAAACAGCAGCTGATTTGCTGACTCATGGTGTCTGCTGCTGTCAGACACCATGGGAAACTCCAGTATACACTGCCTTCAGCATAATAGAATTAATTTAAATGACCAGAACTAGTTGAATAACTAATAAGACAATACCAAATATATTTTAAAATAAAATTAACTGCTGATAAATCATACTAGTTCTTAAAGAACTACTTTTACCGCGTAGAAATATGAGTACACAAGAACCAGGTGTAGAGATCCTACTCATCCCTAACAACAAAACTATAACCAGGAGACATCGGAGTAGAAGCAGGTAGAAAAGAAGTTCAAAGACTGGATAAGCTGTATGAGGAGTCTGAGTGTTTGTGCCTATCTGTGTGGATGAACAAGTCAGCTTGTCAATAACCATCTACATGTCTGACAGCCAGCAAGGACAAACACATGGAGAGAGCTCAGTGTAAATTACAGGAGGAATAAGAAAAGGGGAGAGCAGAGAATGAGAGAAAAGAGCACAAGGTGAAAAATGACAAAAGGAAAAGAATTAACTATATATAGGTTGAGGAAATATATTGCTTTCTTTCCTGCAGGTATAGTTGGTGTGATATTTTTTAACAAATTTTCAGCAGCTGCATATACATGGTCCCACAGAGTCCATTTACAGGATATACCAAAGTGCACTGCAAATTTTACAGTTAGTTTATGTTATTTTACATTTTTTAAAATGTTCTAAAATGGCATAGATAAGGTCAAGGATTGCCCAAGGACATTTGTAATGTAGACTGGAGCACTTCAGGCTAGGACATGTGATGATTTCTGCCTTTAACATAACCTTTAACATAAGCTTGTCATATCCTGAAAGGCTTAGTTATTGGTTTTCCATCAGTAAATTACATTTTTGGTCATATGAGAATGTGGGAATAATCCACTTCTATCTATCTATTCTTTGCTCTTTTCTTCGTTTGTCCTGTCATCATCTTTAAACATGACATTGCATGTTACATGCAAAATATAAAATGTTCAAAGCAAGTCTTTTTTTGAAAACTTGGTAGAATTTAATGGCCAGTGAACGTGGCTGAAACAGCATCAGTGATATAAATATATTGTCTATCCAGTGTCTGTGTGTACAGTGTACGGGTCTCCCTGCAATACACATTACTGCCCTATACCAGATAGAGAGAATGGCCAGTAATGGACCTCGATAGTGACTATTGGGACCACACACAAACACACAAACACACACAAACACATCTCTTTGGGGAATTAAAGTGATATTGAGCTCCGAGCAATAACTGGAAGAGTAGAATTATTACTCCAGGGCTGTCAGTGTGTGTGTGTGTGTGTGTGTGTGTGTGTGTGTGTGTGTGTGTGTGTGTCTGTGGCTGGTCACCTGTCCACTTGTCGATTGTTGCTTTTGATTAAAAACCAGGAGGAGCGACAGCTTTGAGTGTCTGCAATATCACACTGATGCTGTTATCTGTCTCTCCTGCTTGTCCTATATTTTGGCTACTTTTCTCAAAATCTCAGTCTTTCCAGGCTGTTCCCATTCCCAAAGGTGCCACATACATTTTTTGTATTTTTGCATTTTGTTTTGTTCAAAACTGCTTGTTTCTCAGAAATACACAAGACGCATACAATGTGTTCAAAAGACCAGTTGTCACGGTATTAGGAATCATCTCATATGTACTGACATATGCATGCTTTCTCAGTACTCCTTGGATTTATGGTTTCTTCTCCAGGAAGCCCCTTTTGCTTGGAGGCCAGTGGGCAGTCATTAAAGTGGACATGGTTAAGTTTTTCTTTTTTCCAAGCACAGCCAACCAGTTTACAGCACAGCAGGCTACTACATGCGCATCACACCACAGACATATCTAAGTTTCTTACCAAAGCACAAATTCTAACATCCACATGTCCAGGGAAGATAGTAAATGGTTCCTATACAAACTCTACCTCAACACTTAAAACACCTCATACAACATGCCTCATTCACACAAGCACTTTTTTTCTACACCTAGTTAGTAGAGAACCTGCTCTACCTTCTATATTTTTTTAGTTTGACCACATTATCTTACTGAGTGGATTATTTTTTGTTAAATAATAACATTTACTACATAAAATAAATAAACATCAAAACAAATAATGTGCAACATGTTAAATTTATAACCAGATCATTGTGATTTTTCTCAACCTTGCCATGTGATTTTGATGCCTGAAGATTGTAAAGTAAATAATTGGAAGTCTTTCCATCAACTCTGTTGTAATTTGTGTCATATATATGTATTGGGCATAGTTGTACAAATCTGTTTACACATTTTTCAGTCATGTGTCACACTCACCTGAATAAAGACATACCACTGTATTTTTGTTGTTGTTGCATAAATCCATGGATCTCATTTTTCATACATTAATTTTTGCTGTCTTTGTTACGTACTGATCTTTCTCTCTCTCTCTTTCCAGTATTGACATGTGTTGACCTTTCTGAACCGTCGTCATCCCTCACCTCTTCCGCCCATCTCTTTCACTCCTCAGTTCTCTAGCCAAAGCTTCCCTTTTCCTCTCCCTCCTCTCCTTTTCCTGTTTCTTTCCTATACTGACATGATGACCTTTCTGATAATTCCTCCTTCCATTTCCTGCACTTGTTTGTCTCCTTACCTCACCTCTGTGTCCAAGCCTGCTTTTTCTGTTTCTGTTTCTCTTTCCCTTTCTCTTACTTATGTCTTCTCCTTCTGTTTGCATCCCACCAACAACTTTTTCTCTCCGTAGCTCATTCTATCTCTCTATAGGCTCGTATCCCAAGCGCTCTGCCTTTAGCCTCCCCCCCTCCTCCGTCACCTCTTTCTGCTCCTCCTGGGTATTGATTGGTTCATTTGATAGTTCTATCACCAATCAGTGTGAAGTTGACCTTTTGGACTTGGCAATGATAGCAAGATGTTGTGTGTTCATCAGTTTGAGTGTGCTGCCCTTATAAGTGTATGCATTTGAGTGTGTGTTGACCTTTGCAGGCAGAATGTCAGCCTGGCTCTTGATGCTGCTTGTCAGTACATTAGTTGGACAGGAAGCAGTCCACCTCTCTAACAGGAAGTTCAAACCCGCCAATCTTAGGCCTAAAGTTTACAAATCTCAGATCTGATATATAGTCATAATATTTAGACACTGTATTTTTTTTTTTCATTTAATTGAAAGGACCACAGGATTTTTTTTTCTTTATGGTAAAATCAATTCATAAGTGGTCCTGGCACACTGCATATGACATATACAAACTGTCAAACGACTTAATTCTATAATTATTTTACGAAAGGGGGACAACATCTTTATGAATCAAACTTGCCACAATTTAGTAGAATAAGTACTGCTGTAATGTAATTTTATGGCATTGATTATTCTAGATTAAGTCTCCCTAATCGATGTGTTCATCCTCGATTCATTTATTATGTTGAGTCCACAATCTTGTCCAATTAGTGAAAAAGGGAGGGACCACCGAATTAGCGAGGAACCTGACGGAACTTTCTATAAACTGTGCCAAACAGAAATGAGCAGAAGATCTTTTTTCTTTTCTTATATAGCAGATTATTGTCAGTTGGCAAATGTTCAGTTGACCAGGCTGCTTTAAAAAAGTCAGTCGATAAAAATGAAACCAGACAAATATTTTGTTTACAGGCACTGGGAGAGGGGTTTTTATTATCACCATACAGCTGAGTGTCTGCTGCTCCAGTTGTTCCAGTTGCTGTTAATGTGAGAACTGGGAGTGAACTGGAATAAAATGAGGGAACTGCTCCTTTAAAACCCAGAGGTGTCCGACTGTAAAAAAAGCCATATGCTAAACGCAAAGCATCCAGACACACTCTTGTAAACACTAACTAATGTTTTGGAGTCTTCTAATGTGGACACAGTCAAGCTGTTACCTCACAAAGACAAAACTTTGAGATGAAGAGACTGATGAAGTACATTTAGTAATGAAGTTCCTCCATTGCAAAACTCATTCTAACTGGTTTCTCTGGTTATAAAGAAACAGTCCTGTATTACTCTTCCCTGCAATTAATAACACATCTGTCAATGTCCTTCTCTTCCATTAATCTTCCTCTCTTATTCCTTCCTTGTGGTGATTCTCTTTCTGTTTGACTAGTCTTTATTCTTCTGTTTTTCTTCTTCTGCCAACTGGTCTGCATCTTTTTCTCATTTTTCTTCTTTTTCTCCCTTTTGCCCACTCCCCAAGTGTGTTTTTTCATACAGATTGTACTACTTTTCTTCCACATTTCTCTCTTTGTTTCCCTGGTTTTGTACATTACTCTTTTTACATTACTCTCTTTTTCTAAGCTCCATAGTGCAAATTAAAGAACATCTTAATGTTGCAACACACATTTATTTTAAAAGCAGTCACTCACTTCAAACTATGTAGTCAGTCTTAAAAAACATGGTGTCTAACCAAATGCTTACTTTGGATAGGAATACCTTGGCCTCCAGTAACACTGTGAGAAATCTTGGAATCTTTTTGTCCAGGAAATGTCCTTCACTGTGCATATGAAACAAAAATGTAGGACTGCTTTCCTGCATTTGTGCAATATCTCTAAAATTAGAAACATCCTCTCTCAGAGTGATGCTAAAGAACTAGTTCGTGCATTTATGAACTGATTGTTATTCATTAGTATCGAGTTAATAATAATGATGAATATTGAAAAGCCTTCAGTTCATCCAAAATGCTGCCGCAAGAGTACTGACAGGGACTTTACAGTCAACATCAGTATATACCCAATACTCCATGCACTCTTGTGGTGACAGCAAGAGATGGGGGAAGTTAGGTGACTTACTTATAGAGCCATAAAGTGAGCATGTGGTTGGGCTTGGTTGATAGGTAAACAAAACATTTCAAGTTCTTATAGATGTAAAAGAGATAAAGTACTATTTGTAGTTGGGAGTGCAATAATGTGATTGCTGGGCATAGAGCTCTGCCCTCAACCCCATCAAACTCATGTTGGATAACCACAACAGAAACTGTGATCCACCTTGAATGGGAGCAAATCCCCACAGCGAGGTTTAACATCTGCTGGAAAAGACAGACGAGTGGAGGCATGGGTTCAAAACCGGGTGTCCAAGTATCACACTAGTCAATAGGTATAATGTTCAGTCCTCAATACTTTAGTTCTGCCTCTTTAATCAGCTTTGTTACTTTTTAATTTTCACTTTTGCTTTTTCTGTGTGTTGTCAATATGTTTGTCTCTTATCCATGTTTGATTGTCTTTTTCTCTCCGTCTTTAATCACCTGCCCTCCATTTTCCTCTTTCTCTTTGTTTCTTGATTTCTTTATTTGTCATTCCTATACATCACCCTTTCCCTCCATTTCTCTGTCTTATCCTACAATTTATTTGCCCTCCTTCTCTCTCTCACACACACACACACACACACACACACACACACACACACACACACACACACAGACACACAAACACACACACACAGTCTTTCCATTTGTCATTAAGAGGCAGAGAGCTAGACAGTAACATTTAAACCGCCCGTTCTGAATGGTTAAAAGATGGCCTCATCTGTTGTGTGGCGCGCGTGTGTGTGAAGGCGATCGATGCAGTAATCTGCAGGAGGTGGAAAGCAGAGGGAGCAAGCCATTCAGCAGTGCTCACTAATCAATTGCAATTCTTTCTTTTACTGTCTGAACACCCAGATTAGGACATTTGTGGGTGTGTGTGTTTGTGTGTGTGTGTGTGTCTGTTTGTGGGTGTGTCTGTTTGTGTGTGTGTTTGTGCATCATTTTTTAACATCTATGGCCTAACATTTGGGTGTTTCCATCTGCAGTTCTATCAATTTCAGTACATGTGTCTTTAAGCATTTGACTTAGGTTTGCAGGAAGGTGATTAGGCGATGTAAATCAGCCCAAATTCACCATTTGGTGAGCAGGAAATGTTAGCACAAACTGCACAGACTTGGTCATAAGAAAATCATGGTGCAATTTGTGGACAGTGTTTCCAAATAGTGATGACATGATATCATGCACATTCACTAATGACTGATATGGAGCTTCTGGTGGACCGAAAAGGCCCGCAGCAAAATTCAGACTGTCAGAAATTTAAGGACAGACTCACACTGTGTGACAGCTGCTATGATGCACATCTATGAACCAACCAATCAGCATACACTGAGTGACATTACATCTGAAGTTTGGGTGGGGAAACACACATAAAATGAAATGCTGGAACCTTGTGAATCCTCATTTTGAATACAAAAGAACAGCACAGATGGCTGATATAAGCGGATGATGTTCATCTGTTGTTATACACTGTTGTGTTCACAGCACAGTCTGACACCTTCAAATTGATACTGTACAGTCTGTCACAGTGTGAGACTGATTTTATTAGACCCACCTTACATAGCAAGACATGGATGGGCACCTTGAAGGTGCATTAAGCTGTTGAACAACCAAGTTGGCATTATCTTCAGTCTTTGCTCTTAGAATCACAATCTGGATGTCCAACTTCCTTTTTTATTATTATGTACTTAATATGGCATTTACTTTAAAATGAGAATATTTTGTGCTTGCATTTCGTACTTTAGACAAACAAAGCTGTTTCATTATGCTACTGTGATTTTTTTTTAAATGTTACATACAAAGATCAGGCATAACATTTTGACCACCTGTCCAATATTGTGGTGGTCTCCCTTCTGCTGCCAAAACAGCCCTGACCTTTCAAGGCATGGATTCCACTAGACCCCTGAAGGTGCGCTGTTTCATCTGGCACCAAGATGTTGGCAACAGATCCTTTAAGTCGTGTACATTGTGAGGTGAGGCCTTCATGGATTGGACCAGGATGTCCCACAGTTGCCTTATTGAATTGAAATCTGGGAAACTTGGAGACCAAGTCAACACCTCAAACTCATTGTTATGCTCCTCAAACCATTCCACTTCACTTTATGGCCTGATTAGATAAGTATGAAACCACAACCATCAGGGAATACTGCTTCCATGAATAGGTGTACATGGTCTGCAGAGATCCTTAGGTAGGTGGTACATGTCAAAGTAAGATCCACATGGATGGCAGGACCCAAGGTTTCAACAAAACTGTGGTGCTCTGTGTATTCTCACACCTTTCTATCAGAATCAGCATGAACTTTTTGTGCCTATGTCTGTTTTTATTGGACCACATGGGCCAGCCTTTGCACCCCACGTGCAGTTTTGAAAATGCTCTGACCCAGTCGCCATTATGAAGAGACAATCAATGTTATTCACTTCACCTGTCAGAGATCACAATGTTATTATCCATGTTATCATTGCTGTATATAGGTTTTGCAGTCTGGATGACTATAGTCACATGTTTACTTCCATCTGCATGCTACACAGAACAGCAGCAGAATAATCCTACAGAAAGCAGAGCCGACATCGGAACACAGCAGATATGACACCTGTTAAGTCAGAAATTGCATTAAAAGTAGGCATATGGGTGGGTTGCATTGGATCTTGCAGTAGTTCAGTGATGTTGGGAGGCTTTTTTATGATTTTGCACTAGATACATCTTGATAAATCTTTAAATCTCAAGTATTTAATTTAAACTCCTTCAGTTGCATATTAAAATGAGCACTTCTTATGATAGTTTTGTTCAGGGGCCTTAGTTTCACTTCAGAGCAGTCTGTGATTCTCAGACAGTTATATTCTGGTTAATAGAACAAAACATTTCATTATGACTGAGAGACAGGAAGTGCACACACACACACACACACACACACACACAGCATCAATACAATCCATCCACACACGGAGCAAAATAAATAAATATACAATCAAAATTGCAATTACCTGCAGAATTTGTGAAGGGTAAACAAATCTGTGAACACCTCACCCCCCTACTCGCTTGCTCCCTTGCTCTCTTGCTGCGCACACACACAGACTCAGAGAGCAGCGTTAGTGTTCTAGTTAGCATGCTGAAATGAATACAGTTAGATCCAAAGCAATTTCCTTTTATTTATCTTAGCAGCCCTGCATAAATAAAGGCAAGGGCATCCAGGCAATTAGCATAATTACTATGAGGCGGTCAGACCCTCTGTGATTTCATAAAGAGACACACACACGGACTGCTGCCACAGGGCGTGTGTTTGTATATGTGTGCGTGTGTGTGAGAGAGAGAGAGAAAGAAGAAAAGATAGAGACAATGACTCTGTGTATGTGTGTCTTAGTGCGTGACTTCTGCCGTAATGTCCATTTAGTTCCACCTTGTGTGTGTGCATACTTGTGTTTTCTACATGTTTGGTTGTGCTGTTACTTTATTTTGTGCAGAGGTGTGTGTGTGTGTCTGTGTGTGCTTAAGACTTATCCTTAGTCTTTCTGCACTGGCATGCATGTAGATATAAAGTCCTGGATGCATATCCACACACACGCACACACACAACTATGAAAAATAAAATATTAACAAGCTAGAGCCCAAACATACCCATATGCACTGTCATATAGACCAACCAGACAGTGCACACACGGTCTACGGTCCCACTGTGTCTGCATGTGTTATTAATATGCAAATACAAGTGGAAAACAGCAAAGGCCAGGAAAAACAATATCCCTGCAAACAGGCTGAGGTCAGCTGATACTGCATCTAATGGCTGCATCGCTCATCCTGGTTACACTGTTGTTTCATTGTCTTTGTCCGGGTCAGTGTCTTTGGATTAGTCTTGTTTGTGGAGCTCAAATCTGTCTGATGAAGCCTGAATTTGGCTTAGAGTGTGGGTGTGGATCTTGTCAAGTTTTGGACAGGACATCCTGGCCGTGTAGTGGTTCGCACTGTCGTCTATTTGCAAGATCATTTTGGGTTTGATTCCACGGGCTGGCTGCACCCTTCTCATGCAGACGTTACATGTTCTGTGTGGGCTCGCTCCACAGTCTGAATATAGTCGTGTTAGGTTAACTGCTGTGATTGTGAGTGTGAATGGTTGTCATGCCCTACAGGCTCTAGTCCAGTCTTATTGGTGCTTAAGCTACAGATGAGGTTTAGGGTTAAATGTGAGATTGTTAGTATGTTCTTACAGGCTTATTTATATTCTTTTTCATTTTGATATCTATTCAGGTTTGTAGTCCAATCACAGTCTGCCATAAAAAAAATAACACCTACCTGCATGTTACAGCTGCTTCCCTCTGTTCACAATAAATAAAAGAGTAGTTAGAGTTAAAAGCAGTGTGCAACTTTTGCTTTAACAAGCATGTTTTAAAGGCATCTATTCATGCAGAAAATGTCAGTTAGTGAGGCTTGAAAACACTTGCTTTCTGAGTGTTACACTGACCTTTGTGCATCTTACAACTTTTCACTGACCTTTCAAGACCATGTCGACCTTGTAAATAATTTCTGGTGTAAACCAAAGGAAGCTGAGGGAAAAAACACAAGCTTGCAGCAGAAAAATAAAATTTGGTTTGAGCTCTGGTTGGATTCAGAGCTCTAATAATCAGAGGCCTGCTTAACCTCTGGGAGGCAACCGGGGACTTAACAAAGCAGTCAGCAAGGTTATGTTTGTTTACAGCACATCTATATCTGTCTGTGTGAGTGTTTACATCAGTTCATATCAGCATAATTTACACACACGCACGCACACACGCACACACACACACACACACACACACACACACACACGTGCTTCCACCTTTCAACTCGCTTTTCCAATTCTAATTAATCCGTTTTAATCCCTCTGAAATGGGCAGATTTGCGTTCCTTCACCTGGAGCTGCTTGTTGCTAAACCTGGACCTCAATCAGACAAGATGATAAAACTGTAAAAAGAAAAACACAGGTTGCGATTATCTCCACATCTCAGCCTTTTCCCCCTGTTGGCTTGTGTTTGTATAAAGGGGCAAAAAGACAGAGGCGTACCAGCTGTGTCACAATTTTCCAAGAAACATCAGCGGCTTTCACCGAAGAAAATGGGGACTAACTATCAACCAATTATGGTTTTACTTAGGTTTATAAGACCCCTTTAGCTTTTCCAGAACTATTTAAGCATGTATATTATAATATAGTTACCCTTCAGTGGCTCTCAACAAGACTTCTGTAAACAAAATTAAGCAAAGTAGGTGTATCATAGGTTATAATAGTTACTTTTCACACATATTGTGCATTATGGTTAATCTAAGGCTGTGAATTTAATGGTTGTTACATAGTTTTGAACATTACAAAGAAAGTCTTTCTAGAGCAGGGGTATCAAACACGAGGCCTGAGGGTCAGAATCCGCCTGGCAAAGACTCTGGCCCACTAGATGGCTTTGGAATGTACAAAGGAGGGAAAAAATGGGGACTTTTAACATAATTTTAGTTTAATCGTGCTTCCTGCTGATAGAGATCTGCCCCATGGCCATTTATACCACACTACAGTAATTGAGTAACTGATAAACAATTAAATCACAGGAAAGTTTGTATTTTCACACTATTGACTATAGAAATTTTAGGGTTTTTTGTTTTGCTTTGTTTTTTTGTTTTTGCAACAGGTCCACAGTAAAAATTAAATGAAAGAAAGAAATTGTAATTTTACTCATTTATTTATTCTTGCAGGTATATGTCTTTCATTCACTACAGCAGCAGATAACAGGGGAGTTTCACTGGTTCAGCCCACTTAAGCTCAAAGTGGGCTGAATGTGACCCACCATGTAAAATGAGTCATGAGACACTCCTGTTCTAGAAGAACAGTTACTTAATGGTAACAAGGCAAAACCCTTAGCCATGTGAATGGAGAGAGCTTTATTCCAATAGTGCCCTGATTATTAAAACTTCATGTATAGAATCATCAGTAAAATCTGATTATGCTAATCTCCAGCTTCTTAAATCTATCCTTGGACTCTTCTCTGATGCCTGCCATCACACAGTTAAAACAATTGAAAAGCTCAAATATGAGCTTGTGTTGTTCCAGTCACCCGACTGGCTCCGCGATAATGTTGAGGGGCTTTTAGGGAAAGAAGGAACAACCAACATTTGTGGCATTACAGTGTTGGAGATTGTTTGAGTTCCATTTCTTTGTAGTAGTGTCTCTGCAAAATCAAGTCTTAGTCATCTTTGTTCTAATGCACATTTATCAAATGCATGCTTCTGTAAATTGTTTCCACTTTTTATCCCATTAAATGACCAAGTATAAAATCAGCATGTACAAAGCTCACAGGCTCTCATGACCCAGGCTGGATTGATTTAAACAAAGTGACTAATGGTGTTTTCACACTAGCAATGCAGAGGCAACTGACTACTAGTAATGTCAATGGAAAATGGTGCTACAAAGCTACAAACAGCACATGCCAGTGCTTGATGGTTGTGATGCGCGATGAATCAGAGTTGTGCTTGATGTGCTGAAGCATCAGCCATATAGAGATAAACCATATCTTGGGCTTTATCCATCCATTTGAAGACAAGCCCAGAGATGATTCTGACAAGTCCAAGAGAAGCACTTCAGTGGTGCCTCGATGGTCCACTTTACAGTTTAGTCACTTGTAGTGTGAATGTATTTTATATTTTTTTGTTTTCTATGCAAAGCACAGAAAACAGGATCCAGTCATATTTTCATAAACTGTGTTTTATTGGGACCAGATTAATATATCTAACCAATATTATATTGAGCTAGCTGTTATGTTTAAATGTCTTCTAAGGATAATGAACTTATTAGAGGATAAAGACATTTAAAGTGAAAGGCATCAAAACAGAGAACAACCATCTGGATCATAATCTGACAACACACACACACACACACACACACACACAGATAGAAGCACACAGCAAACATGTGCCCAACTGCACATATACACACAAAAGCTTGCGCACACCCACTCAGAAAGAGTCAGAATGTGTGTTAATGAGGAGCCCAGCATGGATGGACATTGATGCGGCTCACTGACGATTAACATCTCATTAACATCTCATTAGCTGAGAGGGCAGAGTAAACGGACACAGGGCGGGGGGGCGGGGGGGGGGGGGGGCAGCGACAACACATACCCACACACCTCCATGTAAGCATTAGAATAATTAGCCAGGCGTAAAAGGTTAAAGGCCATCGCCAAATACCACTTTATATCTGACAAAGAGAGAGAAGAAAATTAAGTACCCAACAGTCAAACCAAAGGTACTACACAGATGACATTTGAACTGTCAAATCCAAAAGGTGATCTCTTTTTTCTTTGTCTCTCTTTTCTGATTAATGTAAAAGCCTCGAAGTATCAAAGCATCCAAAAGGGAAGTCATTATTCTGGGAGCTGTTTGATAGTTTAATGTATTTCTATGTTAAATCATTTTATTGGATCAATACCTTTGATCCATGATCAATAATGTGACAATAACAGATGAAAGAAAAAAACCCACATTGTTTCGGACTGTACCTAATAATTTAGCCAGTTATCCTCAATGCCTTTAAATGTGCCCGACTGCTTGCACTTCTTTCTCCCCCAAAGTAATACACACCGTACAGTATGCACTTAGAGTGTCAAGATATAACACACACACACACTAGCATGCACACATGCATGTGCACACAGGAGGAAACCGTGTATTACCAATAACAGTAGGACGCTACATGTAATTAACCTGGCTGACCTCTGGAGTATCATTGCCTTTGTGTGTATCTGTGTGCGCTTGGATCCAGTGTATTGTGTTCAAAGAGTCGAGTGTTCTGCCATGATCTTCCCATAACAGCAGCATTGGACACACTCAGACGTGCATTTGCTTGTGTGTGTGCATTTGTGTACATGTGCATGTGTGTGTCATCTTTGCATGTGTGATTTGCTGCTGAAGTCGAGTGTGGCACCGTGATCGTCATGGAAATACACCATTAGACACACTTGGATGTCTTTGTGGAGGTGGAGGTGTGTGGGTCTGTGTGTGTGTGTGGGTCTGTGTGTGTGTGTGTGTGTGTGTGTGTGTGTGTGTGTGTGTGTGTGCAGAGGGACTTACTTTTGCATGTATCTGATTTTTAAAAAATCCTCAGTCAGCTAAATCTTGAGATTATTTTTTAATGAAGGAACTGAAAGCAAGGACAAAATGTTTAAAACAACCTATGAATAATGGCAAATGGACTCATTCTTATATAGTGCTTTTCTACTCTCCCGGAGTACTCAAAGCGCTCTGAATAATGAAGAGATGTCGACGTCACAGTGACATCTGGAAAATTTGTCAGATTTCTGTTTTCATTACTGTCACATTGACAAAAGGATGGAAGTATGAATTACTTTATTTTTCGTCTGCTGTGTTATCTTGGACTGTTCCTTCCTGCTCTGTGATGTCCTCATGAACACAGCCCCACTATCCATTGTTTAACAGCAGCAGAGGTAGGGAATTTGTATCTTTTTAGGCAAGAAAAAAGTGACAGTATGCAAAATAGATATCATCCTATGTGTGTTTTTGCAGTGGGGGTGTAGTTGGTAAGAAAGTGACAGAGACAACACAAAGAAGGAGATGGAAAAGAAAAAAGAAATCACAATCAACAGTATTGTGGCTGTAGCTGCTACATTTTAATGGGCTTTTATTGACTTGTTGGGTCGGTAGCTGCTTTTGAAGCAAGGTCATTCTGCTGAACTAAAACTCAACTAAAAACTGGAAAAACACTGTAGCTGTTAACTAAAAACAATAGACAAAGAGAAACCAACTAAAATAATATTGTGAACATGCAAAATTAGGTTAAAAATGTTTTAAGGGTATGTAGTTCCTAAACTAAGGAAAGAAGGAAACTGGCTTCTGAAAAGTAAAGTAAATGCCTTAAATCTTTTTACAGGCGGGGTTGCAGAACGATTTCTGACTGTGTAGAAGTCTGTGAGTGAATGACCTTCATTTCCCTTTCTCTATGAACCCAGAAAAAAAAATTTCTGATGAGTTTATTGTCTTAATCAGCAGTTACGAGTTTTATGGAAGTCAAAACAATTTTCATTTTTTCATTGAAAACACACAAAAAAAAACCAACCAATGGTTGAACTCGTAGTCCATCTTTTATCTACAGTCTGCACCCAAGACAAGTCTTTTTGAGAAGTCTAACGTCCACCTCTCTTTTTCTCTGTTTCAGTCTCTGGATGGGTTTGTATTTGCACTAAACAAAGAGGGGCGCTTCCTCTACATCTCTGAGACAGTTTCCATCTACCTGGGATTGTCACAGGTAAGTCGCACACCTGTGTGCCTGTTTTGTCACTGTTGTGTCAAGCAAAAACATTACGCATCTCAAAGATCAGTTCTGTTGTTTTCGATCCTTTGTCTCTCTCTCTTTGTCTCTCTATCTTTTTCTCCGATTGTCTCTTGGTGTTTATTTAGTCTGTCACTTGTTCTATCATTCTTCCTTCTCTCGTCTATCGTCACCAAAGACAATTCCCAACAAATTAAGGCTCATTTAAAATCTCATCAGCTCGTCGGACGGTTGTTGATTTGTGCAGCGAGCGACAATGCATATTTTAATGCCGTGTATGTGTGTGTATGTGTTGGGATGAGGGTGGGGGGGCACGTCATTGTACTTTGTCAGCTTGGTGACGAGCTCTGTGTCTCAATTGGTTCACTTTCCCTCAGTTCCTGTTAATAGAGACAGGCGTCCATCCTGAAGGTCGACACATCGACCTTGGAGGCACTAATAAGTCTGTATTGACAAGCCGTGTATGTGTGTGTGTGTGTGTGTGTGTGTGTGTGTGTGTGTGTGTGTGTTGCTGAATTAAATAGGATTCAAACTGTCATATCAGCCTGTTTACATTGTAGCTTCTGTCAGCTTGTGTACGAAATGACAATATTTGTTCATGAAAACAGGTAATACAGAGGAAAAAAAGGAAAAAAACATCATTAGACATATTTGTCAGCTTTTGCTGACTTAATTTTAATAAGAGGAAACAAATTTGTTTCATTAACCTACAGTGTTTGCTATGAAATGTAGCTATCAGCTGTCAAACACAACTGGTTTCATGAGCTGTATTGTCATCTTTAAGGCCAAATCATTTTTCTAAGCTTTCTATTTACAAAAAAAAGATGTTATTAATGAGCTGAGTTCCACATTTGGTGATTCCCACAGTGCCTGAATGCACCACTGCACAAAGGTCTCAGCAGCTTGCCAAACGCCATCTACTGCACAACAGGTAGAAATCAGGAAAAGCACCCTTTTCAATTCACTTGCAAAGACTTGTGAAAGGGGACATAGATCAAAGAGCCAATCGTCAACAAGGAGCTACATTCAGTTGGTTTTATAGGAAGTACCTGCCAGGCCCCCATGCAAACAGAGAGGACATAATTGTTGAAACCGCACTGAGGGGCATGTGTGTGTGAAAACTGGCCACTAGTTAGCTGTTTGGTGTAAAAAGTCTATGACTTTGACAACAGAAGCTGTGTTTCTTGTGAATGTTGTTTTCCCACCACAATCTTTTTGTGATCTTAGCCTAATCTTTGTTATTTAGTCCCTAAACTTTGTGTTGACACAGTGATGCAAATAGTATTTTCTTCCTTGGCTTGGCCTCAGATGTACGGAGGGACACCTAAGGCACAGGCAGGAAAATGACACGTATTCTAACACCTGATTGCATACGACTGTAGCAGGCAGTAACAATCAATTTGGAAGGTCAGCAACTGATGTTTACTTGTTTACATGATGGATTGTAAGGCGAGGCGCTCGTACAGTCCTTCAGAGAACAACTGACAATGATTGTGTCCTTGTGTCTATGCAGCATGAATATTAAAAAGACTCTTGAGAGATTTGCGAAACTCTCAAACATACAAGAAGAATTTCCAGAATGTTAGCCAAACCTTACTTATAGCACTAGCAGATCAGAAAGTGCTCGTACAAATCATGCATGTAACAGCTAGTAGAAAGCACTGATGTGTGATATTCTGCTAATATAAGGATTAGATTGGGAAATGTTATAACTTTATATAGACATGAAATCTATCGCTGTGCTGTGATTCATTGTTTTCCTTTTTTTATTCTTAACTCGAAAGTATTTCTCTCTTTCTATAACTCCTTAACAAGTCATGGGACTAAAAAGCTGAAATTAACCCAAATTGAGAAGATCAATACCCCTCATTCCTTCAGTATATATTAACTATTCTTTGGATTTCTTTATATTCATCCATTCTTTTCAACTTATCTTAATCAGGGTCACGGGGGTGCTGGAGCCTACCCCAGTCAGGTATCCCAGCCAGAGGCAGGGTACACAGCAGACAGTCACCAGATGGTGGCATGGCTAAGACAAACAGACAGACAACCATTCAAACTCACATTCACAGCTATGAGCAATTTAGATTCACCAATTAACCTAACCCCACCAACTAATCCAGTCTAAGTTAGCTAGGCTGGGTCTTACTCTAGGCATTTGAAATTGGCATATATTCAATTCAATTGAATATTATTTTTATTTTTAAAGCACCAAATCACAACAAGATTTGTCTCAATGCACTTTATACTTTTAGGCAGTGTTTCCCAACCAAATGATCAGGTGTGCCGTGGAAGATTATCTGGTACCACCTGATTAGCACTCTAAGGCTACATTCGCACTGCAGGCGAAAACTCATCAAATCCGACTTTTTTGACCCTATGCGACCCATATCCGATCATGGTATGACAGTGTGAACAGCACAAATCCGACCTAGGTCACTTCCGTATGTGGTACTGGATCTGATACATATCTGAAGTCTTTTACGTCACTGACACAAG
This sequence comes from Oreochromis niloticus, assembly GCF_001858045.2. Lineage (NCBI taxonomy): Eukaryota > Metazoa > Chordata > Actinopteri > Cichliformes > Cichlidae > Oreochromis > Oreochromis niloticus. The sequence continues at coordinate 4,566,532 of NC_031983.2, read as the reverse complement.
ACAGACGCCAATTATCATGGACTGGTTTGGTTCTTATATAGCGCTTTTCTACTCTTCTGAGCACTCAAAGCACTTTACACAACTTGTGCATTCACCCCCATTCGCACAAGCACATTTGTCTAAGTGCTTCTTTTAGCTAACATTCACACACATTCATACTCCGATGGATGCATCGGAGAGCAATTTGGGGTTAGTATCTTGCCCAAGGATATTTGGCATGCAGACTAGGGGAAGCCAGGAATCGAACCACCAACCTTCCGATCAGTAGGTGACCTGCTCTACCACCTGAGCTACAGCCACCCCATTATCAGCACCGGAGAAGACAAACGAGAAAGCATGGTGGTGGAAACTGGAGACGGAGCGAGTCAATGGACAGAAACTGAGGTTTTGAGGTTTTCTCTCACATCCCAATCCCACTACTCCTGGTTCCGACTCCGTGTCCATATGTACCTCTGCACGGAGGTAGCAGCCACTGCTCCAAACAAGGCCATTGTTAAAGCATGGGCTCTCTTTTTTCTCAGTGTCCATCTTTGTCTAGTTAATTTGTCAAAATTCTGTCGGTTACGACTGTGCAGAAATTGATAGACTGCTGCAACAACACCTACTAGCTGTAGCCGGCATTTTTACTTCCGTATACAGAGCTCGTTGTGTGTCCTTTGTGTCTCCTGTCCTGTGATGCTAGGTTTAAGTCTTGGATTTGAGCATGTGTATTATTTCCCTATTCCCAGTTGCATTGAAAACTATGTTACAGAGTAACCTCTGTACGGTCTGAGGTTACTAATGGAGCTCAGGATGTTTGAGAATGAATCCAAGTTGCCTCTTTGACTGGAGGTCTTTGTGTATAATGCTCTGACAGTCACTTTCCAATATCTGTAAACTGAGCTGAGCATTGTTTTGTTGAACGAAACTCATATTTACCATCTGTGCCGTGATGTTGCTCTCCCTTTCTCTCTCTCTCTCTCCATTAGTTTGTGAACTCTGTCTCTGTAAATTAGATATAGGAAGCTCTAAGATATGGAAACAAGGAAAAAAGCCAATCAGTTTACCAAATTAAAGAAGAAGGTACATCACTCCCCCTCTTCTCTCTCTCCATCACTGTGTCTCTGTATCTCTCTCTATCCAGCTCCCCCTCTTGGATTAATTCCCCCACTTAGATTGATTGATGATTTCTATCAAATAATTGATTAATTGTCAAATCAGGTCCCGTAAGCTTTTCCGGCAGCTCCACTGAGCTGGTTATCTTGTTCTTTCAGCTTTTATCAGCTGCTGAAGAAGTGGCACACCGATTTAAAAAAAAGAAGAAGAAGTGAAAGACAGAGAGAGAGGGAGAGATCAAGCTTGTCTCTGCTATGTTCGAGTCTCACCCTGTAATCCTACATGTGTACACAGAGTTCGTCAACCTCCATCCTCTTAATTGCTCTCCCTTCCTCCTCTTCTCCTTTAATCACTGGCCTTCCCTCTTTTTTTTCATTTTTTCTCTTTAAAGGAAGGAAAATATATCGCTAATTATTTTTCAACTTTAATTAGATCGTGGCGTGCAGGAGAAATGACTGGGTGGCGGGGAGGTGAGGGAGGATTTTTTTTAAGCCTTTTAACAAATTGACGAGGTTATGAATTTTCTCGCTTGGTGGTCGGCGCTGAAACAATCTTCAGGCAGATTTATGTGTAAAGAGGATTTACCCGTTTAACTCGTTTCTTTGCTGTCTCGTCAGGGAGACGGGGGACGTGGCCGGCCAATCAAACAGCCTATTAATAGAGTCATTAACAAAGAGTGGAGCTGTAATTAAACATGGCTGCTGCGAAAAGTTAACATCCTCCCTCTCCCTCAACTTCACCTCGTACTTCCTTTTCTTTTCTTTTCTTTTTTTAAGCTAGATTTTTTTCTCATTTTGGAATTTTAATGCAGGATTCTTTTTAAAACCTCTTAATTGGGAGGGACCACCAATCAGAAGAAAATTATCTTAAAGGAGGGGGCGGGATCATTTGAAACCTAGAATCATGCAAAGTTAGTCTAGTAGCATCCAACTTACAGATCAAAATGATTTGATTTGATCTGGAAGCACGCAGAAGGGTCCATTTTAACTTTTTTTTAAATTGAATTTGATTCTGCATGTTGAGCTTTTGTCCTGATTTTGACCAAAATAGCTTACCAGATGGTAAAATTTACCTGAATACATGCTTAAAAATGTAACATTTCTGATCTCACACTTAAAACTGTTGTACATACTGCTATTCCTCACCTGTGACAGGATTGAATTTAACTGTGTGAGCTTTTTAAGAGAGAGTGAACAAAGAGTTTGATGCAGTCATAGAGGTTAACAACTTTCTGGGGGTGGGTGGGATTGGCATACAATGTCATCTTTTTGTTTTCATAGTTTTTCACATCCTCATTCAAAATGCTCATGAAACAGGTGGATGGAAACATTGTCTGTGTCCCTCTCCTGTCATTCTCTGTAGAGGCCGCCAGCAGGAGAATCTGTCTCTCTGTAACACCCTGTTGATCCAACAACACAGTATAATGTGTGCATGTTCATGTACTTATAAATGGTTTTGTGTGTGTGTGTGTTTACGAGACCAGGCAGCGCTTGCAGCTGCCCTCTTAGTGATATAATTGAGACGTGTGTGTTTGTGTATGTGCGTGCAGCAGATGGCTGTGTGTCCTCTGCCTGATGGTCCAGAGGAAAATAATAACTGCGCTGTCCCAGCCAGACCCAAATTAGTCTGCTGGATTCTCGCCCGTTACACCCAAATGTGGTCGGCAGCCAGTCTCTCTTCATGCCAGGCCGGCATATGCAACGGCATAGGAGGGCACACATGTATGCACATGCACACACAAACAACAATTTTTAGGGCCAAAGTTTATAGACTTAGATATGTCCATATATAGTATTCTTTTTGCATGCACGCAAAAATATTGGTGAACTTTGTCTAGCCACCAGTCATTATACGCTATACAAGAAGAAGAAAATGGTACTGTCAGCTTCTCCCTGGCAGCACAGCTCTCACAGTCGGGGTTTGAGATTACAATAAACAACTAAACACATGCATTTACAAAAAGCGGAAAGCAGGGCAACATGCTGTTAAAACATGATATGAGATGATGTTGGTAGGTCCTTTGGATTGTGGTGGAAAGCAGCGGGAAAGAAGGCTGGAACTACCCTTTAAATCTCTCTTTTACGCTGATATATGGTGGGCAATCAACATAGAGTCTGAATCAGATAGTCTCTCTCTTTACTGCTTTGTTCAGTGGATTGGGCTGGTCTACTTCCAGTCAACATGTTTGTTTGTGTGTGTGTGTGTGTGTGTGTGTGTGTGTGTGTGTGTGTGTGTGTCAGAGGTGTGTGAAGTGATTTGTTTCTGTCTTTGTCATTTAAAAAGGCTCTCCAATGTTCAGACCTGCTGCCACGCATACATAGACACACTCATGGAAGGTCACACACACCAATGCACATAAGAGTTATGCTACTCACACACAAATATGTACATGCACACACACACACACACGGACACAAACAGACACACACACACACACACAAATACAGGGTCATTGGAAAGCGAGGCAGAGCCTGATCTCTGCTCTCTTTCACTCCCATCCACATTCCCTCAGAGCGGGTTGGGAGTAACACACACACACAGTCTGTCTCTCTCTTTCCACCCCGTATTCCCAATGGGCGGCTGCTGGTCTGTGGGGGAACATTGAATGAATTAGCATTAAGCAGCTATAGCAGACTGTCAGATTGTCTGCTTCTTCCTTCCTCTGGTCTCTCAACATCCACACTGATGTTCACATACCAGAAAATACCATTTTCTTATATCCACCAAGAAACCTAAGGGTACTCTGTAAGTGAGAAGTATTTGAAAACATTAATGGTTACATTTCACAGCGTGGACATGGAAAACACCATGTTTGAGTGTGCTTTTATGGAAATGAATATCCTGGTTTTCATGATATTAGAAATGTTTACATGCAACAAAGACACATGTGTTTGATATGTAGTTCTACTTTGACATGATAAGCCTTATATGTTGGGTGTAACATGTACGTGTTGGGATAATGGCATTGTTTAACCTGCCTATCACTGTTTCAAGCAGATGACAATGGAGTCTGACATCTATGTGACAAGCAATTCCATGTCTGTTAAGTGCTTCTGTTAAATAATTCGATTATGCATTCGATTTTTACGTCTTACAGCATTTACTTCTGTCAGGGATTTATCAAGGCTTCTGGAGTCAGAGCTGGTCAGACACTGGTGCAGAGGTTAACACTGGTGCCTCACAGCAATGAGGTTCTTGGTTTGAAACCCCAGCTGGGGTCTTTCCTTTGTGACATTTGCATGTCCTCCCTGTACCTCTAAGGGTTTTTTCCAGGTACTTCAGCTTCCTCCAACAGTTCACCACAGCATGTTAGGTTCATTGGTGATTCTAAATTGGCCATCGATGGAAGGTAGATATATCACTGTGTGTGTAACTTGTAGTTAAAAATACTTTGAGTAGTCGGTAAGACTATAAAAGCTCCATATAAACAGGAGTAACACACACACAGGACAATTCAGAAAAACTTTGTAACCCAAATTAAACACATTTCATTATCCACCAGCAGAAAATGTGCTTCTACTTAACTAAGATGGTTTCATTTCTATCACTTTCCATGATGCAATGAGCAGCTTTTTTGTGTGTATATATCACAATACAACATATTACTTTTTGGCTTCGCCTCCCCAAGTGTAGTTCTGTGAGAAGTCTCTTCTTGTTTAATGGAGTTCTTCATCCCCGCTGTCATTAAGTGCTTTATTAGCAGTGCTTGTGCATTCCAGTTCAACATCTATGTGATATATTCTACTTTTCTAAATTGAAAACACCCTTGATTCCACCCTTGATAGAATAATCACCTTTCTACCAATGTGTTTGTTGAGTTGAGTAATGTCTTTAGTCCAACCTTTCAGCAACATGGATTGTTTGACAGGTTGAACGACGACTGTCAGAAATTAAATAAGAGGAATAAGACAAGACAGGTCAAATACGCAGCATAATTAAGGTTTATTTATTTTTTTTAAAATACATTCCCATCACTCCTTATCCACCTAACAGTGGCCCTTCACCTGATTTAAATATAAAACCAGATTTTCTACTTCATGATTCTGATTTCTTTTTCTTTCTTTTTTCCTTCTAAAAGTATTGTTCTCTCTCTCCCTCATTAATCCCTTTCTCATCTTCTTTTTGGCTTTAATGTAATTTTCTTTAATGTATGTGTGTAGCAGCTACCTTTTAATATTTAATAATTTAATATATTAATATTTTTAATGTATATTTATGATTTTTTTCTTTTTTTTTCACTGCTTTATTTTACTTTTTTCACAAAACCTTTAATGTAATTAATTATATTTGTTTTATTTTCATTCATTTATCATGTCGACTATTTATGATGCAAATTAATTTAATTGATTTTAATATGTAGTCTTTTTTATGAATTAATTACAAATTTTCATTATGTTTTTTTAAATTTTTTAAAATCCATTTTAAAGAAGTTTTTTTTCTCCTGTCCCATCTTCATTCCCTTCAACCTTTCCTTGCTCCCTTACTTCCGTCGATTACCGCTCCTTTTTCTCTGCCTTGTGCGTTTGAGACGGGGAGGTCGGCCATTTGCATGAGGTCAAACAGGGGCATTCTGGGAGATGGAGGAGGGAGGAGACGAGGAGGCAGTGATGATGAAGAGGGGTAGGGATGGGCAGGAGGAAGGTCACAGCTAATTGAGCCACCTCAGTGAACTCTTCCACACACAGACACACACACTTTTCTATTCATAATTGATGGCACTGACTCTAGAGCTGCCATGTCACTCTGATAATAAAATATCAGTAATAATTATAAAATGTGGTGCATGTGTGTGTCCTGTTAGAGGATGAAGGGATTAGCAAAGGAAGGATAAAAAAAGGGAAGACTTAACAAAAGCAAACTGGCAATGATAGAAGAAAAACATGAAAGAGCAAAAGAAAACAGATAAAATTAACATAACAGAGGAGGAGGAATAAAGCGAGGAGTGAAAGAGAGGGTTAAAGAGGGAGAAGAAGAAGAAAGAAGTGATGAAAGTTTGTAATAACTTCAGTCTTAAAGTATGTAAAGCGATAGTGTGATGTTGGAGGAGGAGTGAGAGAAAAAACTGAACAGAGGAGACATAGTGGATAACTTAAATATGTGATGGACAGAGATGGAGGGCAATGTAAATGCTTACAGTGAGGAGTGAAAACGGAATGAAAAGGAAGAGAAGTGAGAGTGGGTGGAGGTCAAAGAGGAGAGATTACGCTTTGGTTTTGCTGTGAAAGAATGGAGGGATAGATGAAAAGAGTTGATGACGTGGCCTTTAACATATGGATGGAAGGGAAGTTAAATCCCTTGGAGCACAAGGGCAGAGGGATGAAGAAAAGTACAGGAAGAAGGAATAAAGGAAGAGGAAAAATATAATACATATATAGTAACTGGATGAAACATTAAAACAACTGATGAACATAAGGGAAAGAGGATAGCAGTGGGAATAGGAGGGTAGATGATGGATACTTGCAGAGAGAATGAAGGAAAGAAAGATGGAGCGAAGGGACAGGCTAGAAAACAACAAAAGACACTGAGTGACTTGTGAAAAGAAGGACAAAAAACAAACCAAAAGAAAAGAAAGTAGGTTTCTGGTCTTTCACTGTACAAATGATGTGCGTGTGCGAGTAAGTGTGTGTGACCCTGTTGTCTGGTGTGAAAAGAGGCGTATTAGCATGCTGACAGGAAGCTGCAGGAGGTTATCTGGACCTCAGAGAGCTTCCTCCACCTTTTGTTCCAAACAATCGCCACGGCAACACACTAAGGGGATGATGGGATGTGGCGTGGCCGGTGTGTGTGTGTGCGTGTGTGTGTGTGTGGGGGGGGGGGAGCTCAGAGGGAAACTAAAGAAATATGTACAAGAGGAATAAAACAGATGAGCCCCTGTTGAATTGGGCTTCAGTGTTTGTTACCAGTGATTGACTTTCTGAAAAATACATTTTAATTATCACATTTTCAAACTTCTAAATGATGGATGGGGAGCAAAAAAGGACATCCTACTTGTATTTTAACCTTCAAGTGTCCAATAATGCCAGTTGAAGAGTCATGCAAATTTAATGCTTGTTGTAATGCTCATTTCCAACTCTGCATTTCATTTTTAACTTACATTATAATTAGTCTTAACCTATACTGGGCCCTGCTGCAGTTCCTCAGCTTCTTTCTGATTGGTTGCCTCTCACAAACAGCAGGCTTTCACACCGGTGTTTCCGTGCTTACAGACAGACCTGTGCCCCTTAGATGTCCATATCAAGGATTTGGAAGGATAACAAAACCCTTCAAAACAAGAACAAGAAGAAATATAGCATTCTGATCAGTTTACCTAATGTAAATGGTAAATGGGCTGTATTTGTAAAGCGCTTTACTAGTCCCTAAGGACCCCAAAGCGCTTTACACATTCAGTCATCCACCCATTCACACACTGGTGATGGCAAGCTACATTGTAGCCACAGTCACCCTGGGGCGCACTGACAGAGGCGAGGCTGCCGGACACTGGCACCACCAGGCCCTCTGACCACCACCAGTAGGCAACGGGTGAAGTGTCTTGCCCAAGGACCGAGACTGTCAGAGCTGGGGCTTGAACCGGCAACCTTCCGATTACAAGACGAACTGCCAACTCTTGAGCCACGATCGTGCTTCATATGACACAACGAAACAGACAAATGGCAAAGTTTTGCTACATATGTACATAGTAGTTTACACACACTGAACCTATGTGAGAAAATGAGACAAAGAGAATCAAACCTACCATGACACATGCTAGAAAAACCATTATCTGAATAAACCAGGAAGACAGCCAACAGAACAGGGGAATCTCAGCGTGCTTAACTAACTAACCACAGAGATGGAGACTAAACCAGACACGGAAAACCCAGGGAGGCAGGAATACATGGAGACTCTGAACACAACCAGATATGAAACCAAAGCCTGGGGATATAAATATAACAAACAAACCAGGAAACACTGTAATTAGAAAGATACCAAACTCTGGGTCTAACATCGAGGGACCATAAGACTAGCAGATGTAAATGCATTTGATCTTCCTTATCATTATAAAAACTGAATTTCAGAAAACGTTCTAATCCGCGTCTGAAAATTATTTGTCTCAGAGAAGATGTATACATGTGTATAATGTATACATTTTTATAAAACACCTAAAAATCACATTTTTAATTTTTAAAGGAATTTAAGTTCCTAAAAAAAAAACGTACATTAACAGTTTTCACTTTGCTGTTGACATGAGCAAAAGCCAGATTTTGATAGGACAGAATCCAAGTAATTAATCTCAAGCTTGCCCGCCCCTTTAACGCCATTTTAATGCATGTGTGCATTAGTTAAACCTTCCCTCCTTGCACAGGTATCCCTGCGTTGTGTCTTTATCTGTGTGTGGACACATTGTCTAGACACAGGGCTTTATAGATGGCTGCCATTGAAATGGATGAAGCTGGGCAGCAAGCTGCAGTGTGAGGTCAGAGGTGAGGTTTCGCCTGCACGGCGAGGATTTAAAGTCAGAGGAGACGCTTTCATACATTACAGACAGACAGATACTTTCATACATTACAGACAGACAGCAGGAGGTGAAGCTGGGACTCTGACCTGCTGAAGGACGCACTCTCCACACGCTCACCTCCACACGCTCTCTGCTGGTTATTTAGCTTCACACACACACACTCCTCCCATTCTTCTTTTCATGCATTAAAGGCGTGAGTGATGGTGGAAGGTGAGTGTGGGTTTTGACCTGCTCGAAGCTCACTCTGTCTGACCTTACAGCATTTAAAACACTCCGACATGTTGGGATTCAGACAGTCGGTTTGCTTCAGCCGCCTCATGTCACGTTCCCCTCATGCATTTAAGAGGGACTGAAGGTGACACGGGTACGCTGACCTTCACCAGTGCTGCTGCTGCTGAAAGGATTCAAATCGACAATTTAAAGTTTTCATTTCATGAAGAGAGAACATTTGCATCCTCTGTAAGAACACACACCAACACCCCCATCAAATCCTATGAACTTATCAGTGGTTAGAAACCATACTAAAAATCTGGTCTGTATGATCATTTTAATGTATTTCTGTCTGCTTAAATAATTGAAATTTGTAGATTTGTTCTTTAATTAATTTTACTGGGTTGTATCATCTTAAGTGTCATTTCATTATATTTCCACTTATTTTATGGGTTTAAAATTTTGGTTAACAAAGAGGTTCAGTTTTATAAAACATAAGCCACAGTTCTTTCAGGATAGGTGTTGATTGAGGCTGTTAGGTGTCTTTGCTGTCATCACATCTTGTTTTCTTCTTTGAGCCAAAGTGAAATTAATAGTTATTTTTGAATGAGGTTCTTCAGTTATACACATGCAATTATAATTAAAAAAACAGGTTGTGTTTAAAATGTTACTTGGAGCTCCTCTCTTCCCTTTTCCTCTCCTCCGTCTCTTCTTTGACATCATTTGTCCAGTTTCATCTGAATCTCCACATTTTTTTTCTTCCTCATATTTCTCCTCTTCCTCCTCTTTCTCATTCTCCCCGCTTTTCCATCTCCTCCTCGCGTTCAGATTTACAGCCGGCCGTTACTTTGATGCCATGAAAGCCGTAAAGAGATCAGCGCCACCATCGGAGACCAAAATTGATGCTTGTTTTATTGAAGTGAGAGATGAGAATTGTGTGTGTACATAAGTGTATGGTAGAGTGCTTTAGACTGTGTGTGTGTGCATGCATGTGTGCATGTATGTGTGCATGAAGCGTGACAAATCTGTGTGCGTGTGTGTATTTCTGATGTGTATGTAGAGGTGTGACTTTATTTCAGCATGGATCAGAGGTGACATGTGTTTAATGGCACCTCTGCTGACACACACATTGCTGTGCTTGTACACCTGTGAGGACCAGGCTTATTTAAACTTGATTTCTTTCCTTCCTTAAATCCTCTCATCTACACAGCACTTTAGAGAGGAATTGCATAATATGCTTGGCACATATTTTGTCATTATTTCTCTTACTAAATATTTTGCATTTAGAGTACAAGATGGAAATGAGTTCAAATGCTCTAGGATTGTACACTGTTACTATGTTTTTGATATCATAGTAGCATTAATTTAAAAATGCATTTTCAAAATTAGCTGTCTCTTGATTTGCTTGAACGTGCTGGACAGAGGATGGAACAGGACCCCCCAGCCTGAATTGTTGCTTTCTGTTTGGGTCATATTTGTTTGCTGCAGTTATCATTTGGATGAAGTAGAGAGAGAAAGGCCAGTAAGAAGGAAACAAATTGGAAAGAGGAAGAGTAGAAGGAATCAGCCCTTCTCTTCATGTCTTATTCTGAACATTTTGGATTATTGAATAGAGCAGGAGGTGGAGGGGTAACGAGGGCAGGAGGTGAGAAAGGAGGACAGACCTCAGTATGAATGAGAAAAAAGATTTTTGTGTGTGTGTGTGGGCACATCTAGGTAATATAATTAAGATAATTAAGATCATTAAATGCAAATAAATGCATCAGAAAGTAATCTTTTTTATCGATAGGCCAAGATTGATTGACACTTGCCATTCAGGCTGCAGGGCTAATCAATAGGAAAACATATTGATCAGGAGGTGAGCGTTGCAGACAACTATGAGGGATGCTGACCCTTTGAGAGTTGGTGTTGCATATATTGCTGTCTGGAGAAAGTGCAATCTGAAGAAAGTCTTGGGAGCACCTTCAGAGCGTTGCAACCATTCTAGAAGAATTTCCAGGTGTCCTTGAAGGCACGGAAGCCTAGATTTACTAGCAGTCTGCACCAGTGTAAAACCATCTTTTGCTATTAAAAAGTTACTAAATTAACTGGCACAAGTGGATGGCTCAAAGCTGTTATAAAATTTTGCCTATGTCCTGAATGTTTAGAGCCAATCTGCACATATTTCTAGTTCTCAATAATGCAGATAGAGTGATGAAATAGAACATGGAGTGTCACGAAAAGCGAGGAGGAGGATCCCAAGGATGTAAGAACATGTCTTTTCTCACAGGCAGCTGAGTTAGTTTTTACAGTGAGCTGCTGAGTTTGCAAAGTTTGTGGTTTTTACACACATTTCTAAACAGACACCGAATACAAAAGCATCTCTGCATGTATTTTCTCACAGAGCAGTATGGTCCAATTTCTTTTTTTGTGTTCGATTGATGTCTGAATCTTGCAGCCATACACAATGACAACGAAAACCAAAAAAAAGCACATCAGCAGAGTAACAGTAATTTTATAATAGTAACTTGAAGACATCCCATTAACCTTTGATGAGCTTTCAGGAACCATTATTGGAGTAAATTCCCTGAGAGTAAATGATGTGTTTATAAGACAGGATCCTGTAGGTATCCCAACATGTTTCTTTCTATTTGTTTCAAAGTGTAGATGGAAAGAGTCAAACTTTAGCCAAGCAGTCCTTTGAGGCACTGCAGGAGGTAATTTCAGCCCTGCTGTAAAAATCTCAAAAGGCACCTAAGGGAAGGAGTTTAGGGGCTCCTCAAGGACACTTAAAAGCATCTTAATGCTGTTTTGTTTTGATTACAAAATGAATGGTCTTATTGACTGTGTGGGGTCTTAAACATCTTTGCTTTGCTGTATTTGAACATGCTGCCTAAGATTTATAGTGTTCCCAGGACTGATTTTTTTTATTGTAGATGTTCAAGGAATTACAGAGTTTGCTTTAGTGCGTCTAAGCAGTATACCCACTATAGTGAATTTAGTATGCCATTTTTGTGGGTTTTCTGGACTTCTTATAGGACAGTCACAGTAGTTCTTTAAATCAAATGATGAGGAAAGTATTAGGGTCCATCCATGCACTTTTATCTAACTGAGGGGGTTGGAGCCTGTTCCACTGGTCATAGGGTGAAATGGCAGACTCCGGACAGCTTAGCAGTCTATCGCATGATTAACACAAAGACAACATTTCATGTTCACATTCACACCTAGAACCCAGGACCTTCTTGCTGCGAGGTGACAGAGCTTTCCACCGGACTAATCTGTCAACCGCATCTCGATGTTAAGACCCACCCACCTGCGTGGGTCTGCAGGAGGTCACCAGAGTTGGCTTGTGTTTGAAGACATGATGTGACATGCGTCACTACTAAAACCCTCGGCTGTAACACTACTGAGTAACTTTGAATTAGTAAATTATAGGAAATGTCATTTACTAAGTAAAACTTGGGATAGCTAAAGCTTCCACTTTGACAGTCCTTTTCTGTGTTTTTCTTTCACTCGCATGTTCCAAAATGAACTTCTCCATCTTCCCCTCACTGTGACACACATTAAATCTAAGACCTTTACGCTCCACACACTCCGTATTCTTACTCGCTAATGGCAAAGGCGCTAATTTCCTAATGTCTCCTGTCAACCTCACACACTCACACAGCAACACACAAACAGTGATTTATTTAGGTCTTCTAAATACACTTCTGCCTCTATCTCTCTCACACCCCAATCTCACACAGACACACACACATTTACCCTATTTCACAAGTAACTTCTCAAACACACCTACACTATAATGACACATGGGCTAATTTCCTAATGTCCCCTGTCCCCTAACACACACACACACACACACACACACACACACACACACAAATGTCTAGTTTATGTCTCACTGTGAATGATATCCTGGCCATTATGGGCCCTTTATTTACACTGGCTTTACAAATGAGCCCTAATTACTAGGTCTTAATGATGTGGTTGGGCGAGCAACGAGCGAGGTAGCTCTGCAGGGAGATAACGAGAGAGAGAGAGAGAGAGAGAGAGAGAGAGAGACAGAGAGAGAGAGAGGGGCGGTGGGAGAGAGGGGAGAAGGCGTTTGCTTGGAGGGTTTTTTGTAAATGTCAAGAGCAGAGAGTTGATGGCTTCATCAATCCTTTATCCCTGCGAAACACCTGGAGGAGGAGAAGAGAATGGGAGGAGGGGGGAGATTAGTCAGGAGGAGAAGTAGGAGGAGGAGGTACAAAAACGAGGTAGGGAGGTGGGGGAAGAGGTAGCTAGAGGGAAAAGGAAAAAGGGATGTAGGAAGGGAGAGATCATCCAAAGGGAGAAGCTGGAAAGAGGAGAGGAGAGGGTAAATGATGTTTGTAGGCATGGAAAATAAAAGATAAAGGGAAAGAGGTAAGGATTGTTGGGAGAGGAAGGAAAGAGCAAAAGTTGGAGAATGGGATGAAAAGGAAGGAAGGAGGGGAGTTTCTCGTTGTTGTTTGTGGTTGAGAGAAGAAAAATGAATGGTGGAATGAGGTAGTGCCATAAAATCAGAACAGAGGAGATGAAAAACATAAAGGAGGAAGGGAAGGAGGATGAGTGTTAATTGAGGGGGATGAAGAGAAAAGGAAGACACAAATTTAAACTGAGGAAGGACAGATGGAGATCAGGAAATGTAGACGTGAGAAGAGAAGAAAGCACAGGGTCGTTGGAAGAAAAAGACCAGGAAATGGGATGATGCTATTTAACAAACAAATGTTTCAGTGTACTGACCAATCAAAAAGTTACTCTTCAAATCATCAAAATGAAAAAGAATCCAGTGTGTGCGGTACAAAAAATAAAATTTCAAATGTTACCTTAATCTCACATACTCTCAGTCCTCGTCCCCAACTGGTCATGGCAGATAACTGCCCCTCCCTGAGCCTTGTTCTACAAATTAAAACTCACATATGCAAATCAATGTTGCAATGCAATACATTAATATTTAATTAATTCAAGGTTAAATAAACAATCCATTTAAAAAAAACTTCTTGCATGTTTTTCATGGTTCAGGCTTTAAAGGGTTAAACCAGAACATTTCACATTCTGTGCTTTTATTTTGATACTATGATTTTCTGCTCTTATTTAGTATATTACAAGATTTTTTTCTGTTACATTCAAGGAATGGAATACATTGTGCAAAATGTCCCAGCCACAAACGCACATAACTCCTCTTTAAAACAGCTATGTGCACAAATCCCTTGCTATAATCGCCTATCAATTTATCTGTTTTCTGCATTTAAGGAGAAGGTACTTTTATCGCAATCCATAGGGGTTACCGACCACACGTACACACAAACACACACACACACACACACACACACACCTGAAGCCAGCGGTGGTCACATTGAGTTATGCTGACATGGCCTAGCATCTGCTCGGCAGCTCCAGAATGACACCGATTTGCACTTAAATGAGTGGATTTAAGTAGCGCAACGCCATTACCACTCGGCCATATGTGATCCCAGTGTCTTTATCCTGCATTACACTGAGGAGGATGAGAGGGAGATGAGAGAAAGAGGGTGGGAGGAAGGGGCTTAGAAGAAAAGGGGAACGACAAGAGAGAGTGTGGAAGGGGTGAGAGAGATTAGGACAGACAGCGGCAGCAGCAATGAGAGAGATAGCAGGGAAAAAGACGTATAAAGAGAGAGAAATGGATCTGTAATGAGAAGGCGATGGAGCTGAGAGGAAGATGTTAAAAGAGAGAGAGAGGGGAGATAGGAAACATAGGAAACAGAGAGGGAGGATTACATGATGAGAGAGAAGAAAAGAGGGTGAGAGAGGCAAATATCAGAAGTGTTGGACAGAGATGAAACAGTGGAGAGCATGAGCTGCTAAACAAATAGAAACAGCTGCAGTGGCATTCCTTGTCTGTGTGTAGGAACTTTAAACACCAAACAATTTCACACATGAACTTTGGACAGTGTCAAGACAATCAGGTGCAGGCATTGTCTAAAGTGACTCTTTCTCACATAGAGCGTACAACATCTGTTTCAAATGCTGTCTCACTAATGAAAATAATCAGTTTCGTTCAGGTAAGGTGAGGCACCTGGTTAGATAGTAGATGAGGCAGGACAGTCACTCACACCGATAATTACCTCATGTGAGCTTAACCCTCTATAGACCAATAGAATTCCATTAGAATCTCTAGAAACTCTCTAAACACCTCAATTTAAATAAGAAAAAAACCTTTTAGGAATATCAATTAGATGTTACTGTCACAAATAACTTTTAAACTAGATATGAACATTTAAGATCTGACTTTTTGTTTATATTTTCACCATGTCCTCTTCTTCATCTGCCACTTCAGTCATAAACGACAATGTGGCTGCCCGGATATGGACCCAAAATGCAGGACTCGGGAGACAAACCGTGAACTCAAAAACTGTTTTTCTTAAACACAAAAATACAAAATAAGGGCAAAAACATGGAACAAAGGAGCAAACGACAGAGAGGGAGGACGCAACAACAAACTGGTGGGAATAAATACACATGATGGGAATAAATATACCTGGAAAAAACACAGCTACACAAAATCTAACAACAAGACATAGGAAGTAACTGTAAAGAAGGGATGAGGACGCATGAATAACAATATAATTCACACAAAATAACAAATGGAAGAACTAAACGAGGGAACACCACTGACAGACATTAAGCCACACATGGGAAACACCCAGGAGAATATAATAAATTCAACAGATACTGTAACAAAATCACGAAGGGGAACATAAACCACTTCTCAAAACCCCAAAATAATTATGAAATGACAAAACTCAAAACTCTGGGTCAACGACCCAGGGCCCATAATAACTTCCACAGTTGCTTATCTCCACCTCTACCTTTCACATCATCTCCGGAACTGAATTCAGGGCTCTAACATAAGGAAAATTAAATAGTCATGTTTATTTATATCAGATGTTGTCGCATTGATTATACATGCAAACTTCCAATCCTTAGACAGTTGGCTATGGACTAACATTATGCCAGCTAAAGTTAGGCTTGAGTGACCTAAAATACTTTTCTTCTGACAAAGTGTTTCATTACATTCTCACCTTCTATGAGAATTTATTTACGAATTGCACAAGTCTGTCAACATAGGATCCACTTCATAGAAAATTTTAGGAACACTGGCTAACACTGAGTAATAGCAACAAAAGCGGCAGCACTTACCGACAGAAAGAACTCATTTCGGTAACACTGTAACCAGTTAAGATTGTTGACTGTGGCCTTTATGCGGCTAAGCAGAGCAGCTGGCCACAGCCGTTATGGGGTCCATCCATCCATCTTCTTCCGCTTGTCTGGAGCTGGGGTGTGGGGGCAGCAGCCCAAACAGAGAAGCCTACACCTCCCTCTCCCCAGCCACCTCCTCCAGCTTGTCCGGAGAACACCAAGGCGTTCCCAGGCCAGCCGAGAGATATAATCTCTCCAGCGTGTCCTGGGTCTGCCCTGGGGCTTCCTCCCGGTGGGACATGCCCGTTATGGGGTACAGACTGTTAATCAGAAAGTACTTATGATTTGACCAAAAGGTTGGCAGCGTGAAATAGTAACTGGCAGCTCTGCCACTGCCTGATACCAGGCTTTCAGCTGTCATCTTGACAGTTAATTGTAGTTCTGCATTTAGTGTTTATTTTCAGTTCATTTTGACTTTTTGATTTTAATTCTGCATAGTTTCAGTTAGTTTCCAGAGGAGATCTTATTTCAGTTCAGTTTTTTTTTATTAGTTTCAGTGTTAATTTTAGTCTTTTTAATTAGCATACAGCATGTCAGAGGCAAAATTTAGGGAAATCAGTACAGGTATAATAATAAAAGTATGGAAAGCAACTCACAGTCCTAGAATCTCAACAAATATGTCCATCAACGTAATAACATTTTTACTACACTAACCCCAAGTTGCTCTGACAAACAGACCACAGTCTGTCAGACTCGGCCCCCACCTGTCCAGCACCATCACACTCAGCACCGGATCTCCACAAGGATGTGTTCTGAGTCCCCTCCTGTTTACACTCTACACATCCGACTGCTCCCCTACCCATCTCTCAAACACCATCATAAAGTTTGCGGACGACACCACAGTGGTTGGACTCATCTCAAGGGGGGATGAGTCGGACTACAGAGATGAGGTCAACAGACTGACTGAGTGGTGTTCAGTTAACAACCTCCAACTGAACACCACGAAAACTAAAGAACTCATCTTGGACTTCAGGAAGGGCAGAGCAGACCCGGCCCCACTTTACATTCACGGGAACCGTGTGGAGAGGGTACACTCCATGAGGTTTCTGGGCGTGCAGATCTCTGATGATCTCTCCTGGACTGCAAATACCACTGCGGTGGTAAAAAAGGCCCAGCAGCGTCTCCACTTTCTGAGAGTGCTCAGGAGGAACAACCTGGAGGAGAGGCTGCTGGTGACATTCTACAGAGCCACCATAGAGAGCATCCTAACGTACGGCATAACAACATGGTATGCAGGGTGCTCAGTTGCAGACAGGAAAGCACTGCAGAGGGTCATCAACACAGCCCAGAAGACCACTGGCTGCTCTCTGCCCAGCCTGGAGGTCATTGCAAACTCTCGGTACCTCAGCAGAGCTGGCAATATCATCAAGGACCATTCTCACCCCAGCAATCAACTGTTTGAACTATTACCGTCAGGCCGACGATACAGGTCACATAAAACCAGGACAAACAGATTCAGGGATAGCTTCTTTCCCAGAGCTATCACCGTTGTAAATAAGCACAAAAACAATTGAACCTGCTTAGCCATACCATACTGTCACTGTCATTATATTATGCTGCTATTCATACTGCAATACTGTCATTATATTAATGCTGCTATCCTGTAAATATCATACTTATTTTTGTTGAGTACTTACGTTTGTTTTATTGTACCTTTTATATTTTACATTTATATTTATTATTGCATTTTGCACCAAGGGAGTGGCACTCCAATTTCGTTGTACCCTGTACAATGACAATAAAGGCTATTCTATTCTATTCTATTCTATTCTATTCTATTCTATTCTATTCTATTCTCTCTGATGCATCCATCAGAGTATTAATGCGTGTGAATGTTAGATAGAAACCACTGACATATAAAAAAGTGCTTGTGCTAATGGGTGAATGAGGCAAGATGTGTAAAGCGCTTTGAATGCTCAGATAGAGTAGGAAAGCACTATATAAGAACCAGTCCATTTACCAATTATACTCCTGTGGTGTTCAATGGACTGATTTCTTTTCAACCATGAAGTTGTCATTTCATGTCACAGTACCAAACAAATCAGCCAGTCTTGATTGGAGGATCTGAGACTAGGCAAGTCATGTGCAAGTCAAAAGAGCATAGCATATGTGTACAATCTGTAAAAACAAAAAGCATAATGGTCTCAGAATTCCTTCTTCAAAAACTTTGGGAAGTGTATTTCCAATCAGATAAAAATCAAACTTTACAAATTCCAACCACTTTGTAGTTGACAGGATAAAGGATAAAAATACTATAAATGCCACTTTCAACAATTAGATATGGAAAATCACCAGTTTTACTAATAAGTTATCAAACGCAGAGAATCTACAACCCAGTTTTTATTCATGACATTTTTTTAATAAAAATATAATAAACAGACATTTCCACTGAAACGTTTGTGATTTTCTTCTTCTTTAGTCCTCCAGGTGCTCAAGTACACATGATGAAAAAGCTCATCTTTATTCAGAGTCAGGGAGCTGGTCATATTTAAATCATAAATGTCATTACGGTTCACTTCTATCTATAATGAATTCACCATCAGAGGAAGATTAGCCGAATGTGTCGTCTGTGCTTTTTTTCGGCGCAGACTCGTTATAAGGGGCGTGATAACGCTGTTTAATTGTAATCATTATTTAGCCGCTTTGCCATTTTTGCTTCAGCTCACTGGTTCTGCATTATGAACAGCTGATAAAAATTTAATGAAAGATGATTTTCATTTGGTTGCACCTCTCTAAATAACACCTGACACACCAAAATTCCTTCTTTTTAAAAAAAATTTTGCTTTAGTCTTTCATTACGATATTTATCATTTCTTAATTTTGTGTTTAATTCCCTCAAACTGTCCTCGTCTTAATTTCTTTCACTCATCTATTTACATATTGTGCTATGTTTTCTATAATTCGTTAAGTCTGTGCTTAAAAATAAACCCTTTCACTTGAGATTTACGAGATGGCAAAACATTCTATCAATTCAGCAACTTAAAACATTAAATGTAAGCCAATAAGAATAGTGGACAAGTTATTGTAAGTGTATATTTAAAATTTGGTTTCTCATTATTGAAAGTTGAATCTTAATAATGAGAATCAAAGTATTTATCTTTCAGTCTTTGTTCGTAAACCTGACCAAACTACATTAGTTGAAAACGTCTCCATCAATATGAAAAATTCAACTCATAGTCATCTACATAATAAATTAATAGAAGTAGTTCCTTAATTATGAATGGGGAATAAGTGGATTACTTAAGAAACAACAAGCACATAGAGAAAGAGAAAAGTAGCGAAAGACAGGCAGGTGTAGCAAGTACGTAATACCTAAGGGATAAATGTCAACTAAGGCTCCAACCAGGTTTTTCTGTCGATGGAAAAGGGTGCAACATATTAAGTCTGTTACTGATTGTTATGGCCTTTAGCGCCTATGTGTGTGCATGAACGTGTGTGTGTGTTTGTATACACATGTATGTGCATGGATCAATCAATAGAGTTTTTAATAGAACACATGGGCAGAGACAGGAGGAGTGTACCACCTCGTGTTTTTTATCCAGGCCTGTAACCACACAGAGATTGTACTGTTACAGTACATTTAGACCAAAAACAAACAACAATAAAAAACACCACTAAAATAAGAAAGTGGAGAAAGTCTTAAAATGTCACACAAACAGAGTCACTTTAAACAGTACATTGTATTATTTAAAGGGGACATATTAGGCTCATTTTAAGCACTGTGCGTTTATCCCTACACTCAGCTACAGTCAAAGTAATACAGGTTTATCTTATACAGGAAACTCAGTTCACTTGTGTTCACCCTAATGTTTCCTCAGTCCTGCTCTTCCCATCGTGTTTCTGTCTGAATGTTCATTAAAAAGTGCCCTCTAACTGTCCAGGGAGGAGCTGATAAAAATGTTGATATCTTCATCTTATTACTGGATGCTCACAGCAGTAAACACTACAAGCAGATGCAAGTAACTAGAGGAGTTTTTACCTCGACTTTCACCTGCAGTTCATGGATTTCTCCTAATTGACCCCTCTAAAGTTTTCTCAATAAGAAACAAAATGAGTCCTTTGCATGTTTCCTGTAGCCAGCATTCAAGTAAATTGGAGTGGAGTGGCCCTAAAAGGCTGATGGGGACATTATGGTCACTTGGGTGGACAGCCAGCCAGGCGACATGGACAACCAGCTTTATGAACACTATAACTCGAGAATAAGGCAAAGTAGGATTTTCAAATTGATACTGTAATCTGTTACCTAGGATTCTCACATCTGCTGGGAGCCTGAGGGATAGCACTGTCAGCTATCGGTATTATCTTACCTTCAGTTCATAATATTCAGGTTAGCTCCCTTTTTTTCAAAATTGCTGCTGTATACAAACAAATAAATAAAAAACAGGCCAATCTCCTAACCAAAAAAGCCACTCTTTAGACTCTCCTAGCTCAGCTTCTTGTATTTTGTGAAATACATTCGCTTCATAATGAAATGCATATAGCTCACCAACAACTCTATAGGTGTAACGAGCTTATTTTTGTCTGCCTTAAGAGAACTGCAGCTGTCACTAAAAACGTTTCAAAAGCTTTTCTCTTAAGACAGGAAGTAGGCAGACGTCTTACATCTCAAAGAAGAAAAAATGGTTGGAGAAATCAGACGTGAAAACAGAATTACTGCTCACAATTGTCAGGAGTTCGATTGGTCCAGGATTAGTGTTATCAGATAAGCTGTCTGCAGTCACGGGGTAATTTGTGCCAGGAGTGTGAATTAAAATCACAAAAGAGAAATGGTCTCTGCAATTACTGCAAATCACTGGACGTCTCAGGTGATATTAGCCCTGTAAGACCCGCAGAGAGAGAGCGAGAGAGAGAGAGAGGGGGGAAAGACACAGGCAGGCTCTTCTTCAGCTCTGGAGATCAGGCAACTATGGTGTCAACAAATATGATAGCACAGTGCAATATTTCTGTTATAACTCAGAAGCACAGATATATTTTTTAAAAGTCCCCCTCTGACATCACTGTGGACGTTTGTGTCTTCTCATGGCACTTTGAGCGCCCTGCACACTATCTTGGATCTTCCTGGGACTGCGCAGACTTCAGATGTTGCCACTCTGTCAGTTTGGATATCACGGCCCTAATTCCCCTATCACTAGAGGACAATGTCGAATTTCCCTTCTATTCAGTTTATTCCCTAAGCTCCTAGTTTGTATTCTACCCCCAAATGTTAGAATTTTCCTTTTGAACTTCATTCATCAATTTTCTGCCACTTTTTTATTTATTGTGCAAAAAGCACCGGTGATAAATACAAAGAAATAAATGCCAAACTGAAAATTAAAGCACAGCAGTGATGTGGGTGGCAGCAGCAGCAGGAGGAAAGCTGGTCATTGTATTGATAAATGAATTCCAGTATTTATTTTTTTAAAAGCTGTCTCGGCCTGAGTGACCACACCCCCATTGGACTGGGGGTTACCGATGACATTTTCTCTACAATAAGATAATCCAGAGGTATGTGGTTAAATCAAATCTTATCAGCCAGTGCCGTGAGCACAGAGAAATGTTTGATTTCAGTATTTGGTTAGCTGCAGGTGACCTATTATTAGTGTTAGTGAAAATTTTCACTTTCTTACCAGAGAGAAAAAAGAGATGCTGGTCCCAAACATTTATTTTTAATGTCACAGAGCCCGTGGAGGAAGAATTGAAAAGCTCAGTGGATGTGACCGTGAGAGGTTGAGGTGATTTTCCAGAGATCAGGGTGCGTTTTCTGCCACAGAAGTGATAGCAGTGCTGCTTTAAAAAGCATGCATTTGGATGTTCAAGCTTACATACATTTATATAGAAGCTCCTGTATAGATAAAACTGCCCCACAGTTCTCTTGTGTGGAAGTGTAGCAAGCCCCCTGATTTGTGCTTCCATTGCATCTTCAGCGTGGGTCATCTCAGATCCTCGAGCAGTCCCTCTCTACAATACTGAGACTTGTTGCTGGATGTCTGTCTTTGTGATGTTGATGGCTCTTGCTCTGGGTGGTTTCTGTGTTCAATTCATTTCAATTCAAGTCAAATTTATTTTATTTATACAGCGCTAAGTCACAACAACAGTCACCTCAAGGCCCTTTATATTGTAAAGTAGACCCTACAATAATACATACAGAGAAAAACCCAACAATCATATGACCCCCTTTGAGCAAGCACTTTGGCAACAGTGGGAAGGAAAAACTCCCTTTAACAGGAAGAAACCTCCAGCAGAACCAGGCTCAGGGAGGGGCAGGGCCATCTGCCATTACTGGTTGGAGTAAGAGAAGGAAGACAGGATAAAAGACATGCTGAGGAAGGGAGCCAGAGATTAATAACAAGTATGATTCAATGCAGAGAGGTCTATTAATTAGTGAGTATGTCGGGTCACGTTTTGTGTTACATCTTTTTGCAGGCTCCGTTTACCTGCTCTTTAATTGTTTACTTTAATTGTTAACTGTTTAGCGGTTGTTGAAATAGTCATCATGTCCTTCTGCACCTTAGTTAACTGACTAACATTCTTCTGGGCTTCCATGTTTTTAGGCTTCCAGCCTTCTTCTCCATCAGAGGGTTTCCCTTACATTTATTCTCAATAGTGATTAAAAGTGATGAAAGTGCTTCTAGGATTGCTCTGGCAGTGACGTATATGACCTCGTTGGTTTCAGTGATACAGGGTTTTTTTTTAGTTGATTCGTGGCATTGCACTGCAGCTACCTGAGTGGATATAGTAGTTCTCCACTGCTACTGTTGAACGTCCTTTTTGTCCCCTGTCTGCATCCGTAGAACTGTGATGTAGTTTAACTGTAATGGCACAGTAGGGAGAGAGAGCAGATGGGGCATAAAACAAATGCAGCACACATCAGGGACCAGGCCCCTTTCTGTGTGTGTGTGTGTGTGTGTCTGATGACTCAAGTGTAAATTAGAAACTGAGTGAGTGTGTTTGGTAGAGAGGGTATTGTGTGAGCATGTGTGTATTTGTGTGTGTGTGTCATAGATGTGATTCATCATCATTTAAACAGCTGCTTGTCAGAGTGTGAGCACATGAAAAAAAAGGATGTGTGGTCTCGTAGCCATACTTTTTTCCCCTCTTTCTCAGTTTCTCTTTAGATACCTTTCAACATCATTGCAGATGCACCGTAGCGATTTTATTTTATCCATGTCTTTTTTAATTAACAAGAAAAATAAACATAGCCCTGCGACAGCGTGCCGACCTGTCCAGGGTGTACCCCAACTCTCGCCCTAAGACAGCTGGGATAGGCTCCAGCCCCCCGCAACCCTGAAAAGGACAAGCAGAAGCGATGGATGGATGGAAGAAAAATAAACACCAAAGCTCAACAAAAATGAACACACTGTACAAGCCACTTCTTACAGATACTCTGATCAGTAACAAGTGTGCCAAGATGCCTGTGTGTGCATATAATGTCATTCTAGTCCTCATTTATGTTTATGTTAAAGTGTGCAAATGTGTGACTGTACATACGTTTGTGTATCTTTGCACACGGTGGCACCCTGAACCATTTAACCGTCATATTTCATGGTGGCTCTTTCATCCTCAGCTGAGTGTCCGCTTTACCATCATCATCTCTCACCATTTGTAGCTAGCTAGTGGCAGGCAGGCAGACAGCGAGGCAGCGAACGCACACCGGAGTAGAAAGAATGAGAATCTACACAATGGGAAGGCAGAAAAATTAAAGATGAGTTTTTTAAATTTTATTTATCTAGAGGAGAAATAATTACCTTGCAGAGGAGCAAGAGATGAGTGCTGTCAGCCAAGAATAATGACTTGTCTAACTGGGAAGCACACACACACACGTGGATGCATACACATACACACAACCACACACATACGGTACAGTTTCACATATAGAAACACAGACATACATACGATTAACAGAAATATTAAACCCCAAGCATACGCTGCACACAGTGTTAAATCCAGCACAGCCTTCTTGGAAATAAACCCACACACATACCTTCACAAAATATAAATCTGATGCAGAAAAAGTTGGGACGCTGTGTAAAATGTGAATAAACACAGAATGCAACAATGTGGAAATCCTCTAAATGCATATTTTATTCACAAAAAACATAGAAAACATGTCAAATCTTTAAAGTGAGAAAATGTAATTGTAAGAAAACTATTGGCTCATTTTAAATTTGGTGGCAGCAGCCATCAATCTTTAAAATGTTGGAACAGGGCTTTGTTTACCGCTATGTAGCACTACCCTCTTCATTTAACAATGGTCTGTAAATGTCTGGGAACTGAGGAGACCTATTGCTGAACTTCTGGGAGAGGAATGCTCTTCGTTCTTGCCTGGCTGATTCTGGGTTTTTCTTTTATTTTGCCTTCATTATGTGCTAAATGTTTTCAGTTGGTGAAAGCTTAACACTAGACACTTCTGCTACAAGGCCGTGCTGTTGTAATAGATGCAGTTTGTTTAGCATTGTCTTGTAAGGTCTTCCATAAAAGTTTCCATATGAACGGGTGCACTCTCATACCTTGAGAGACACATTTACTGGAAAAAGAGGTGGGAATAAGTAATCTTATGCTTCTTCTTACTCTTTTTTAAAATGTCGAGTTTTTTTTTTTTGCTTATGTTTTGTGTGTGTGTGTGTTCCTGTCTAGCTATCTTTGTGAGGACCGAAATCTGCATTCTACTAGAGGACACACAACCCGGTCCTTACAAATTTGAAGGCATTTAAAGCCATTTTTGAGGCTCAAAATGTGGTTTTAGTGTCAGGGTTACAATTAGGTTATGGTTAGGGTTAGGGTAAGGGTTAGGGTTAGGCATTCATTTTTTAATGGTTAGGGTTAGGGTAAGGGGGCTAGGGAAACCATTATGTCAATGAAGGTCCTCACTAAGATAGCTGAACGGGGTTGTGTCTGTGTGTCTGTGTGTGTGCACTTAAAAACATTTTATTAGTTCACCACATTAAAAATAAAGCCAGACTACCACAAGATACCAGGTATTCCTTCTCCTCTTTAGTCCAGAGGATGTGGTGTACATGTGTTCCAAAATTAAGTCAAAAATTGAATTCATCCAACCAAAGAAGAGATTTCCACTGTGCTCCAGTCCATTTTAGTAAATGAGCTTTGGCTCAGACAAGATGTTTCTGGGACACATTCACATATGGTTTTCCTCTTTAGAGATTTACTCTGAATTCCTTGATGGTGCAGTGACCTGTGTTTACAGACAGTGATTTGTGGAAGTGTTCCTGAGTCTATGCGATGTTTTGCATGACAGAATCGAGCTTGTTTTTAATGCAGTGCTTCCTGAGGGCCTGGAGATTATAGGTACAAGTACTGATTTCCAGCCTTGTCCCTTGCACACAAAGATTTCTCAAGATTTTCTAAAATTTGTATATTATAGACAGTAGATGATGAGATATTCAATGACTTTGCAACTTCACATTGAGGAGCATTATTCTGAAAATTTCCTGAATTTCTAAACACAGTTTTTTGCAGATTTGCCTCCAAGAAACTCTCTGAAATGCTTTTTTTAAATGTACCCAGTTATGTTACTGACCTGTTGCCAGTTAACCTACTTGTTAACTGTTAACTGTTTCTTTTTTAGTACCACTTACTTTTATAGCCTTTTGTTGTCCCATCCCAGATTTCTGAGACATGTTACTGCTATCAGATTAAAAGTGCACATTTTTTTTAAATCTTAAAATTACATTTTAAACAGTTTTGGTCTGCGCAGCATGTATCAATGTAATGGAAATCTATTGGCTTTGGAAATCAATAAATGAGTTGTGATTGGTTGATAGATCTGTCACTGTAACATATGTTAGATTAAAACCCTTTCTCATAATAAAAGTCATAATTCCATTAAATCTGAAATTGTGTATGGCTAGTTAGCCTAGTATGCTTAACACACTGCAGTTAAGCCCCATTGTATTTATACAAAAGAACAGCTGTGCATGTGCAGAAGTTCACAGAGCTGCTTACTGATGAAAACCTTGAAAAGATTGTTCATCTCTCTGCTGTTCGGTACTTAATCTATTTTTTTTTAAGTCTATGGACTTATAATTATGACATATTGATGGTAGTTTTTTTTGTTATTACATGTGTAGCATTTCTTGAGATTGTTGTTGTAGATACATTACAGTGGGCAAACAGCAGGATCTCTATGTGTGGTTCAGTCTAGCACTTAAACTGTCATGTTTGATTGCTTGAATGTGATGCTGACTTGATATTTTGCTGTGTGAATATCCTTTTTTTTTTGTCTTGTTACGTCTTATCGGGCTAATTTGTTTTTGGGAACTTCTAGAAAATCAAAAACACAGCTCATTAATTTTTTTGGCCGTCTTTCAGCCCAATTGCTGCAAACAGAGGTTGGTGCTGCTTTCGTCAAAGTTAAACTAATTTGAACATCACACACACAGAGCCATGATGAAGTATGTGCAAAACCTGCTATTCTATAAAAAATGTGAATTTACAACACAGGACGGCTGAACTTGCTCCTTATGTTTAGCAACACAACACCTATATACAGTTACACAACTTCTAACAAGCACATAGAGCATTGGCACTAGTGTTTGGAGCCATACGTGCTGCATGTTTCCAAATGTACACAAATCTCATTTCAGTGATGTGACACATAAAACACTCTGCACACACACAAACACACAAACTTGCTCCACTGCTGGCAGGCTCATCTGTGTTGGTAATAACCTCTCTCTGCCCCAATCCAGAGGAAATCAGCTGGAATGTGAAATTGAAAACAAACAGTCATTTCAGATAGTGAAGCCTCTCCGTCAGCCGGCATCTCCCTCTCTGTTTGAAGCCCACAGATTGTCCTTAGATCATATCCAGATATACAGTATAGCTCGTGTTCCCTAAATCCCTATCTAATAGACAACTCATACATAATCAAACGCAGTCAAAAGGCAACGGCAGCAACCGCTCCCAGTTGTTTCGCAGATACAGAGAGCCGGCTATCAGCACCCTCGGTGAGAAACGGTGCGTCACCCGAAACATCAGCTTCTCCGCAGTGAAGCAGGATGGGCTGTTTATAATTTGATGTGCTTTAGAGTGTAGCCGTCAGGGTGTCTTTCATAGTGTGTTATATTTTATTTATTAAAAAGTGTCTCAATCATTTCTTAAAAATTAGAAATATAGCAATGTTCAATGTTTGTTGACCTTCACAAGTGTGTACTATGAACACATTTACACCTGCACTATACAAAAGTTACAATATTATCTCAGATCCAACTAAAGTAAGATACTGAATCAGCCTAATTTAAACAAAAAGAGCAAAATAAAGATATAGAAAATTATGACAAGAAATTCTTCACTTCCCTGAAATGTGAGAGTAAATACCAAGAAGCCTACAGAATATGGGTACTGAAGACCTTTATAACCACTCGGAATATGCAGTTTCATTGCCGTAAAAGAAATGAATACTATACTTTTCAGCAGACAAACAAAAGTATTTCAGAAACTGCTGATCTACTGAGATGATCCTGCAGAACCATGTCTAAGGTTTGAATAGAATGGTCCAAAAAAGAGCCAAAATCAGTCGTTCTGATGCTGCAATTTACACATTCTCTTTACACATTGGAAGATAATAGAAGAGTGAAACAGTGTTGTTCTTTATGACTACAGTGTACCCATCTTCAGTCAGCTGAAAAAGCTATGTCAAAAAGCTCAAATCATGTCAAACTGGTTTCATAAAAATGACAATGAGTTCATTGTACTCAACAGTCACCAAATCTCAATCCAACAGAGCACCTTTGGGGATCTGGTGGAATGAAAGCCTCACACCATAGATGTGCTGTTGACATCTGCAACAACTGCCTGACGCATCCTGTCAAGATGGACCAAAATCTCAGAGGAATGTTTCTCAGCACCTCGGTTAAGCTAAGCCTAAAAGAATTAAGACAATTCTGAAGGCAAAACAGTTTTCAATGCAATACCAGAAGGGTATACCTAATAAATTGCCTGTTAAGTTTGGTTCTTCATCTAAATAAATGGTAGAAGATGCAAGTGAAACACTACTGAGTCTCCCAGCTATGCAAAGACAAACGTTACATTTTTAAGAGTCAGATCTGATTAAAAAAAATGTTGTCTTCAGGTTTGTGGACATATCCTCCATTATTATGCACAGTGCTGAAAGTGCTAAGTGCTTTTGCACAACCCCTCTGAGTGTATGTCAAGTGCTGTGTTTTACTGGCTGTTTCATGTTCAGTTTGGAGGCTTCCTGAGAGGTTTTGAATATTAAAACTCACTAACACGAACAGACAGAGGAGTCACAGCACTGAGACTTCACTCTGCTCTGCTGATAGCAGTGTGACTGCTGCAGTGTGCGTCTGTGTTTTTTCACGTGTGTGTGCTTTTTGTGTGTTTCTGCTGGGATGTATTTGTGTGTTTGTGCTTCGGGTGTATGTGTACCTTTGTGATCAGGTGTTGTGTGTGCGGCACAAGTGAGCGTGAACATGCAAAGCTGAGAGACAGTAGTTGATTAGTCCTTGAAAACTCGACTCAGGGAGCAGCTGTCATCTCTGTGCAGTTCATGTGTGTGTGTTTACTGTAGAGGTGGAAAGGAACCGGGTACATTTACTCAAGCACTGTACTTCCAGCAACAGTCTGGGATGTTTTTGAGATCCTTTTTTGAACTGGGTAAGTGTGGCTGAATGGTTGAGACAGAAGGTGATCTGTACTGAAGGGGTGGAGCTACCAGAAGGACAACTACAAGTACCTGGGTATCCCAAAGGCCAATGGGAACCATGATAAATGTGCACAAAGAAAAGCCACAGCCAAATACCTCCAGAAGGTAAAACGACAGCTGAGAAGCCAGCCGAATAGTAGGAATAAGATGCAAGCCATCACTACATAAACCCAACCGGTCAACAGATACCCAGCTGGAATAATAAGCTGGCCACAGGAGGAGATAGATGCCTCCAATGTGAAGACATGAAAACTCCTCACGGTACGTGGACGTCTCCACCTGAAGACCAGCAGAGGTTCTATGAGCAATGGAAATAGGGAGGTAGAGGATTAGTGAGTGTCAGAACCACAATCCAAGATGAAACATGAAACATCCGTGAATACATCAGGAAGATGGCCCCCCGAGATTAACTGTTCCAAGAATGCCTCGGGCAGTTGAAGACAGAGAGTGATGAGGTACAGGAAGAGAAACTATTATGGACGATGAATTCCCTGCATGGGATGTACCATGAACAGATAGTGGAAGTGGCTGATATCAAGGATTCCTACCCGTGAGTAGAAAATTCTGACTTGAAGGGCACCACTAAGGCTCTGATCATGACAGCACAAGGACAGGCCCTAAGCACCGGATCCACAGAGCCCAGAGTCTACTACAGTCAACAGGACCCAAGCGACAGACTGTGCTAAAGTGTCCCAGAGACAGAAGGAACAACTGTAGCAGATATGGATGCATATGAGTATATGGTCTTTAGCAACTTGTTGATTACAGGAGGGCCACCCCCAAAGCAGACCCTGCCGTTCTGATTCTAATATAATACTGATTCTCTATAATTTTCACAAACACAGCTGAAAACAAGAGATTAAGACTATAAACTCAACATGAAAGTCTTTGCTGGTATAGTTCATGGGAGCTGAGGGATGTTCTTATAGACTTGTATACAACTGGTCCTCTTTTAGCAAACTCCAGAGGAGTTGCCCTCTGCTGGCTGTTAGGAAGAATGCAGATTTAAGGCACTTTGGTATTTGCTTAATTCTTCAAACCTGGAAGCTACTATATGTCAGTCTATCTATCCACCATTCTCCACAGTAACTGTATCTATGTACTTCATTCAGCACACATGCAGTGGCTACACATGCGATCATACAATTATTTCGTTCGGTTTAGGTAAATCTGTTTTCCAGTATGGTAGCCACAAATTTTACTTAGATTTTATGGGAGACGCACTGCACAAATGGATCTAAATGGATCTAAGTATACATTAATACATTTACCACTGGGATACAGAGACGCATGGAGGGAATGACTGGAGGACAGGGACAGCCTCAGACTGCAAAAGAGAATGTGAGATGAAGAATTCACGACAAAAAGAAGAAAAGAAATGGAAATATAGAGAGGAAGACTGATGAGAAGAGACAGCAAGAGACAGAGGGAGAGAAACATTAACAGAAGTTAAAGAGGAGAGAGCGAGAGAGAGAGAGAGAGAGCAGCAGTTTCTGTTGTTCTCGTCAAGGTCACAGCAGCTGAATGTGGAGATCCTGAGGGAACACCACTGTGTGTGCATTTGTGTGTCTGATTGTGTGTTGTGACGTGGCTCAATGTTTTTCTATGTGTTATAGCAATTCAGTGTGTGTGTGTGTGTGTGTGTGTGTGCTTTTTGTCTTTGTGTGTTTGCATTTAAAGCCCTGTAGGGGCTCACAATGGGCTGCAGCGACGCATTCCAATCGCTGCTCAATTAATTGCCCTATACACGTGCACACACACACACACACACACACACACACACACACTGTGTTGTTCACAGAGTACACAGGAAACAGTAAAAACACGTAGTAGCAGACAAACACACTCACGTTCCCATTTAAAGAAAAATTACAGACAAATAAAGATAAAAGACTGGCCTGTAAAAACACACACACACACAGACGTAGCATACACAAACAGGCACTGATATTAGTTTTGTATTGATAATGTTGTGACTCATCTTTGATGCTGCAGATGCATTAATGACGTTATTTGCAGCACTCATACACACAGTGTTGTCATATATATAAAAAGACTAACTATATACAATATATAATTATATATATGTGTGTGTGTGTGTGTGTGTGTGTGTGTGTGTGTGTGTGTGCATATTTATTTATTTTTTTCATCAGTGTGACTGATGTCGAATTAATATTGATTCCACTGCAGTCCCTTACAACAACTCTTCCCTCTGTTCGTCTGATCTTTCTTTTAGATGTTCCCTCATCAGATATCAGAGCAGATTCTTACAGTGTTTCAACCTGCGGCATTTACCAGAAAAAAATACATTTCATACCTATAAATCCTACTAGGTAGAACCCTCATGTAATCGTGCACGCTATTATTTAGAGATCTGCTTTTATCTTGTCGTATGGGAACATTTCCTCATGTCCTTCTGTTTCACGTGTAGCGTTGTTCCTGTGCTGCTCTTTGTTTAGTCTGCTAAATAATTAAGATAATGTCTCACTGTAGATAATGTCGACCTTTATAACATCTGTATGTGGGTTTTTATTCAAAAGTATCTGCTTGCTCTGTGCTTTTGGTTCCAGCTGTGCAGTCTATGCTTGCTAACCAAGCTTGCCACTGTTAGCTGGTAACTTAGCTGCTGATAACTTAACTGCTACATTGGCGTCACAAAAACAAATATGGCAGCAGCCAAAATGTAGAGGGACAAATTATGAGGTGCCATCACAGCAGCTAAACCAATCTGTTCACTACTGTTAATGTGAAACGTGGGCATAAATAAGCATACATCATGCAGTTTGCGTCACTTCAGCCATCAAACATTCTTCGATAAACTCTTCATTAGAGAATGGCTCACTTTTTTTGAGTTTGTGGGTAATCACAAGAGACGTATGTTGTTGTATGTATGCACATAAACGTGTGCAACTGAATGCGGTTCACTGTGAAACTGTTGAAACAGATTTTTGTGAGAGATGTGAGTTTTCTAGCCCCAAAAGATGAATGCAGAGTTTTTGGTATCTTTGCATTGTATTACATACCGGGAGGTTTTGTATTACCCAGTGCTAAAAATGAACCATGTTGTTGATTAGCAAAGGTTTGTTGCACTTTTGATTCATTACTTACAGAGCACTTCAAGTCAGAATCATTGCTCGATTTTTATGCTTATCTCAAAGACGAGAACTTCATACACATACTCAGAAGATGTTGGTTCTCTTTGGATCTGCAGTCATATGTAATCATACAGTCTCTGTGATGAAGTTTAACAAATTCAGATACAGGTCCTCTCTAAGTGACCATCGCCTGTCCACTGTCCTTTGCATTTCCACCTCAGACATTAAAACTGACTTTAACACACTTGTTCAAGCCCTAAACAGACTAGATTACTCCCGATGAACAGGGTGAAAAGTACTGGCAAACTGCAGATGAAGTAATTAAGCTACAAGCAACAAAGAAATACTACTTGGTCTTAATAGCACGAGTCTTTGAAATTTTGCAAAAACACACAATTTGTTCAGTTTTTATGTTTAGGAATGTTCACTTTTTCATTGCCTGTAACTACTAATGATCTTTTACCAGTAGCAACTTATAAAGAGATAAAAATTAATATTTAGCAGAACTGAGATCAGCTTACTGCTGCAGCCCTCCACAACAGTCCCAGATTTTCTTGTGGGCCCTTGGGAAAATGAATGGCCCACCCCTGGCCTATGATATCGTTAACATTGCCATTCTGCATTTTAAGATGGATGTGAATGTCATGTGATGAGGTTTTTCAGTTCAGTACACACCAAAATGTTTCCTTGGCGATGTGTTCAGTGGCACTGATGAATTGATTCAGTGATTTACTAATTGTAGCATCTCTAAGAGACGTCACTTTCACCTGTTAGGTTTTTATTTTGAATTTTGCCTTTGATCAAACATTTGCAGCACTGTTCTGCAAATTCTTGAGTGAACATGTATGGTTGACCTAATAAATAGTCAAATCTGGTCAACAATCCATTAATGGAACAACACAGAGATGAACAATCTTCGATATATTATTATATTATATTATGACCTTTTCAGACAAAAACAAGTGTATATGTTTTTTTTATTTTTGAACTCCATTATTTATCTTTGTATTTTATAAAATGATGAGAAACTCTACAAAAGCTGCTTTTATTCTCAGCTGTTTTAGTCAATGATAAAGCAACATTTTCAGCAAATACACTTGAAATCACCACAGTCCCTCAATGTGAACAGGGTCCTTCAGCTGAGAAATGTTGAGAGTGGAGCCACAGTATTAAAATGGCTGCTTACTGCCGGCTGTAAACGCTGCTGGAAAAATGAATGGAGGATATTTATAATAAATATACTTTTATTACGGCTGCAGGCTCATATATTAGTGTTTAGTGGGGAGAGAGAGGATCCTCACGCCCTCCCGCCCTCACTTGCTTGCTGCTGTTCTTTTTTCCTCCCTGCTTTTATGTCGTCCAAAATGTTTTTCTTTTACATTTAAAATGTAAAACTGGCTTCACTGATACAATTACACAGTTAAACATATAGTCATGATATAAAGTAAATTATCCATCCTGACAAACCAACCAAATAGAAAGCTCATCAAAATTAGCTAGTATAGTATACTATACTGTGAAACGTACTGTATGACATGCTTTTGTCTAGTCTCCTCAACTACATCTCCAAGAAATCAAGTTTCCATACAGCTAAACTGCTTTCTTTTAAAGAATTTTATTTTTTTCTACAACAAAAGAACGTCCAAACGTTCAGATAATGAGGTTGGCTATGTGATATAGGTCACATGTGTAGGGTTCAATTCCTGGGTTGGGTAGGATTGGGTTTCAGAACTGCTTAGTTTTGCAAAGAGACAAGTGTTTGGATTATAGTAGGCAACTTTTAAAACTGTAACAATGCAAACATATGGTTAACTAGCTGAAAAAGAAAAAAAAGGAAAGCAGGAAAGCAGAAAGTAAAAATACACATCTTCCAAAAAGTAGTTGATAATGCAGTTTAGTTTTATATGAGCATTTTCAGCAACACCTTGACTATGAATGTTGGGTGTAACGTTACATGATCTCCAGTACAGCCTTTGAAGTGTGGAGGTGGACGTTGCTTTTATTTATGTTGCACCAAAGGACAAGAGTACAACGATGAAATTCAAACTGTGTCCAGGATAGAAACAACTGTCAACTTTGTGTCTTGTTGGTTTTGTGTTCATACTTAAACACTTAAAGAAAGATCCTGTTTGTTCTTGTTAGGATAAGGATTTGTGTAGGTGTGTGGAACTGTAGGTTTATATTGTTAACTGATCATTTTACAGAGCAGCATGAAAGTAATGCAAACAGCAGTTTAAGTGATTACTTTTCAATACAACAACTGGTGAAAGTTACTAAAACCCTTTGATAAAGGTTTCATAATGTGGGGGTTTGGTTAAAAAGCTGATCTGATCAGTTATCATAAGACTCTAACCTTAACCGAACCCTTTAAATCATCTAAACCAGGGGTCCCCAATCCCAGTCCACGAGGCCCGGTGTCCCTGCAGGTTTTAGATGTGTCCTTGATCCATCACAGCTGATTTAAATTGATAAATTACCTTCTCAACATGTTTTGAAGTTCTTCAGAGGCCTGGTAATGAACTAATCATGTGATTCAGGTGTGTTGACCCAGGGTGAGATCTAAAACCTGCAGGGACACCGGCCCTCGTGGACTGGGATTGGGGACCCCTGATCTAAACTGAACTATAGAAACTCTGAACCAATGGTGAAAGTTATGTCATACAGTACCACTGTGGACTGTACTGTACTTTTGGCTAGATGCTAAAATGACACCATAAAAATATTCTGAATTAGCAAAGTTATAACAGATTATCCTCAGGAAAACCTGAACCCGTGTACCTAATTTTACTCCACAAATGTCAGAAAGGCAGAAAGCATGTCAGAGGGTTGCCAGTCATTTGGATTATTTCGTTTTCAAAAGGTTTGTGTGCCACTTTAAGATTTACAAAATACCCTACTCCGGACTGCTGTCACATAATTGCCAGCTGACAATGTAACATTAAACCTTTTACAGTCAGTTTATTTCCACAGTGCATCCAGCAGTGGAAGACCAGGACTAAATATGATATGTTTAGTTGGTTATGATTGATTTTTATTTTAAAGAAAATAGAATAAATATGTAGATAGCAAAGTTTTAAATGTGTTTCATGAACAATAATCTTTTCGTTATGTTTCCAAGAAACATGACCTGGGTGGCTTTAAAAATGCTGTTTTTCTTTCTGCTGTGTGGCTGCATTTCACACACAAAACAAGGGCCTTGTTTCAAGTCATGCCTATGCATAAAGCAAAGTGACCTCGAGATTCACACATACATACACACACACACTGAGTGTACATAACCTCAAGGCTTATTTAAACTGTACGTGTGTGTGGGGGTGTTATTTCGCCCCGAGGACCTTTCTGCAGGATGGATGAGATTTAGCCTCAAGCACGCACACACATCACCTGAAGCTCTGTACGAGTCATTAACACACCAAACAAATGAAATCTCCTCAATAAAAAGAATAAGCAGCAGTGGATGTATTAGCATGAGAAACATGATAAAAGTGCTTCTCCATTGTGTCCTTATCAGAGTCCCATAATGCACTGGGAGTTAGGGATTGGCCTTGGCGTTTGGACGTTCGACACTGGGCTTATCAGTGTCTAGGGCCCTCGCTCTAAACGTTCAAAGACCCCCATTGTTGTGAGATTTGGGGAGAACAGAGGAGAGATTTTCAGGTCTCCAGAGCAACACAGTGGAGTCTGTGAGTGGGTGAGAGACCTGGAAAATATATGACTGGAAGAGAGAAAGCGGGAGAAAGGACTGAAAAGTGATAAAATAGATAGAAAGAGAAAGGACAGACGGCAGTCAAACAAATCGTCAGGTTTCCTACATCCATGTTCGCAGCACGTCCACACTTTGTGCATGTGCACGCGTACGTCTACCCTTCGTTCATCACGCTCCATGAGTGAATGTGTCAGTCGATATTGTTAAAAAACAGAATCACCACGAGACCATTTTTTAAATCTCAGTGTGAAATATGGATGCTCGCATTTACGTCAGCTGTTAAAGATTGGTCGACTCTGTGTGTTTCTGAGCTGTCAGCCAACGAGGCATCGAGTATGTTCCGGAATTTGCCTCGCAGCGTGTGTATTACACAGTATCACGTATACGGTATGCATTTCATTATGCTCTTTATGTGTATGCGTAGATTCAAATAGAGCATTTAAAAGTGTGCCTGTGTTTACAGCACATTTATCTTCATCTTTAATTAAACTGAAGCTCTTTTCATCTCCCTTAATCGTTTCTGTTGCCACCTCAAAACAGGCAGACCTATCTCAGACACACACACACACACACACACACATGCAAAAAAGCAGAGCTTTCAACAGAAAATAACTAACATTTTGTGTGTATACATTTGTCAATGAAGATGAGTGTCTCCATTTGTAAATGTTTTCTCTAGCATACCGAGGCCTCCTTTTAAATGTTCTTTAATATGCTCCCATGGCCGATATATATACGGTCTATATTGTACAAGGGTAAACTACTAACCCTAACACAACTGTGTCCTCTTTAACTTTCTTTCCCATTTCTTTTTTTAAAATAAAAATGATGAAATATTGTCCTGACTTGATCATTGTCGGGAATGCTTTTTTTCTGTGACTCGATGCCCTCTAGTGGTGACCAGTAGCAACTGTAACAATGATGCATGTGCAGCCTACAAAATCTTATATATATCTATATATATATATGTGTGTGTGTGTGTGTGTGTGTGTGTGTGTCCTTTGAGTCCCTGTGTCTGGCCCTGTCTGGCTGTAAATTTCCACTGAACCAATGCAATGACATGAAACCCAGCAGAGTGATTTAATCCTCTGTGTGTGTGTTAAAAAAAATATCCCACCCTTTCCGCAGGCTTAAGTGTGTGATTTGGTCTTATAGTGTGTTTGAGTCTTAAGTCAGTGTGTCATCCCATGACTCTTTAAAGCACCCAGAATGCACCTCACCTACAGTCATCACTCCACAACCTGATTCCTGAGAGGAGAGGGTTAGTTAGAAAGAGTGAAAGAAGAGATAGATGATGAATGACAAGTTATAACACACCCACACACACACTCCTATGGTGTGTGTGTGCTATCAGTTTAACAAGTCAGCAAGTTGAAGAAGCTTTAGTGATTTGGGACACAGAGGCAGAGGATGCTTGGTGAGTGTGTGTGTGTATTGATCTTGGTGAAGGATCTCTTATTTTCAGTCCCTCTCAGGAGGGTAAACCAACACACATGCCAACATAGTCTCAAACACACACAGACACATACTCCTCGGTGTCCAGCGATTTATCATAGATTTGAAAAGGGCTGGTTTTCCCCTTCACACAGACACACACATACAAGCACATGCACACAGAATAAAATGATGATCAACTATGTTGATGTCAATAACAAAGATGGTGAAAGACAGAGACAAGGTCATGGCAAAAGTGTTGATGGGCAGTCTGGAGTTGCATTCTAGTTACAATGATTCCAGCAGTGTGAGGATGATATTTCCATGCTTGAACCTGGCAAAGAGACCAACAGTAAGAACCAGTTACACTTTAGATTTTTCTGTTTTATATTCTTTAAATGTATCTATGATAATTGCACATTCAAGTTAACTTAAAAAAAAATGTATGTTTTCAGTGATTATTTTACACTGAAACAATGCTACATGATATGAACAGAACAACCATGTTTGCAAGATGAAACAGTCATTTCTAACTTTTTTCTTTTGAGGGGGAGAAAAGAAAAGCTCACCTAAGAGAGTTCAGGCTGTGGCTGTGAGGAATAAAGGTTGCCCGAATTCAGGTTTTCAAGTTCCTTAGAATTGTACAAAAGTTTTTTTGCCTTAAAATCCTGTGTTCATTGTATATTTGCACATTTAAATAAATGGTTGCACCAATATGCTGGTTTCCTAGAAAAATATATAAAGTCATCAAGAATGGCTCAAGACTTTTGCACACTACAGTAGATAACAAAGTCCATGACTGGAAAACATAGTGCTAATTATTTATAATTTTTTTTTTTTACTATTATTTGATTCAAGCCTAGCATAAGTTCGAACTGAATTCAAAATCAGCTCAGCTATAATCCTGGAAGATCAGCTTGCCGATCAACATCATTAGCTCAGTATCTGCATGATGCACTGCAGTCCACCTTTACACCATCTCCAGTTTTTCGTGCCATTCCTGACTTTATCAGTTGGCATATTTGTTGCCAACGATGACTGCTATTGCCTGCTCAGGGCTCTTGCCGCTCTTCTGCTTTCTTCGAGCCTTGCCTATATGAAAAGTCAGGGAAGTCCAAAAACAGAGCAAACCATCAAATATAATTTACTGCACACGGAAATCAAATTGGATGTGAATATGGTGGTTCTGACTGAAATACTTTATGACAAAGTATAGATCATGGGTTGGTTTAAAATAGACCCTTTTCAATTGTAACCTTGTGTTAGAAAGCCTTTAATGCAGACTTCTCCCCGGTGATAAAGGATAAAAATCACAATAACATGATTGGTTAGTTGCAATAATGTGTCTGGAGCCGCATTAATATGATGTTGGAGGAACAACTGCAACACACCAATAACAGATCAACCCTTATCTATCAGTCACAGACTCGCACTCATGCCTATCATTCTCAGGTGCAGAATTCGTTTCTTTTTTTTTTTAAGGTCGCAATCTATTTCAGTTGGAACTGTTTGCCTCTTTGCTTTTTTAATGTTTTTTTTAACTTCATTTGAAGTAAAATTTCTGAAAATCAAACAGATCCGATCTAGCAACATTAAGGTTATAAACAACACATTAAACATACTGGAGGTCTCCGTGGAACACCATGTTACATTGCTACTCATTCACTTCAAACTTTCAGAGAGAATAGCTGATGTGCCATAATTTATTTAGACCTTGAAAAGTACGACATCTCTTACTTCCTCCTGTATGACACCTCTTACTGTTCACCGTGCTATATAGTCACCTCTGTCTCTCTCCCCCTCTTTCTCACTCCCCCAATGAAGTGATTGCTTTCAGTGTTCGGTGTTTTGTTTTGCCTAATAAATCACCATCTATCAGAGGCTGACTGACACACACACACATGCACACATACACACAAACAGAGCGTGGCAAACAGTTCATAATGGACCATTCATTTGTCATCCTCTGAGGTGTTGACAAGGAAAGCGTCTTGATATCAGCTGTGTGTGTGTGTATGCGTGCATGCATGTGTTTGCTATATAGATTCATCCCCATTCATCTGACTGATAACACACCGAGTCTTCCAGCTTGATTCTAGCTTTATTCTCCAACACACACACACACACACGCACATATGAGCTCAGAGTGTGGTCACAGACACATTAATCTCCATACTATATAAACATTATGCACTAATACACACTTGCACTTGTGAATATTAAGCACTCTTGAACACAAACAAAATCTACACATAGTTTGCACCAGATGGAACCAGTTTTTTGTTCTACATGTGTAAAAAAAAAAAAAAAAAAAAAAAAAAAAATATATATATATATATATATATATATATTAATGATTACAGTCAGGCAAATGCTTTATACAGAACAAGATTTTGATGCTTTAAAGTGAATTTTGGGAAGTTAAAAGAAGCAAGTGTGCAAAAAGAATAAAACAAAGAACTTGAATTTTTATTTTTGTTTTCACCTGGAATCACCCTGGAATTCAAGTGCCTGACAGTCCCACAGCTCCTGCAGGGACCGCAGGCTAACAGAATAAAATAAGTATGGTAAGCTTAACAGCAGGATGTTTCTTAGCTTTTTGTAGTAGACAAATCAGAATAGGATAAATTAGATAAATATGTCGTGCCATCTTCAGTATTTTTGACCTTCTTTTGTTACTTTACAGGCTTTGTTTTCTGTCTTTTTTTTCCCACAGTGTGCACATTATTGAGTTGCTTGGTTACTCAAGTGTTACATTTGATGGTTTAGCTTTATCTCTTTCACTGCTGACACTTAAGTTTCTATGTTTAAGTGTAAATTATTCAGCTTAATTAAGATTTTCAAAAGCTCCAAGCGAAAAAGCCAAGATTTCAGAAAACATGTAAAATATTTCTATCCTTTAAGGAGGAAATGAAGTTGGTCTGCAGTTTTTTGACACATGAGCTGATGTCCATCATTTCTACTCGCTCCTCGCCTCTAACGGAGGCCGACGCCCCATGAATCATTAACAGCAGAGTAATTATGCACTATCAAACTTGGAATATTACCCCACTTAGCTAATGTTTAATGCTGTAATTAATTCTGAACCCTGCGAGCCAACATCAATTTATTTGATTAGTACTTTACAAAGTCACACAGAGGTTTTTTACTGTTTTGAGGTATGTGTGCTTCTGTGTGTGTGGTTTTAAAATGTTGCCATATTAATTAAAGTGTGATACAGAGAGTGAGAATGTGATTAATGGGAATTCAACGCTTCGGATTTCATGTCTTTTATTTGTTATTTAGGTTGCCAGGGCTGGGCCTTTTCACAATGAAAACGAAGACATTTGTGTTTTTCTTTCTCATACTCTGGAGCTGGAGGTGTATTTAATGGTGGTGAAAAGTTACGAGGGCTAGACCGGCTTTGTAATTCATTCTTAATGGCTCTTGGTTTTTGTCACACAGGCTGAGGTGTACGCTGTTGGGTCGACAGTTTAGCATTGTTTAAAGAGACAGAGGAAGCAAAACGGAAAATAATTTGTATTACTCAGAATTGTTACAGATATAGAACTTTAGGTTATGGTCAAAGACAGCAAAAGAGCATGACCCCTCTATCTTTGTGGCCCTTAAGTTAAATTTCACCAGCAAATAATGCTGTTTGAACATGGCACTCCCAAAATAACACAACCTAATGTTACACTGCAATAGGCCTAGGCTGCTGGGGGCTTTCCATGATG
Source organism: Oreochromis niloticus (assembly GCF_001858045.2). Lineage (NCBI taxonomy): Eukaryota > Metazoa > Chordata > Actinopteri > Cichliformes > Cichlidae > Oreochromis > Oreochromis niloticus. Next base: position 4,525,875 of record NC_031983.2, on the reverse strand, counting down.
TCCTGAACATTTCACTCACCTCTTTCCACTCTCTGTGTCTTTATACACCATTCTGCATTGGATCATTAGTTATTATTCATCTCTGGCTCTCATCCACACCGTATCTTTTGTCCTGTCTCCCTCCACTCACTCCCAACGGGTTCGCGACAGATGGCTGCTCTTCCCTGACAGAGGTTTCTTCCTGTTAAAAGGGAGTTTTTCCTTCCCACTATCACCAAGGTGCTTGTTCACAAGGGGGTCCTCTGATTGTTGGGGTTTTCTCTGAATTATTTTAGGGTCTTTCCCTAGGGAACTGTTAGGATTTGGCCCTCTATAAATAAAACTGAATTGAACTGAGCCAAAGGACATCACATTGGGAGAATGGATTGCACAGAAACAATGGACATGTTCTCCAGGTCTGTCTGAAAATACCTTGAAACTACACCCTTTGCAGTGACTAGGAGGGGGCAAGAAGTCTGCTTGTATCAAAGTCTTTGCAAAAACAGCTCTAAGCTCACTTGCTTTATGACCTCCATAAAACACATATTGTTATGAATCACTTCTATTTTCTCCTATTTCTCCCCCCTTTTTCTTTTATTCCTTCCTTTTCTTCCACCTGTCAGCTCCGGCATTGTTACACTATACATATATAAAAAATAAAAATAATAAAATAAAATTAAAAGACACTAACAAGAGGAGTCTATGACAGACTTTAGAGGGTTTCTATTTTGGCACAAGAGTGCATTCAGACCATGATTCTGCTTGTTAAAAAAAGAAAAGAAAAAAGGAATCACTTACATTACCCTGACTTTAACCCTAACTCACCAACTAATAGTTGAGGAAAGCCCAGTTTGATTTAGAAACTCGTGTTCTGCAGAAACCTCCACATAGACTATTTGGTTTCCTGTTCTAAATGCAGGGTTCACATAGCTGAACATTGTGCCGCAAATACTAGTATGTCTGCAGTAATTACAGCTGACAGCAGCCTCTTCCATCACACATGTGCACATCCTAAAATATGGAGAAGGGACTGATAAGGATGCAGAAGGACGAACATAAACACACACGTTCTTTGATTCGCACGAACACACTCGCTTAACATTTGGATTCATTCGCAAAACACTTTCTCACTCACTCTGTGCTCATTTGACACGGTTATCGCCGTCATTCTTATTGTCTTTTGTCACTTGATGTCCTTGTCTGGGAGGGTGAGTGAAGCGATAAAGCCTGCGTGTCTGTTGTGCTTTAATAAGTTTTATCTAAAGACTCTAAGCAGACAAACAATGTCAAAATTCATACTGAGCCTGATGGGAGCGATGAGAGGCTTTTTTATGCTGAGGTCACCACTCAGCCAGCACATCCCTCAATTTTTTAAACCCCCGATAGCAATATTGTGTTCTTGTATTCCTTTATCTGTTGTTTAAATCATTCCTTTGTTTTTTGGTAAAGGCGAGGTTAAACATACTCTGAACAGAACATGGAAGATTGTTTCACATAAGTTGGATTTGTTCCGTCATCATTTCCAGTCCATTTCCAGTCCTGCTTTTCCTGTGTCTGAGTGATATGCTGGAGTGACCCGAACCAGCTTTGATGCAGGGAAATTGCAATATGCTAGTGTATCTGTTGTCCATCCTTTTCAAATAATACATAATGAGAAGATTGAAAAGACGAAGCCTGTTTTGATAAAGGTCTCCAGCCGAACTCTGACTACCCCATACCTATTCTTCCATCTTTATAGAGCAGTGCTGAGCGAATGGATGCATTACTGGATATTTTAACAAATGTGAATGCCCAGTTTTGTGTCATAGTTTAGCCACCTCGAGTCCTAGACAACTTTAATGTCCCAAATTTCCCTTCTCTTTGTTTATGTTTTTGTAGGTAAATCATGATGGAAATCTATGGTCCAGGTCCCCACAAAGTTGGAAACCTATTCCAACATCTTCATGTCCCTGAAAACTTTGCCTACTGTGAAGGGTGAATTTGGTCGCACTTTGCTAGCCCATATACACGAGATATTAGGAGAAAGAGAAAAAAGAAACATGTTTAATGGTTTTAAATCTCTTGGCCAACCTCTGTATGGAAAGCTGGAAGGATAACTTGATATATAGAGGTTGCTGTTGCCAAGGTTCCCGCCTGATTAAAAAACGTAGGCTGCCATACATCTTCACCGCTGTGTTTTGGTGAAAAACAGAAACTGGCACAAACTGTGTGTGTTAAATCAGGAGTCACTTTATCCGCCAAGTAAACATATTGCACATTGGCATGGTGGCACTAAGGCAGGAACATACAGACACACATTTGTTTTATTTCCTAGCTTCTTCTGACATGAACGAAAAATTAATGTAGAGGTGTCTTCTCAACTGAGCAAGTTGAGTTGCAGTGGCGTTGTAGAAATTCTGCACTACTAAATGTACAATGTTAAATAATTTTAGTTTCAAGTGAAAACTTTCAGATTTTTAGGAACTTTCGGCTTCTGCTTTGGTCCAGATTCTTTCATTGTGTGTTAAGGTGATCTTTGGAACAGATTCTTGGTTTACTCTTTATGTGTAAAGTGTTGCAAACATGCACAACATGTCATTAAAGATATTAGCATCCACTATCTAATAATACAGGGCAACCATTACTGAAAGCTTTAACTCCTCCACTGTTCCCAGACAGATTCCTATTCTGCTCATCTGTGGCTCTATGTTTTTAATTTGGGTTCCTTAATATTCATTTTTACAGTTTAAACTAAAGTTCCCTATTAATTGCAGCGTAGGCGTGTCCGTTGTTTTATAAGTGGTTAAGTGGTGACATCCAATAGACTCAAATAAATTTGTCTCTCCTGGGTTCGGTGTCTTTGACGTGGTCCAAGCATGTTTATCCCTCAATTTTTTCCACTTTGTACACTTCCTAACATTCATTCCAACAGTTTCAGAAACCTGAACTATAGTAATTTCCTGATATGTGTGAGTCCATATATTGATGCTGTGATAATTATTCATCATAGTGAGGCAATGTTTGTTATTCTCTCACTGATAAATTCAAAAACTACATAAAGAAAAATAGTTGGAAAATGTACAGGAGGCAGGCTGAGCAGGCCAATCACGTAGTTGCATTTCTAGGTGCACAGCAGTTTATGCTGTTGGTTACAGAGTACGATTTCAGGGGAGTTTACGGCTATGGTGTACATTTACCTTTGAAGCATAAGTGCCCACTATGTCTGTGCAATGTCAGACTGCACCAGTGTGAGAGTTGCAGCTAATAGTAACATTTACCAAAGCAAGAGATAACTGTGGAAAATATTTTACCTGAACTTTAGAGTTTTTAGCACTTAAAGAAACAAATTTCAACTCATTTTAATTTTGAATTCTGTAAGAACACTTATTTTGAAATTTCATTACATTTCCTTTATCCGGCAGTTCTGTTTGTTGTAACTTTTCCTGGCTTTTCACCAGGATAAATAAAGGATAATAATAAAAAATATTTGAACATCTTCCTTCCTTCCATCTATCTCTTAAACGGATGTGCCAATCTGAATGAAACTTTGGATGAACACTGTTGTATAGCAATTATAAACTGTCATATGTCTTTTAAATGATTTTTCATGAATCCCTTTTGATTTTTATACTGATCATCACCCCACGAGTACGGAAGAGGATTAGGACCACTGGAAAAAAAAGTGGGGATGTCTTTTTTTTTTCCCAGAAAAAAAGTCAGTTCTGCTAGTATTATAGCAAAATGCTACTTTTATTTACTTTCAATGTTACAATACACCTAAACTGTTTCAAGGGTTATAAAAAATTTTAAATGCCATTACCCGTTACATGCTTCAAGCTGACACATACTTGTCTACAGTAATGTGTTATTTTTCGGTCTGCTGCATGATAATTATTTTAAAGTGTTGTTGCAGCAAGTGTCAGAATGTCTAATTTCTTTTCTACATTGTTTCCTCTGTGTAATTAGCTCCACCAGTGACTTTATGTAAAATAGTTATGCCAAGTTTTAATTGATTAAAAGTCAGCGTGTTATTGCAAGGAAGAACAATGTAGATCCAATTAGCACTGTAATGTGTAAACATGAACACTAACTCCCATGGTGCACCAGGGTCTGAATGTGTGTGTGTATGTTATTCAGTGATCAGCCTCATTTCTTAATCATCACTTTCTGCTCCAGATGAGACTTTATGAGGGGACTAAATTGCCTTAAAGGGATTTCTTATTAAAGGGATTACACCCATGTAATCCCCTTTGTCCCAGCGGACCCCCAAAAAACCTGAACACACACACAAACATACATAACCAGATTAGCATGTGGAAATAAATGTGCACAATCTTTTTTGATATGCTACAAATGAAAACACACATGTTAAATGGCAGAGCACAACCATCACACCTTTGAAACTTGTGTACCTAATTATGTGTGTGTGTACATGTGCGTCACACAAGCTGTGTTTGTGCATTTCTAACCTTGACAGGAATTTGTTTGTGCAAGCTGCGTGTTTTGCTTTTGCAAGCACCAGTCAGTGTACATGTGTGATTTTGTGTAAGCGTAATGCTGTGGTTTTCGATGGTGCTCGCTCGTCTCATCCCCAATTAACGAAGACAAATCCGCTTCCATCGCCACTAATGAGAGTCTTTAAGGTGAAGGGACTCTGTATTTATTTAATAAGAGGGAGCTTATTTATTCCATTTCCATAAGAAAGACAAAATGCTGCTGATTCTCCACGGCTGACAAGGAACGGATTAGAGGAGCGGGATGAGAGGAGAAGAAAGAGCAGGAGAGAAGGGATGAAAGAGAGAGGGGTGGAGGTGTTAGTTGGGGTGTTAAAAATATAATACTAGTGTAGCATTCCTAGAGCGATTGCAATTGCGAGCAAGAGTGGCTGCAGTGTTAAACAGAAGACCCAATCAAAAACAGTGGTCAAAATCATAGCCCATTCTACCAAATGGTAGACCTTCTAAACTATCCTACTCTTTAAGGTTATTACTGTTTTTTCTGTCCAGACCATGACACTCACAAGAGGATTCCTCCGATTGTAGTAATGCTTAGCACCGTGGCTTTGTTGTGCAACTTCCCCGTCCTAAGTTTAAGATGGGGAGGGTAGCAATAAGACCCCAGCCCAGAGCAAAGCAGGTGTCAATGATAACAGATATGACACTGATAGCTCAGGTGGAGGTTGGTTGCAGAGCACCTTGCAGGTGTGCAGCAACTTTGAGCAGGCCAAACTAGATTTTCCAAATGGATGCATAGAAGAACATCACAACAGTAAGATTATCTAATCTGCTAGGCTTGTGGCAGAGCTCGAGTTTTTGACCTGCCTGAAAGTGTATATAATATTTTACATATAGCCATTCTTTTACTACACAGTAAAAGTTTGGTTTTTTATTGAAAACACTTTGATTAGTAAATACTCAGATGGCACCATCTTTACTTAACAAGGTCACTTACCAATAAAATATAACATGTCAAAGAGAAAATAAAAAAAAGAAAAGAAATACTATTCACTAGACGTGAATATTTTGCAATAAACTGATGCATTTGCCTTTTCCAAGAGATTTTTCTGTTAAGTAAGACTCTTAATTGCCTCTCTTTTCTGCTTGCTCAATAACTCCATCTACAGCAGACTTTTAATGCATGTTCAATGCATTTTGTCTTTTCTTCCTGAGGGAAAATCTTCAATCCTACCAGTTCTACAAAAGTGTGCATTGTGAAATGAATCGCCTTTATTGTATTGGTGGAAGTAGAAGAGTGACATAAGGGAACAGGGTGAATGTAGGAATCAAAGGAACTGCATAGGATATAGAGATATGGAACTATGGATTGAAAAATAGCCATGGAGTAAAGGGTGGAGGAGAAAGAAAGACGACAAGCTGCGGAGTAGGAAGACAAAGAATGAAAGGTCAGCAAAAAAAGATGAAAATGATGCCCCAAAGAACAGAATATTAGCAATTAACAATTTCCAAACTGTCCAAAAACCAACAGCCATTGCTTCTCCATATTTGAGATTTGAGTGTTTTTCAGCACACACAAATTCTTCACTGGTTTGTGGGACCAACTATTAAAATAAATGACAAATAATAAACAGTAAACTATGAGCCAAGACATTAAAGATTGTGTAGAAACAAAAGAAAGAACGAAAGGGGATTTACAGGATGATTTTTAACAACGCTTTATTTCTGCAGGTGGAGCTCACTGGTAGCAGTGTGTTTGACTACATCCACCCTGGCGATCATGTGGAGATGGCAGAGCAGCTTGGGATGAAACTTCCTCCAGGCCGAGGGATGTCTCTATCCCAGGGAGCAGTCAACGAAGACGGGGCTTCTTCAGCTTCTTCATCGTCACACTCTGAGACACCTGAACCAGGTAGGTAAACAAGGGAGAGTGGCTTCAAGTTAGTCTTGCAGAGTATTTTCACCACAGCAGAGAACAGAAGTTACAAAGCTTCAAACAGCACAATACTTATGACAGCTGCAAAGTACTTAACCATCAAAGTTAATCAATCCATATGAGTTCTAGGGACTTGAAAAATTCACAACAGCCTTTTCTTTTTAAGAGATTGATGATTGACCTTGATAAAACCAAAGGAGAATTGCAATGACTCTGACTAAACCAGACAACTCAAGACTTTTGACTCAGAAGGCTTCTATATCCTCTTGAAAAGTATGCAGATAAACCTTTTTGGACTAGATTTTTCAGGATGTTTCTCCTGAAGCTAGATGAAATCAAAGTTTGTAACAGACTGATTGAAACACATTGAAATAGCATCGACGAGCACTTTATATAGCAGTCAAATTGTAGGTGGAAGTGTTAGCCTTAGCAGAATATCTGAACAGTCGTGGGTCTAGATGTTTGAGTCTGAATTATGTCGTCAAGGTGATGCATGCAGGAAAAAAATGACCAGTCAAAAGTGTAAACATATGTTTTTGATCCTGTTAAGTTGGCCATTTAAACATGGGAGTCAGTGATGCTTCTGTGTTGGCTCCATTTTTCAGTCTGCAGGGTTCTCCTTGGTCGCAACCCATTTCTCGCTAACATTCTCTAACCTTGATGCTTCTATCGTTTGCTGAATGTTTGAACAAATTGATTCAACACACTGTAGAGCCATCACTGCTATAAACTGGGAAAGGACACATTTCTCATTGGAATTCTTTGCCTTGTCTCCTCCATCCCTCCATCCATTTACCCCTCCATCCTCTCCTGCACCACATGTTCAAGACTTTTTACCTTACAAACGCTTTGGATTGCTCTCTCTCTCTTTCACTTTCTCCCTCTCTCATGCTGATGATAATTTAAGTATTAGGGGAAAATCCATTTATAAATTAAACAAAATGACTTGATATCCATCGAGTCCCTTAGTTCATCAGCCTGTTCAAACAAGGAGTTGAAGATTGGCTTCGTGGCAGCCGGGGTCTTCGGAGACGGCACCGTAATTAGATCTGCCGCGGATTTATTCTTGGCTGATTGGTGCAGCTGATGGATGGGTGGGGGCTTTAAATTAATTGAAGTTCCACATTTGAGGTTTTTGTTCCCCCATTTTTTTTCCTTTGACATTCTGCAAACCTCTAACCTGGTCTCTCCACCCTCCAAACTGGATATGTATAGAGAGACAGGATAAGAGCACATGTATGTGGTCATCAGCATCTTTTTGTCTGAAAAGAAAGAAAAGCAGCAGAAATTAAACATGTATAGGCAGAAAATAATACAAATGGGAGTTTACATGAATTTCTTTGTGATTCCTAAGTTAATTCAACCACACGATGAAAAAGAGCAAAAGAGAAAAGCAAGGAAACGAGGACAAAGGTGTTTGTTCTCCCATGTTAATTTGCCTAGAGAGATGGAAAGAAAGAGAGGCAGGGGATGTAGGGACATGTTTGAATGTGCATGAGTGCTTAGCAATGTTAATTTGTCCAGAGAAAGAGAGAGAAAAGGGAGGGAGAGGTTTCAGGCAGACATGTATGGATGTGAAAGAGTGATCCCCAATGATAACTTGACCAGAGAGAGAGGAAGAGGGAGGATTAGGATTCATGCATGTGTTATTTAATGTTAATTTGCCTTTGGAAAAGGAAGGGGGGCAGCAGAGCTGGTATGAATTTGTATGAGTTTTTCTCAGGAGAAGAAGGGGCACCTGAAATAATTCAGGTGTCCAGGGTAACAGTGCTGTTCATCTCAACCTCCAGTATTGTAAATTGGATGTTTTTCAGTTCTTTCACTGGTGCTTTTTTCTCTGAGTTGGATTGTTTCTGCAATGAGATTTTGGGGCATCGGTCTGTCCTGTGTCTTTTTCCTTGACTCTACAGCCACACTAAGGGTGGGTGATATCCTTCTGCGGTGTTTAGGACTGTAGCCTCAAAGGTGATGTAGACCAGGTTTGAATCTCCTGGTTGGCTGGATACTTTCTGTGTGGACTTCAGATGTTCTTCGTGCACCTCCATGGGTTTTTTGTCATTAGGGGTTGAGGAAGGATCTAAAAGCCGGAATAAACTAAAACTGAATTAAATTTTATTTACATAGCCCCAAGTTACTACAACAGCTGCCTCAAGACACATTATATTGTTATGCAAAGACCCTACAGTAATTCAGAGAATACAGAAAAAACCCCAACAATCAGATGACCTCCTATGAGCGATCTCTTTGGTGACAGTGGGAAGGAAAAACTCCCTTTTAATATTTGCTAAAACTGATTGGGGTGGAAGTTCAACAAAGTACATCAAAGACCAGAACATACAGCAAAGAAACCAAAGATTTAAAATTCTTCAACAATGACAAACATGAAATAAATCCACAGGCTGACAAAGAACTTTTTATTTTTCTTCAGTGATTGACACCATCAATCAAGTGTATTACACTCATCTTGTAAAAGAATCCATGCGCCAATGTTCTTTCACCCCTGTAAATCTATATGTAGTATAATCATGGATATCCACTTTGAATCATATAATCTTTGATCAGAGCAGTTGTGAGAAAATATGTTAATACTGGTCAGTTCTTTATGAAAACTTTTCGAGAAACAGCAGCTTTATTCTGAAAAAGCCTTACCCTTATCCTCAATCCTAAGGTTTTAAATCTCTAATTGCTCTCATCTACTAACTGGAAGGTTGGTGGTTCAATTCCTGGCTGTTACAGTCTGCATGCCAAATATCCTTGGGTAAGATACTAACCCCAAATTGCTCTCCAATGCATCTTTCAGAGAATGAATGCATGTCATTCTTAGATAGAAAGCTCTTAAGTATAGAAAGAATGGGTGAATTGGGCATCTTTGGTTTGATTCTATAGCAGTGAAACAATACTAAAGGTTAACATTTTTTTTAATTTCAGTGAGTTTCTGAATTTGATTGTGAATCTCAAATCATCTCATTTTAAAGCCAAGTCAAAACGGCCCTTTTGTTTCAAAGGAACTTACTGTTCCACGGTACAAAGCAAGAAATTAAGTTCAGATCAGACAGGGTCATTATAGTCAAAAAGCAGAAATCATTTTTTCCTCATTTCCATCCAAAATGAGTTGAGCATGTTGAAATCCACAGGGAGGGAAAGCAACAGAAGGATCTCAGCACAGAACAGAGAAGCTTCAGAAACAGCAGATATGGCACTAGTTCCAACACAGTAAATAAGGTGGAGGTGGGTTGTAAATGGGCTTGCAGAATATAGGATTTGCCAGTTGTATATTTAGATATCAATTAGCTGATCTGCTGGTGTGCCTGCTGTATCACTATGCTCCATTAATTATAAATGATATCTACAACAGAATACAAGACCATGTTTCTGCAGAAAGCAATATCTGTGTCATGACCAGTTTTTATTTATAAATTCCAATTTGATACAAGACGTGAACTCCAGCATTTGCTCACTGCAGATGGCCATGAATGTTTATGGTTAATGTTTAAAAGATTATATTATTATTTGTGGAATGACTTTAGGGAAGATTCTGATCAGTCACAAACATGCTCTGCAGCAGGACAATGAGCCCAGATATCTGAGGAGACACCCACAAAGCTAAGATAACAGCATAAGCAGATTTCCAGTTAACTGCCTACAACTTATTGTCATGTTTGCTAAATAAATGAGACTCTGTCCGCATTTCAAGAAACCAAAAGTTGTCTTTTCCATGTGAAGTTCGCCAGTCTCAATTTGAAAAAGAATTTATTAACTGGCTTTACCTCACTGGTTGCTCTGTTGTAATATATCAGAAAGCTGACCCCATCATTTTAATTACAGTCACGCTCATAAAGTATTGAAATTGGAGTTAAAACACGAGATGACCTTGGAGGAGAGAGCTTCCTTTGAAGCTCAACGCTTCTATTTTCAACACCCTCTTGCAGTTAAAGAGAGTCATCTTTAAAAGCGCATGACGCAATTTGACTAATATCAGTCAAACTGAGCCTGAGAGGCTCAGCATCTCTAACTGTTCTGAAGGGTGAGTGGTTGAAAATTATTACTCCTAAGTGTAATTCAGAGTCTCAGAGAGGAGGAAAACTCTCCATGCAGTTCTTATTTTCTCTCACTTCAGTATCTTCTTTACATACCATCAGTTCAGGGTCACATAGTCATCGGGAATGTATCTGATGTGAGCTGGCTGTTGACTTTGACCTTTGACATCCTTACAATGAAGGAGGTGGTTAATGGTTGCATGCTTTGGCACAGCTGTAAGATTTGGGCAATGGTAAAATGGTAAATGGCCTGCATTTGTATAGCGCTTTACACTACATTCAGTCATTCACCCATTCACACACAGGCAATGACAAGCTACATTGTAGCCACAGCTGCCCTGGGGCGCACTGACAGAGGCGAGGCTGCCGGACACTGGCGCCACCGGGCCCTCTGACCACCACCAGTAGGCAAACTTGGGGTTAGTATCTTGCCCAAGGATATTTGGCATGCAGCCAGGAGGCAGCCTGGGATCGAACCACCGACCTTCTGACCTGCTGACCTGCTCTGCCACCTGAGCTACAGCCACCCCAAGGTTTTTGAAAACTTATTTTGTGGAAGTAAGGCTGCTAAAGGTTTTTTGGACAAATTCTATAGGCTTTTGCTGTAATACTGAAGGTTTTGCAAGATTTAATCAGTGCATTTATAAAATAATTTCTAATAATTATATTGTTAAAGATAGGTTTGTGTTTAAACCTAGTGTTTTTGTCGCACCATGGAAATGTGTAACATGACCAAATGAGTGCTTCGCTAAAATTGTAAGATCTTGCCTCAAACAAAAGACCAGTTACTAAAACTCATTCTCATCATCTAATACCTATTAAACACAAAGCTTTTCAGATTCTTAAAAATCCTGAAATGTTGCATTCTTACTAGCCTGTTACACAAAATGAATATCAAACATGTAATTTAGCATTGAGTAAGTGTAAATGCTCTGACCTTTAGTTTTAATCTGTGCAATTTCCTTGCTCCAAAGCAGCCATTAGTTTGAGTACTTTTCTTTGTTTAATCTTTCAAAAACCATTTAAACTTGGGGAAAGTGTAAAGGAAGATCAGTAACTTGTCACTGTTAAATTTGAGCCAACTTGGATAATTGTATACAGCACAGCACCTGTCATGCAGTTTGATTTGCCACACTGATCTAGGAAGTCATCAGTGGAAACCTATTGTTAAATGACACTTATGAGGGGAATTACTGTCTGCCACAAAGTAACTTCAACCAGTCGGATTTAAGGCATAGATAGAAGGAGAAACCAGCCACAGCTTCAAAAACTAGCAAGTAGTCAGTGTACCTAGCTATAGAGTTAGCATGTTGTTAAGTATATTAGGGATATCTGGTACTCCCATGTTCATGTTTTTCCTTCATCATCATCATAATGTTAGTCCAAGATCAACATTGCCATTGGCAAATACTGTCTTGTGAGCATTTAGTTAGCATTAGCCAAGAAGTTAGCTAAAAGCTGCTTTATTGCTTTTACTAAAAAAACAACATGAGTAAGCTAAATTTGGCTAACAGCAAATCAAGTTTCACTTAAAATGCTTACCATTTGCTCCAGAGGAACTATAAGCAATAGCATTTTTTCAATTTTTCCCCACATTGCAAAGCTACGATATCACAACAATGTAATGGTGACTTGCAATGTTAATCATGGAGCAACAAGATCAACAGGGTGATATCAGTTATAACTATTATTAAACACTTTTTGTTATCATTGTAGGAATATTTACAGGCAGTTTCTCATTCTCTGCAAGCATATAGCTTTAATCTCGGCAAGATTTAATTTGTCAAAAGTGTGATGGTGGTTTTGCAAATCGGGTGAAAGCCCAGCTGCCTTGCAATGTCATATAGATGCTTATATAAAAATAGCACTACTGCCTCTGGATATTCAGCAACTGAATAGTAACTGAATTTGACACTCACATTCACATCCCTCTTGCAATATTCGAGGTTCTGTTTGTGTCAGACACTTGATTTAATTGTTTCTCCCATGAGTTCGTGAAAGGGAGCGCATCTTTCAATCCAAGAGAATTTGATCCTGTTTTGCTTTTAGAGGTTTGCTGTTCAGCAACATTCTAACATCTCTGATGTCAAAGTGATTTTTGAACACAGCAAGAGGGCAAGATTTCAAAAACCATCCCTTCTTCAAACTGCATGACCACACAATGATGACACCTCTGACAGAAAAATGACAGTGAGTTTTTACATCCGTCATTTCCTTTGCCTTATTATCCAAACTCAAGATTAGGTCTTTGCTGCTTTAATGATCTGATGTGCCTTCAGGCTTCAGTACGCCTTAGACTATCTCTGCCTGAGCAGGAAGAAAACACCTGAGACGAGACATGTATGTTCACATTTCCAGAATCATGACAACAGTTTCAGTTTTTCTTTCTGTTTGTCTTCCAGTTAAACTTTAGTTTGAATAGTTGACTCGAAGGACAAAGCAGTACCTACATGGTTTGCCTTTGAGCCACCTGCCTTCTTATTTACACTCACTTTCATTCTCATTCACTCCATCTTCATAAAAGCTTGCATTTAATGGAGTATTTATTTCAATTTTCTCTCATCAGAGGGCAAAATTTCTAAGAAAACCAGCTCAGTTTAAAAGTCTTTCTGGAAGTAAGAGTAATTCTGCCCTCCAGGAAAACACCATAAGTTCTCCATTACTAGCTCCTTGCGGTCTAATTGTCCGCGGCATTGCCTTATTTCAACATCATAAGTCTTTGATTATTGTTGCTAATTATGCTATTAGCACAATGGAGGGGAATAATTCGTCATAATCACTCACATTTATCATAATTATCCAAGTTTACAGTCACCTACGTTTAATGTCATGTAGAGTAGCCATTGGCAGCGGCTGCTGCCCAAGGACAAATTTACTCAGTGTGTGTGTGTGTGTGTGTGTGTGTTCGGTAGTCGAGTGTGTTTGTATTTGCATTTGAAATGTCACTTGTACTCCAGGACAGGAGGCAAAGGTCAAATCTGGAGGGATATTTACACATGTACACTGTTCTCTTGTATTACACACTCTAGTTGTCATTCACCTCTTTCTTCAAGCCTCATTTTCTCAAATATTTTTGTTTTCCTCAAAGGCCTTTAAAAAGAGCTTGAGCTGTACATCATATAGAGCACTATAGCTAGGTAGCAAACAAAAGTTTCAGGGTTTTTCTTAGTAGCTTGCTTTGGTAATGTTTTCCAAACATTTGGAGGTGTGTTATGATTTATATGGATTCAGACTCCAGTCACTGAAAGAAAAAAAAAATTCTCCCAAATCCACCTCAGTTGGATGTTCTTTGTATGAGCACAAATGAAAATGAACTTTTCAAGATATAATCCACCTTTCACTCCTGATTTCTTCTGAGCTGAGTATGTGATCATTTTGATTTGTAATCATATTCATACGTGCTTCTAGCAAAAGCAAACCCGCACACTTTCTTTTGTCAGTTGTGTGTTTGGTTGTTTTGTCTAACTCAGTGTTGGTTTTATTTTTTTATTACCAGCTTTACTTCGTGATATCTCGCTCAATGACCACTAGAAGGGACTTCAGTCCTCCTGTATTGCAATGTATTAGCTATTGCAATTTTTTATGGCAAGTGCAAGAAAAGTTTGTATAAGGACCAGGACACTGCAGCCTGTGTCCAATGTGTGTATCTTTGATTTTTAGCTTTCACTTTGTTAAACTTGCTATTTGATTTCACTTTGGTTATGCGGCAGTGGCTTCCCAAGAAAGTTCTTGGTTCGTGTTTTTTTCCGGTCCATGCTTGTTAGATTTCTTGGTGATTCTTTCTGGATTGGCAGAAACCTGAAGTTTGATAACTGCTTGGTTAGGCTTAGAAAACATCATGGTTAAAATACACTTATCCACTGTGTTAATCTTGCATATTGAAAAACTGATGCTCAAGACTGCACAGCACTAAGGGCAATCACACTACCTCCATATGTTATGATTTGGTAGTAAGATTGGGCACTTGTAATTTGAAACATCAGGGTCATGGCTCCTTGTTGTGAATGGATATGTAAATTAAGTGAATGGAATAAGTATAAGAAAATATATATGACATATTATAAGTTTATATATTATGAAGATGATTAAAGCATATAAAAGAACCTGCACAGGTTGTACGATGTCAGGTTACAACCGTTACCAGCTACGCTGGTGAGCTGATTGTTTCTAGATAATGATCAAGGTTAATACATGATTGTTTTTCTTCGGTAAACTAATTAGTGAGGGATAGCTCACTCTCACAAGCAGAGTTACCTACAGTCTTAACAGAAAAAAGATTTTTTTCAGTCTCGAAGTCTTGCGTAAAGCTGTTCTGTTTTTCAGACCTGGTAAATGATTTCTATACAGCAGATCCTCTAAACTCCACACTCAGTGGGAAAATTAGTCACAATGGATTTTCTGAAAGTGCTCAGATTAATTAAATCAGTGTCTTTTTTTAAGCAAAGCAATAAAACCACTTGAGGCAAACAAAGAACTTTTCAGAAGCAGAGGATTATTACTAGAGCAAAATTATCCGTTTGGTTAAGTTTTATTAAACCGCCACCCGCTCGCCACCGCTCTAAATGGAATCTTTAGAGTACACAATGGCCAATCACACACCATTATTATTAGAGTTTTCTAATTAGGCTTCTTAACAAGGACGGGGCTGTTTACAATGGAAGCCGGAGCTGTTCAGATAACGGCAGCAGAGGACAGGACGGCACCGGACGGCAAATAAAGCGTTCCTCACTGCTATCTTTCTGTCACAGCAATGATAACATGGGAACTCTTCAAGGTCCAACACTCAACTTTTAATTTGTGGGGAGGCACGAAGGGTGTGTGTGTGAGAGTGAGTGAGTGAGCTCAAACTAAGTTTAGAGAGTGATATGTCACACACAGTAAGGAGGGCTGCCCCTGACGGTGCAAAGAGAAGACGATGTGTTAATGTTTCAGTATTACAGCACAGGAATAAGAAAAGACTAACTAAAGTAAGAAAAGTACAAGCAGGGGAAGAAATTAAGAAATGATGTTTAGCAGGTCACTGAAATATAAAAGAAATCAAGGATAGAGAGTGGAAAAACTAAATAGGAACAAGAATTAATCCAGTTTAAAACAGGAAGGACGAATGGGGTAAACTGGTGGAACTTAAGTGAATAAATAATAGACCAGAAAAGAAAGGCCCCATATAGCACTTTATTATATGGAAGGAAAAAAGGAAGGAAAAAAATGGATAAGCATTTGACTATGGAAGAATGAATGTGGAAATGGATTTTACAGCATGTTTACCAATGGTATGAATGAAAGCAGAAAAGAAGGGAGGAAAGATTGTCAAAGATGGGCATGAAGGTTAACATGGATAGACACTGAAAACTAATAAGGGACAAAAAACCAAAATAGATTCAGTTTAATAAAAGGAAAGCAACAAAAAGAGTAAATTGGAGGCTTAATCAAAAAGGTATCTAACAAGTTTAAATATGATGGGACAGAGAGAAGGAAGGAAGGAAAAGCTGATATTTCAAGTGACAAAGATAGATTAAAAAGTGGGGCATGAAGCTTGAACCGAACATCCCAGCAGAAAGTGAGACATGATAGAAAATCAAGACAGGGTCTAAGGTCGCAAGTCTGTACCCACATAAGATCACATTAACATGATGGCAAGACGAGCTATTCTGATTTCCTGGAGACTTACTCTAACCGTACCCTAAACCTGAAGCCAATGAGAGGCCTTCCATTACCTGTTCAGGGTAGTTTGCTCTGGTATTCCCAACAACGTATCAGCAGCACATACTGTACTTTATTTATACACACTGGAACAGCAAATATGGATTCATCTGAGGCTGAAAAAAAACAAAATAAGACATTTCCTCCTGTTTGTTAAATGTCTCTTACAGATGAACTTGAGGTTTCACAACCAACACTCTGTGACCGGTACCGGATCTGTTCACGTTCTTCTCCCTATCAGAGCTAGGCGATGACCCTCTTCAAAGTCTCAGTAGAAGTAGTAATCATGTAAAACAACGGGTGCACGTCTGTTCCATCTGATCAGAGACAATAAGTCATAGTTTGTGTTCATCAGGAGCCAGAGCAACTCTTCACAGACATGTTTGTAAAACCAGTTAGCAGCTCAGTGAACACGGCCGCCACATCTATTCCTCCTCACGCCTTCCTCTGATTACGGATGCTAATCTGTTCAGTTCATCCATCTGTCCCTCTCTCTGCTGCCGCCTGGATTCAATTACACCAAGCATGCGCCTCGCTCTGTTGTCCCCGTCCTCTCTGTTTCTTCTTCCTTCTCATCGTGTTCTGCTTCTTGTGTTGTTGTTTTTTGTTTGTTTTTTGTACTTCCCTTTCTTGTTTGGTTGTCTTTTATCTGGGGACACTGCGCTCGTCTGGCCAAACATGAACAGAGGGACGAGGAGAGAGATAGAAATTAAAAGAGAAGAAATAACAACAGAAGGACTCAGAGACACAGAGGCGGAAAAGTGAAGACTGAGTTATGAATTAATTTAACATGGAAATGGGCTGTTTAGAAAAAACTGTCCTGAACAGTGATAGAAGTTGCAGCGATGCAACTTTGAAAGACCACTGATTAAATGTAATAAAATGTGTTCCTAATTGTGTTGTTGAGCGACAAATATTTGCAACATGTAATAAGAAGTTACAAGTCCATTTGAATTTAGTTACTAATCAAATGCTGATAATTTTATAGTCATAGTCATTATTTGTTAGTCAAACCCTAAAAGAGCACATTATTCCAGTGTGGCCGATAAACCTAAAACCAAAAGATTTACATTATTAACCTATTAACCTATATATTAATGATCAGCTATAATGCTTTTAATATTTCAGTGTGTTCAGCATGCATTCCATATTTTCCTTTTTAGTCATAATTAGGGTACCCAAAGAAATCTGGAATCATTAGCTATAGAAAATTTCCCAAAGCATCCTGCATTAGCAAGCTAGCATTTTTTTTTTTCAGGTTAAGGTAGATTGTTTAACTTGTCTATGATCTGCTCTATGATTTTGCAAGGAACTGCAAAGAAGGTTCTTTGGTGTCCAGGTTGACAGATGAGTTCTGGCAGAAGTCTCTGTTAATTATGATGTTTGCAGATGACACTGTGATCTGTAGTGAGAGTAGGGAGCAGTTGGAAGAGAGCCTGGGGAGGTGGAGGTATGCTTTGGAGAGAAGAGGAATGAATGCCAGTAGAAGTACGACAGAATACATGTGTGAGTGAGAGGGACGCAGGTGGAACGGTAAAGAAGCAAGCACAATTACCTGAGGTTAACAAAAAGCAAAAAACAGTGCACAAGAGAGGTGAAGACGAGAGTGCAGACAGTGTGGAGTGGATAGAGACGAGCGTCATGGGTGAGTTGTGACAGAGGGAAGCTAGAGTGAAAGAGAATGTTTACAAGCTGGTAGTGCGACCGGTTGTATATATGCAGATGACAGAAATGATGAAATGCTAAGCTTTTCGCTGGGAGTGACCAGGATGCACAAGATTAGAAATAAGCAGATCAGAGGGACAGCTCAGGTTGTTGTTTTGGAGACAAAGTTAGAGCGGCTAGGTTGAGATGGTTTAGACATGTGCAGAAGAGTTGCAGTGGATGTATGGGACAAAGGATGCTTTGTTTATATGGTGTTTGTCCAGGCCAAGACTTAAAAAGTCTAAAACTAGGATTCCAGTATAACCATCTCTGAGCTATAATCGTCTGTCTGGAAATGTGCTATATAAATAAATTTAACCTTGAACCACTCTCTGAATGTAGATTGCTTACAAGCAGTTTACCTACCTATTTTGGCCTTAATTAAGTAATGCAGAAAAAAGAAAAACTAACAGACCATTTCTTATAGGGCTTCTTGTGTGTCTAACACTTCATATTCACAAGGTTTAAGCCTCTTCCTCCTCAGGTCTTAGTTGTCACAAAAAGAAAAGAAGAGATCCAGCACCCTGCTATGTTTGGCTAAAGAACAATGCAGGGTAGGAGTGTTATAAGGTGCTGGACACTGTATTTGTTTTGTGACACCGCTGTTGTCACTGAAAATGTCAGAAGAAGAGCCCGTTGGGAAATCTCATATTTGCTGTGTCTGTTTGTATTTGTTTTTGGCTTGTTTTGTTTTTTTCTTTAGCTTGACTGGGACCAAAAGCTATGGATTTATCTGATTCACATCTGCATGTGTGGCACACATGCAAGTACAGTTCTAACCCAGCTCTGCTTTAATTTGTCACGCGTGATCTTTTGACATTTCTCTGTACTTCTTCTACTTCTTGCATTGTGCATTTCATCTAATTCCCCCATTACTTAGCACTTACTTCAGGGGTGGGCAACTCCAGGCCTCGAGGGCTGGTGTCCTACAGGTTTTAGATATCACCCTGTGTCAACACACCTGAATCAAATGATTGGATCAAGGACACATCTAAAACCTTGCAGGACACCCAGGCCCTCGAGGCCTGGAGTTGCCCACCCCTGACTTAATTTCTCCTACACCAAGTGGCGCATCGGGCAGCTAACGATCTCCATTAACGTCGGTCAGTGGCGACTGCCTCGGCTTCGTCCCAAGCGATGTCAACGGTTTTCAGATCATCCGGGCTCAGATCATCAGATCATCCCGACAAGCCCGGATGAGAAAGGACGAGGGTTGGCCGTGGGGTTAGCAACCCCACCCTGCAAAACCGAGTGCTACGGAATCAGCAATGTATGGAATTCACGCATATTATACATTTTTAGATTTTAAGTTTAGTTATTTGCTGGCTTCATTTGCCCTATTGTCCCTAATCAGGCTAAGCGGCAACACAAAGGCTCAATAAATAAGCCCAGGTTTACCATTCTAGCAAGGTTCACATAACAGGTGGTGTTGGCAGCATGTGGCAAGTTACAATGGATAGTGGAGTAGCAGAAGAGTCTGAGGCTATGGTTCTCCCCTGTGTGATTTTTGGGGTTTCTTTCTATTACTGTAGGATCTTTCCTTACAATATAAAGCGCTTCTTGGTGACTGTAATTGAATTGAAAAAAGGTGCAGTGTCTACTCCATGTAAGAGATGAGTTGCTACCCAAGTGGAGGAGTTAAAGTATCTCGGGATTTTGTCCAAGAGTGAGGGGACAGACAGATTGATGCCGGTGCTGGAGTGGTCTGTTGTGGTGAAGAGACTAGGAAAGCAGAGGTGTCGATTTACAGATCGAGCGATGCTCCTACCCATACCAATGTCCATGAGCAGTGGGAACTAACTGAAAGAATTAGACTGGAGATATAAACAGTAGAAATGACTTTCCTCTGAAGGCTGTCTGGGCTCGGGCTTGGAGATAGAGTGCAGAGCTTGGTAATTCTGGATGGGCTGAGTAGAGATGCTTGGAGCCAGCTGAGATGATATGGGCATCTGCCTCCTGGACCCCTCTTAGGTGAGGTGAGTCAGGCATGACCTACCAAGAGGAGCTCCCTGAGGCATCTGCAAAACATGCTGGAGAGATTGCGTCTCATCATCTAACTCCCGTTTCATCATATAAATAGTACGATCATAGATGATGCAGATGTCGCTGCATTTACAATTGTTTATTCTGTAAAATAAATACACAGTAATTCATAATAGGGTTGCACATTTAATTGAAATCTCATTTCAGTGATTGACATGATTTTGGCTTCCCACAATTAAATGAAAATGATTGAACAATATTAAAAATGCATGCTCTGCCAATACAACACAAAAGAAAAAAACATTTGATTTACTTGTGGCCAAATAGCTCAATCTATAAAACTTTACTCTAAAATGCATTTAGCTTGTCCACGTGGGCAGCAGCAAATTTCAACTTGAAGGTGTCAGTTTTAGATTGGGGCTTCTTTCTCGATCAGCACCCTCTCAAGTCCAAGGCAATGTGAAGCTTGCTTCAAAAAAAACAATTCAAAGAAATCATTAAAAGCCCCAAATTACCATGACATTCATGCCCCTGATTATTGTAAATTTGTGACCACAACTGTAACAATTAATGATTTTGCAATATTAGGGCTCATAGAGCAATGAAGTGGCTTTACAGCTTCTAAAAGAAAAGAAGTGAAGTAAACTTGTATATTTCTTATTGATGGTCTGTCAAGGAAAGACAAAAAATTTAAATGGTCTTTAAAACATAGACCCTATCACTACCTGCATAGGGGGCCCATAAGATTTTCTGAATATGTCTATATCTTGAAAAGACCTGATTTGCCAGGTAGGCAGTGTTTTGGTGGGGGTTGACTTCTTAGGTGTGCAGCATTAATTATTATGCCAATGTAACCCACTAACCAGGTGAGCCCCTTTCCAAAATCCAGGCTTAAACCTGAAGTTGACTGAATTGTGGAGTTACCCTAAGCCCCAAATCTTGCTTCACAGTAGCAGGCTCAGGACTAACGCAAGAACTAAACTGTCACTCTCTCTGCAGTCTCCTGACTTTGGCTTGTTTTGCCCTTGTTTTCTGTCTTTCTCCTCCCTTTTGGGCTTTCCAGCAGGCGTCACGTCTCCCTCTGTCTCTGGAAGTAATTATGCAGGTTGCAGATACAGACAATTGCCTATTATCTCTGCGTTGTGTATGCGTGTGTCATTGTGACCTCCGACCTCAGTCAGAACAAAGACGAGCTGTCAGTCTCGTCATCCGTATCAGGGAAAACAAATTGTCTTTTCATTTACCCTCCACCTCAGACTCCACGTCTTCCCTCCTTTCCTCAACCCTATTGTCTCTATACTTCATGGACAATGGTATGCGGACACTTGAATGTGTCATTATGTAAAACATGAGATGCAGACATGCTGATCATTAATGCGCTGCTCTCTCCAGCACATGAGGGTTGGTGTCACTGGTACCTAACCAAAATATACAGATCTGCCCACAAACTTTTGACCTTTTTTGTTTCTCTGTAATCGTTCATCTTCTTTTTTGTCTTTGTTTCACTACCATTCTGTCTTCCCTTTTTTCCCCCCGTCTTTTCATAGGTAGATCAGCTCCCAAAAGAGAAAGTGGAAAAGCTAAATACAGCTTAGAAAAGCCTTAGAGTCCTATCACAGGGAGATCACTGAGAAAGAAGAGGAGGGAGGAGGAGTGAGGAAGATGAAACGAGGGGTTGAGGGGTATCTCAGAGGAGGAAATGCAGGGAGTCAAAAGAGACCAGGAGAGACAAAGCCAGGACTGAGGTGTCTCCAGGCTATTAGAGCACTGTTTGATTTGAGCTCATTGTCCTGATAAGACTGTCAAAATAAAAGTATCTTTTTTTTATCACTGCACTGAAAAAGGAGAGGAAATGTGGGGAGGATGCACTGGGGGAGAAAAGGAAAGGAAATGGAGAAAGTGAGGTGAGGAAGAGGAGGAGGAGGAGTGGAGGTGTGTTACAGATTATATATGAAAAAAACATTGGTTCCCAGGCTTTACCAATGTGGGAAAGGCTTTGAGGAAATATACTGTTACACACACGAACACATGAACTTTGTACTTTTAAAGCTTCGTGAAAAACTGTACAGGAATCTGACTAAATCTCAACTATCCTTCTTCATTGCTTCCTCTTCCTCAATTTCTTCTGTCCCTTGTTCTTCAAATCATTTTCCTTCCTCAGCAGAGGAAGTACAGCTACTATCTTCCACCCTCCCTCACTTTCCTCCTCTTTCTTCTCCTTTCCACTGTTGGCTTGTCCTCTTTTTCCTCTCTGTCTTTACTCCCAACATCGTAGTCTTCATCATCTCCTTCCCTCTTCCTCCCTTCATTTATTTTTGTCCTCTGCCTTTACCTCCTCTATCTCCTCTTTTTCTGCTTGCTTCTTTATCTCTCCCACCTCCTCCTCTTCTTCACTCCCCCATACTTGTCTTCTTTCACACCTCTCCCCTCTGATTTCTTAAGCCCTCTTTTCCTATCTTCTTTTTCCAACCAGTGTCTCCGCTCTTCTCTTCCTCCACATTTTTTAAAAATCACTTCCTATTTCTGCCCCTGCTTCTTTCCTTCCTTCCTTCTTTCCTTCCTCATCCCCCGTCTTCGCCCTTTCCCTGCCTGTTCTCCATTCCCCTGTAGCACCTCCTCCACTTTCATATACCAAACTGTTATCGCTTGGACTTTTCTTCCTGACACAATTTGTCAACTCCTGCCTGATAGAAAACACATTCTATTCATAAGGCGAGTCTCGCCTCCTGCCTTTCCCTCCTCCTCCTCTTCCTCCCCTCCTCTCCCTCCTGACACTAGCAATTCAATTACAGCCATGGAGGCGATAGTGAGCCGGAGAGGCAGGAATATGACAGGACAGTTACAGAGTGTTTACACAATTAAACTTTTCTTTGACAATAGTCTTTCCCTGTGATGAATACCTAGCTCGCTTGTGCTTTCCGTGTGTGTGTGTGTATGTGTGTGTGTGTGTGTGTGTGTCTGTGTGTGAGACCCCATATTTAGATTATTCCTGCTCTTATATATGTATATACTGTGTTTGGAAGAAAGTGAGCTACGGCACATCCTTCACGGTTGCCTGTCTGATCTCCCATGGCTCTGCTCTGCATTGTGGTCCAGTGTTTCCCAGAGAATTAGATTGCATTTATGGCTTCAGTGTGGGCAGTGGCACACACATCCATGTCTATGTGTATGAATCGAAGCAAGCCCAGAGTATCTTAGATAAGTAAATAATTTTTTGTTTTATAACAGTGATGAAGAGGTGTACCTCTTTCGGCTGCTCCGTTTAGGATTTGCCACAGGGAATCATCTGCCTACATCTCACCCAATCCCTGCCATCCTTATCTGTCCCACCGACCGTTGGCATGTCCTCCTTCATGACATCCATGAATCTCCTCTGTGGTCTTTCTGTGGTCTGCAGATCACTTCAGCCTTTTTTCTTTAACTTTGTCAATTCTGGTTACTCCCAATGAAACTCTTACAATCTTTGACCTCTCCTGCTTTTTTATGAGCCAACACAACCCTACATTATAGCAGGTCTCTTTACTCACAAATCACCCCTAACACTTGTCTCCACCCACTTCCACTTTGCCTACACTCTCTTCTTCACTTGTTTTGTGCTCTGTCTGTTGCTTTGGATGGATGGCCTCAGCTATTTTGCTTCTACTGACTTTCATTCCTCTTCTCTCCATAGCATACCTCCACCTCCAGGCTCTCTTCCACCTGCTCCTTACTCTCACTACAGATCACAGTGTCCCCTGTGAGCATCATGGTCCACTGACACTCATGCCTGACCTCATTTGTCAACTCGTCCATCACAACTGCAAACAAGAGGGGGCTCAGAGACTATCCCACCCCCACCTTGAACCCGTCTGTCACCTCACCACTGTCTTGCTCTTTTGATGCAAGTCTTGCATCACCCTCACAAATCTTACCCATTACTTCAAGATATGACTCATCAGCTTATGGCTCATTAGTTACGCAGAATCAGTTACAGTACCAGTACCAGTAGAAGCTTTTTACAACTTACCATGTTGCATCTCTTGTATTAAAGTACACAGGACCCTAAAAGTTCTGTCCAGTGTTTTCTAAGCTGATTTTCAATACTGTATGTATGTATTTCTCATAGAACTCCCCTATGATCATTCCGTAACTCTTCCTAGTATCTCACATTGGAAGTATCAGTCACCTCTGGCCTGATCCACTTTTTCTTTCTGCCATTTTGTTTTCTCAACACTGGAAACATCAGAGCCTTTGAGATGTCTTTTAAGGACACTTCTGCTTCCCTGTCAGTCTGATTAATTTGTTGTGAGCTTCTCTTTTCAGCCACTTAAAGTTGCTAAATGACTCATTAATGTGCTACATGTGTCTGCCTTATCTGCTGTATTACACGCCTCTTGTTAAATTAGTGTGTTTTCCTTGCTTTAGTTTGTCGTAGCGGCGCTTTGCCGTGGCTGCAGCGGCAGCTGGTGGAGGTTGCAGTGACCTTGCTGTAGCTTGCTTTGTCTCGCCCCACGCTCCTCCGTCACGTTAGCTAGTTATCAGTCGGACACAACGGGCTCCCTGAACCAGGCAACGTTATTAGAGTGTCTGACAATGATACCCTGTCCCAGTGAGACTTCCCGGCAATTGCACACACACACACACACACACACACACACACACACTGGTGGAAAGAAACCCTCAGCACTCTGGGTATTGTCCACAGATCACAGGCGTAGGTGAGTTGTTCTTTTTAATTAATCATTTGTCCTTCAAACAGGGGAAAGTTTCAGTGCCGTAGATAATTAGGTCCCAGAGTCGGGCGGCGGCGGAGCCGGTAGCCACCTGCTGCCTTTGTAGCGCTAATCTTTGTCTTGTAGGAGCGTCGTCCCCGAAGACGCCATGGCTACGCACGCTGAATGAGCAGAATGAGAAAAGACCTCTGAATCCCCACACGATTCTGTTCCTCCTCCTCTTCTCTCTTCTTTTTATTCTGTTTGTCTTTTTTCCCCTCTCTGCGTTCTTTCAGACTCCCTCCACTCTTCCTCCTCTTCTTTCCTGTAATCTTTTACTTGTTCTTATTCCCTCTACTCCTCCTCTTCCTTTCACTTCATTTGCAACAGAACTTACCCCTCCTCCTCTTCCTCCTCCTCCAGATCATCTCTTCCTCTTTTCATCCTGTTATTCTTTTCTCCCAGTTCTCTACTCTCACAGCTTCCTCCTTTTCCATCTCGTCTTCCTCTCCTGTTGTTGCTCCCTACACTGTCCATCCTCTTTATACCTTCCATTGCTGTACAACTTATTCTCTCTTGACTTCCTCTTTCCTCCTACCCATCCTCTCCTCTGATATTTCATCTACTTTTACACCATTTTCTTTACTTTCCTTCTCCTCTTATTCCTCCTCCATTTCCTTTCCATCTGTTTATCTTTTCTTGCTCACACTTCCCCTACTTTTTCCTTGCTTCATGCCTAAATTTGTGCTTCTTTCTTTTCCTCCATGCTGTTTCTTTTTTGTGCTAATTTTCAAGTTTTCCTTCTTTTTTCTGTCATCCTCCTTTTTTTCATCCCCTTGCTCCCATTTCCTATGCTCTTTTTCTCATTCTTTTTTTGCTCTTATTTCTCTATTTTGACTCTTAAACTTTTCTTCTGTTTTTCCTTTTTTATATTTTCTGTTGCTTCTGCTCACAGCCCCTTTGTTCCCTGCTCTTTCTTGATGCATCTCTACGATTCTTCATCTCTTCACCACCCTCCTCCTCTCCTTTGACTTTTTTTTCTCTCTTAGACCCACTGCTCCTTCTTCTGTCTTCTTGTTCTTTTTATATTTTTCTCTCTACTCCAGTCTTCTTCCTGTTGTTCATCATGTGGAGCCCTTTTCTCTTCTCTCTCCTCGCCTTTCTTCCTTCTCTTGCCTTTTCAGTTCTTCCTTCATTTCATTCATGCAGAAATTGTTTAATTGCAAACAAGCACACAACCTGTGTGTGTGTGTGTGTATGTGTGTGTGTGTGTGTGTGTGTGTGTGTCAAAGTGAAAAGAGGTGTGTATGACAGTGAATGTAATATCTCAAGTGAGTGAGTGTGTGTATGCATGCAGAAACTAATCCCATTAATTCAAAGAGAATAACAAAGACAGAAAGGGGGTGGGGTGGGGGGGGGGGTCCAGCTCCCCTGTCATTTGTCTGTCCTCCCTCTCTTCCATTCCCTCTCTTCCTCCATCATCATTATTCTCCGTCAGATCGGCTGCTGTTCTCCTTTAGGAGCGACTGGTGGTGGGATGGAAGAGAAGAAGAGGGAGGGGGTGGAGATGAAGATTTGTAGCTCCTCCTGGGAAGCTTCATGTCCTTTCCCTCCTTCTTCTTCTCCTTTTCCTCCCTTTCCTCCTTTTGTTTCCCCTTTTTCCTCAGATATCTCTGCCTATTTTTGACTTCGTCTTTTTTCCATTCCTGTTACATTTCACTTTGTTCTTTCTCCCACTTCTTTTCTCAACCTCCCCTTTACCCAAGTCTCATCGCCTTCATTTCATTTCTTTTTTCCTCCCTCTGCCTCTTTTCTCTTTCTCTCCTCTTCTTTCTTTCCCTTCCATCTCCTGCTCTCCCCACTTCTTTTGCTTTTCTCCACTTGTTTAGTCTTGTTTGTTTTTCTTTTTCATTTTGATCTCTGGATCAAGCGGGCAGTGTGCACACCTGTGTTTGTGAATGTGCTAACTCAAGAATGAGGTGATGTAGGAGAGTCAAGTTGATACCATTAGTGTATCTACTCAGATGAGTTTGAATGTCAGTGATTTTGACCTGAAGGTCAAGGTCACGTTTTTTGAAAATCTTCTGAATCAGCTTGAGAATCAACTTGTGAATAACTTGAGAACTGATAGCGTATGTGTGTCTGCTAGCAGGCTGAGGGGTAACATGAGTGGTTGTCAGTATTTTTATTCCATGCTTCCTCTTCTTTCATTTTTCTATCAAGGTTTTTCTTAAATGTCTTCTTTTCTTTCTGTCTACCTGTTTCACATTCAAATTTGTATTTCTCCTATTTTTCCCGTACTTCCTCCTTTATTTTCTCCAGTCTTTCCACCCCCATGCTTTCCCTCTCTCCTTTTTTCCCTCACTCCCTGTTTCTCTCATTCCATCCCCCCCCCCCCCGCGTCCCCCTCCCTCCTGTCTTCCTCTCTTCAAGGACGTTTATATTATAAAGGATGAATTTGCATATTAATTCATTTCTTTCAATTTTTTCAGATTAGACGTTGTCAACACGTATCAGTGCTGATCAAACTGCCACATCCACCAGAGACCTGACTGTGTGCACGCATAAGCGTGCATGGTTGTGCGTGTGTTCGTGTGTGTGTTAGGGGAGTTGCCTCCTGAAACAAAGAAAAATAAAGACCAGCAACAGAGGGAAAAGCCAGCAGCCTTTTAGTGCTGAAGTTGCAGGAACCGGTGTTGGTGGATGTAAGCTGCAGGATAACATGTTGATCGCTGTCTGTGGTTAAATTGTGCT
The DNA here is from genome assembly GCF_001858045.2 of Oreochromis niloticus. Lineage (NCBI taxonomy): Eukaryota > Metazoa > Chordata > Actinopteri > Cichliformes > Cichlidae > Oreochromis > Oreochromis niloticus. Next base: position 4,498,658 of record NC_031983.2, on the reverse strand, counting down.
TTCACATTACCTTAAATGTTCACAAGCAAATAGAAAACAAATAACCCAGTATGTTTGGAATTACAAATATGGACTTGGATGAGCTTTTTTTTTTTTTTAATTTGATAAAAGCTGTAGGAAAGTAGTCAGCACAAGAGTTATCTTATCTTACACTTCTAAAGGATGTGTGCTATAGTTTTGAGTTTTGGTTCACTTCCTGTTGTATTTTTTCTTTTCTTTTTCTTGTTTTACGTTTCTCATCTATCAGTCTGTGTTTTGGTTTTTTGCCCTTTGTCAGCCCTTCTTTCACTTGTTTACTTTCTTTGACTGACCGCTTGTGTTTCAATCAAATTTGGATTTTGTGACTTTAGCTTGTCTTCCCATTTGAGTCTCTTCTTCCAAGTGAACGATCGTAATTTGATTGTGATGATTAATCGTACCCTGTGCTGATCTTTGAGAATTTCTGGTGGAGGATGGGGCAAAAAATTGCACATGACTTTCCCACTCTTTTTTAAAATTGTAACTGTGTTTAGGAGCAACATAATCCCTGACTGGGTTACACAGAGATGTGCAGTGTTGTGTTTTTCAGTGAATGAAATAATGCATTCACAAACTGTGTATGAGTCAGCAGGAGGTGGTTGGGGCTACATGGAAACTCTAGACAGGTTTTGACCCCAAGTGGATTAGTTCAAAGAAAAATAATTTGGTGAGTCTGATTGAACTTACATGATCACAACCTTTCTGTAACTTTAACCAGCTTCAACTCTTGAAAATCTGAATACACTGTTACACATTCACAAGTACAGCACTCCAGACACATCTGGGAATAATGTTGCAACAATAATATCCCCATATTACAATGCGAGATTGTATAAATGCTTAATTCCAAGTGAATTTTGACATTTTGTACACTTAAGCAACCTGGACTGTTGGTCATCATGTTTAAGTGTAAGGGAACATTTCCTGCCTGTCTCTCCTCACATCGCTTCCTCTGATGGACGGAGGAGTTATGAATATGCAGCTGATTTCTGAAAGCTGACAGCTGCTGACAAATGAAGCATCTCACCTTGAATAAGCATTGCTACCTCCTGATTTGATGGAAGCTCACTGGCTTAACTTTGAAGGCTGCTGAAAATTCTTATGTGAGAATTTCATGTTCTGAAGGGCCAGGCTGCCACAGGCTGTTAACTTATCAGTTAGGAGTCGTCTGACCAATTGTGTTAACTTTGCTAAAGGAAGCATCAAATTTCAGTCTTTCAACGATTACATGAGGCTTATTTTAATAGTTGTAACATCAGAAGATTGTAGTTTTCAAGCTGTTAATTTTAACCCTTTAATTTGCATCCAATCTCTGCGTCGTCCTCTTCTGATGTGTTTTGACATTTCCCAGTTTGAGTGTCATGAGCGGCTTTGATTTGATTGACGGGTTGACAGCAGCTGTGATTGGCCGACTGGTTGAACTGACAGTATGAATGTTTTTATTTGTTTTACACCTATTAAAAATGCTTCACTTGTGTTTGAGCCCATTACGGTTTTCTGCGCTGTACACTTTTGGTGAACCATCATAAAGTAAATTAATCTTTTTTTTGTTATTGTAGTTATGCAATGTTTTCAGTTTCATTCCACCTGGACTTTAGGTTATTTAGGTTCAGTCTGATTCATAACTTGCATAATTAAGTGTTCTATATTGATATTTCTTACTTGAAATTATTCAAAAATGTACATACAGTTAATTAAATTGCGTGTGTATATATAAATATATTTTTTTATGAAAAGTCTGTTTTTCTGTATTTATTTTGTTTTACTCAACTAAAATGTTTTTTCACATGTAAGTTTAGTTTTTAGTTTTTGTTGACTTTAATTACCTTGGTGGTTGTTATACATGCTCATACAGTAATGACTTTACAATTACAAGGAAGCAAGAAGACTTAAAACTAGCAGTTGATGGCACAACCTTACTGGAAGCATTTATTAAAGTTGTAAATCATATCCTTGTATGATGACTTTTTAAAAATACCAAACAAAATGGTGTCTTTAAAACCATTTCAACTTACCTGTTACATTTTAAGTGCTTTGTTTGACATTTAGAATATAGAACTAAATTAATCTTATAGAGCATTGTGTGATTTTTTTATTTAGTTTATTTTGCATAATACCCTCAGAAAAAAACAAAACATTTATCAGACTCAGTTTTTGTATTGTCTGTTTTTGTCGCAGTCGAATCCAGCAGCCCCAGTCTTCTGGCTCCTGATAACTCTCTGGAACGGTCCTTCTTCATCCGGATGAAATCTACACTCACAAAGAGAGGCGTGCACATCAAGTCCTCAGGATATAAGGTCAGAACAATGTTTCGCAAAAATATGTTGAATTCTAAAACTGGAACTGTGGAGTAGGGGAAAAAGAAAAGTCACTATGAAGTTTTTCATAAAAAACCTCTTGTGTTGAAGCAGAAAGTCTAAACTTCATTCACATATTGATTATTTGATTTAAACTGTGAGCACCCAAGCACAATTACAAAAACCGTCCAACAAATTATGGAGCTGCTGCTAAATTTTTGAAAGACTGGATTTTCTAACATGCGTATGATCATCTCCCTTCATCTGCTTGAGGACGAATCAACTCATTACTGTTTTTAAATCTGTGATTCACATGGAAATTTATAATGTAATGAAAAAATAGGTACTTTGCATGCTTATGTGTCTCCTTTTCTATATACAGTAGTTTGAAAAGTGTTTGCCTCCTTCATGCCTCCTATTTTGTGTTTGTCACACTTAAATGTTTCAGATCATTAAACAAATTTAAATATTAGACAAAGATAACATAAGTAAACACAAAATGCAGTTTCTAAATGAAAGTGTTTATTATTAGGGGAAAAAAACCCAAACCTACATGGCCATGTGAAAAAAACGGGATTGCTCCCTAAACTAGTAAGTCTTTTACATCGCTGTGGAGGGTTGTCAAGCATAAACCACCTTTTTAAGGTCATGCCACAGCATCTCAATCGGATTCAGTTCAGGACTAGGCCACTCCAAAGTCTTTAGTTTGAACCCAAGTGCAGTTCAGTTTGAGGTCACGAACAGATGGCCAGACGTTCTCCTTCAGGATGTTTTGGTAGACATCAGAATTCGTGGTTCCACTTACCACAGCAAGTCTTCCAGGTCCTGAGGCAGCAAAACAGCCCCAGACCATCACACTACCACCACCATATTTTACTGCTGACATGATGTTTCTTTTCAGAAATGTTCTTTTAGTCTTATGACAGGTGAAACGGGACACACACCTTCCAAAAAGTTATCCATAGACTCTTTCCCCAAAGGTCTTGGAGATCATTAAGATGTGTTTATGCAAATGTGAGATGAGCCTTTATGTTCCTTTTGCTTAGCAGTAAGCAGTCTTGGAACTTCGCCATTGATGCCATTTTGCCCAGTTTCTTTCTTATGGTGGGGTCACCTCTGTTTACCTCTGTTCCATATTTTTACCGTTTGACTCTCACTGTGGTTTGCTGGAGTCCCACAGCTTTAGAAATGGCTTTATAACCTTTTCCAGATTGAGAATCTCAGCTACTTTATTTTTATAATTTGGTCCTGAATTTCCTTGGATCGCCGTATGCTGTCTGTCTTTTAGTCTACTTTTTCTGAGGGGGGCAATCACTTTTTCACACAGGGCCATTTAGGTTTGAATTTTTTTTCTTTTCCCACTTAATAATAAACACCTTCATTATAGAAAATTGCATTGTTTTGTTTACTTGTGGTATCTTTGGTGATTTTAAACATTGAACTTTGATAAACATATAAAACAATTGAAACTCAGGAAGGGGGCAAACACTTTTTCATGCCATTGTGTATGTTTGTCTGTCAGCTGCTGCCTTTATGGGTCATCTTCCTGCATCTGCATCTCACCTTAGCATCCTTTCTAAGACAGCAATGCTCTGCATGTCCTCCATTTACTTCATCCATAAATCTTCTTCATGACTTCTGCTCTTTGCATCATCACTCTTAAACCTGTCTCCCTCTCATTCACATGTGTATTCTGACTTGCTTCTACTGACTTTCATTTCTCTTTTCTCCAGAGTATACCTTTACGTCTCCGTCTATCACCACTGCAAACAAGAACAGGCTTAGAACAGATTCCTGTTATCTCTCTGGCCTCATACATGCCCTGTACAGTCCTCAAATACTTCTGTGCCTGTCTTGACTTGCAGTACCACACTTCCTGTCTTGGAACCCTGTCAGATGTGTCTAGATCCACAAAGAAACTTCCACAGCATGTCTTTTGTCCTGTCTTCCTTCTCTCACCCCAACCGGTCGTGTCAGATGGCCCCGCCCCTCCCTGAGCCTGGTTCTGCTGGAGGTTTCTTCCTGTTAAAAGGGAGTTTTTCTTTCCCACTGTCGCCAAAGTGCTTGCTCATAGGCGGTCATATGATTGTTGGGTTTTTCTCTGTATCTATTATTGTAGGGTCTACCTTACAATATAAAGCACCTTGAGGCGACTGTTGTTGTGATTTGGGCACTGTATAAATAAAATTGAATTGAAATGAACTCCTTCTAACCTCATCCATACTTCTCCATCAACACTCTCAAAGCAAGCATCACATTTGTACTGCTCTTTTATCAACATGAAGCCATACTGGTAGTAATTGTCAACTCTCTTCTAAACCTAGCTTTATCAACTTTATCTATCTGTAGTTACTACAGCTCTTCACAACAATTCTTCAAAATCAGTTTCAGTACACTTTTCTCGATTCCCGTGGCATCATTTCACTCTCCTACATTGTGTTAAATAATATGGCTAAAAAGTCCACTGCCCTTGTCGTCTGATCTGAATGAAGTGAACTTAACAGAACTGAGCTTTCAGGTCACACTTCTGAAATTTTCTAAGAGACTAAAAATTTATGTAAAAAAAAAATGTTAGATGAAAGTGACACTAGAACTTTGGCTGTCTATTAAAGTGAAGGACGTGTCTGTTTTTCTTCTGCTTTTGCAGTTACAGTAACCTTGGTTTGATCTTGTTCCCATGCTTAGGTGTGTGTTTTTTTCCGCATAAAGAAAATATGCATGTATAGGTGTAACATCAGGACTCTAAGCTCTGCGACCGTTTCACTACTCACAGATCGAGAAGCCGGATTAAAGGGGATTCTTTGGGCTGCCTTGTTTGTGCGTGAATGTGTGTGTATGTGGGGTCACTCATGGTTTATCCCTGACTAATACATTCAATTCTCCTCAGGAATGATGGCAGACAGCAGAGGAAAGACAGAGGAAAAGCTGTCAAAGACAAAACAAAATCACTAAAAAGAACTTACAGATTTCATTAATACATTGTCTTAACCATGAATGGAATAGAGAATCAATTCAAACACTAACATTATCAAAAAATATAGCACAGGAAGTATGTATAGTTTGCTTTTTCAGCTTATGTGTGAAACAAGTTTTTGTGTGGACCAGTTTGTTTTTTTGTTTTGGGGTTGGGACACATAACCACAGGACACATATTTTATGTGGTCCTTACTTTGGATGACACACATGGAAATGGTTCTTTGAGAGCTCACACTTGTTTGAGAGTTTTTGGTAAGTTTGGATGTTGGGCATTTGGGCATTTATTTATGATGACAGATGAAGATAAGGAAGAAGCGCTAGTATCCTCATAAAGATAGTACAGTTTTACAGTTTACTAGCATAATAATTGGGAGACCTAAACGGACTGGTACTTATATAGTACTTTTCTAGTCTAAGCACTTTCTTACCCATTTACACACATTTAAACAAGCACATTTTAACTTCACACACTCCAATAGATAGCTTGAGGGGAACTCGGAGTTCAGTATCTTGCTAAAGGATGCTTCGACACGCAGACAAGAGGAGTAGGTGATTGAAGAGCCAGCCTTCCACTTTGTAGAGGAAGTGCTTTACCTCCTGAGATACAGCCACCCATACAAACAGATATTCACATATGTATTTTTAAAATTTTATTTAGCCTTTATTTATATAGGTAGTCCCGTTGAGACTCAATGTCTCATTTATAAGTGAATCCTGTTCCAGACGAGCAGATAAACATATTCATATATTAGTACAGACATTTGCACTTACATACACATAATGGCAGGGGTATAAATTTTGTCCACCTCTAAATTGGACAGTTTAAGCTGACCAGCATACAGGTTATTAGTGCTTCATAGTTATCATCCGTACAAAGTTTGAGCTGATGTCTTTCTTTAGCTTCTTTGAGGTTGCATTATTATACATTCTGATTCTCAATAAAAATAAAGAAATGTAGGTGAATGCTTGTTTTCATATGAAAAAGTTCACTGACTTTCCTTTACTTGGTTTTTCCCCTTCAGGTGATCCACGTCACAGGGCGCCTGCGGATCAGGATGGCTCTGACGCACAGCCGCTCAGTGCCCAATCAGATCATGGGGATGGTGGCGGTGGCTCACGCTCTCCCGCCGCCAACAATCAACGAGGTTCGCATCGACTGCCAAATGTTCGTGACCCGAGTCAACATGGACCTAAAGATTGTCTACTGTGAGAACAGGTAGAGCATAAAAACTGAGGTGGTTTTTTTTTTTGTTTTGTTTTTGTCATATGTTGAAAAAGAGTGCACAATAGTTTCTATGAAAAAAACGCAACAAAAAACAACATATAGTTGCTAGTTAAGCTATATGCTAGCTTAACTAGCAACTAGCTAGCAACTGTGGTTTGTTGCCATCCTAGCTAGTTGCTGCACAATTAGAGAATTAAACTTTTTGTCAATGAATATGCTGCAGCAGTAAACACTAGCTGTCTTTGCCAATGTCTACTGAGTGACTGAAAACAGTTTAATTTGTTTCAAAAGTTGAAGTTTTGTGCTCAAGGGGTTTATAGCAGATACAGTCCATGCATATAAAATTAAGGGACCACAGAGTTCTGGGGATTTTTGCCTTGAATTTAGCAGGTGTCTTACTGAAAGTAAGATAATGACAAATACTAATTCCATACATGTGCGTTCAGCACAAGTTAGGCAGCAGACTAACTTCTACTTTAATGAACTAATGTTTTTTCTATTATTTGTAAAGTACTTCAGGGTTTCGACCAGGAGGACAGACGAGAGAGAAACAGGATTTTTCCCAAAGACGAAGCACAAAATCACATTTGACTTCATCTTTAGCAATGAATGATTAAGCCGACCTTAGCTACACGACTAAAGTAGTTTCATAACAACTAAAGTGGTAAAATAGTATAAAATTATAACATTTAATTTCAACATTTATTAAAATTTCTGATCTTATGTTTTCTGAAAGTTTTCTGAAAATCTGGCGATTCCAATAACTTGAGAAGAAGACGTCGTAGGATTTTGAAATTGATACCATATGTGTCTACTAGAAGGCTGAGGGTAGCACTGAAAGTTGCCAGTACTTAAACTTGAGTGTAAGTGAACACGTAACACTAAAAACATCCTCTGTCAATTTGACACAAATTCTTATTCAACTTTCTGCTCAACTTTGTCTGTTTTTTTGCACGATTTTTCTTAGTAACTTTGCCTAATTTTTTTCCAGAAGTTTTTGTTCAGATGCAGTTTTCCAAATCTAAGATGTGTTGCTATGTTCTTTTTTTAGAGCAAACAGGCTTTAGCCTTTAAGATGTTTAACATTTAACATGCTAACTGAGGGCTGTAGGTTCTGCTAAGCAGCTCTTAGGTATTTTACACAGTCTGACCTTGGGGTGAAACTGGTGGGACGTCCACTCCTGAGAAGATCGGCAACTGTCTTAAATGTTTTTCACTTGTCGATTATCTTTCTTATAATACAACCTCAAATTGCTTGGAATGGCCTTAAAATTTCCCAGATTGATGGGCAGCAATTGTTTCTTTAAGATAATTATAGATGTCTTTCCTCCTTGACATTGTGTTAACACATACCTGAATGCTCCTGATGACCAAACTACCAAAATATCTACTCTTATAGAGGCAGTCACAGAGGCTGATGATCAGTTAATGATGTACTGACTTATATCACCCTATATTACAGACACATCGTGTACATAATATTTAGGCTGATACATATGAAGAAATGTCAGTATTGCTGAGCAAATAATATGTTTAAGGACATTTTTTAAGGAGTTTTTTTTATCTACAAAATTATCTGTTCAGCACACTAAGTGATGGTGCAAAATTATCTGTTTTATTTTGATTGGACATTTTAGAGTGCTCCTCTTACATTGTGATTAAATATCACAAGAAATTATAATAAAAAAAACTGACTACGGACGACTTCTGCATTCATCTTTCACACCTGCTGTTCAAGAAGAAAAGTTGCCTTCCCTGTCAGAGCATCTTATTCATGAGAAACCTGACCCAATCCTCCCTGGTTTAACAGTGAAATATGTCTCTGATGGATCTATCTCCTTTGCTCTGTCCAGATAAAGCAGATAGGTATCAGGATCTCACGCAGGAGTTAACCGGCCAACCAAGGAGATTCATATCAGGCAAAAAAAAAAAAAAACCTTCATGTTTTATTATAGAAAGAGAGGAGGGGAAAATGATAGTAGGCAGATTGCTTTATTGGTGGGTGGAAAAAGGGACACAATGCGAGGCAGATGATGATATTCAGTACGCAGCGACAGAAAGCGTCTCTGTGGTGAACAGGCAAGTGTCGCTCCCATTACAGCCCCATTTTGAGGATGAGTTTCTAAGAGAATGAGAAAATGGGAGGATGGGTTTTTCTAAAGAACAGAGTGTGCTGTTATCTGCCTGCCAGACATTAGTCCTCCCACCGCCCACTCGCTGTCACAATGAAACTGGGGAAATTGTTCTGTCTATCCTGTGGCAAATTTGTTCAAATTAAAGCTTTTTAAAGCTCACATGTGTTACCTGTACAATAGACAGACAGCTTCAGTCTCTGTTGTTGGGTTTATTAGCTTTTTTTGCCTCCCCTGAATCAGACTTTGTAATCATCGAATACCAGAACTGCAGAAAGAAAATTGTCTCAGTGTGACAAGCTATGTATTTCAAAGTTTCACAACATTTCCACTTCCATGCAACTCATTGTGGTGGGATATGGATGCAAGATTATCATCCAAAGCAAAGCAACAGAACAGAACATGGGGAAGTGGATATTTTTTCATCAGCAGTTCCCCTTATAAAGGAGCAAACATAATCTTTTTTATTGATTATCACCAATTAAATTCTTTCTTCAATTTTTGCTGACCGGTGGCAAATAGATACGGTGGCCCTGAGGTGCCATTTTAGAACGTTTCAGAAGCATATCAACAAAAATGAAAAGACAACAACGTTCTATAAAACACGAAGAAATCTCGAAAACTCAGCAGCACTTCAGAAATCTTAACAACAGTTCAGAAACCAAAGTGAGATGTCAGAAAACACAACATTTTGGAAAATATTAAACAGAAAAAGCTAAACGAATGCAACTGAATAACATAACCAGCGTGTGGTTGTGGTGTTTTCTTGAAAGTGACGTAAAAAAACAAATGATGACCAAAAAGTTTATAACTTTCAAAAGAGTGAAACCTGTGAAGCTTCATTTAAGTGAAATTTAAAAAATTCAAACTCATGGGGCCTTTCAGACATGTATTTGTGTATTACACATACAGTTGAGCTTCCACTAGGGGTGGCTGTGATCAGGAGGTATAGCAGATAATCTACTAACTGGAAAGTTATTGGTCAGAGTCCTGGCTGCTCCCGCCTGCAAGCCAAAGTATCCTTGGACAATATACTGAACCTCAAGTTGCTCTCTGAATGTGAATGTTCAAGTGCTCAAGTAGACTGGAAAAGTGCTAAAGGAGAGCCAGTCCATTTCCCACTTTGGAACGTGTACTCTTTGTTTCAGAATCAGTGACTACATGGACCTGACTCCAGTGGACATTGTGGGGAAGAGGTGCTACCAGTTTATTCATGCTGAAGATGTGGAGGGGATCAGACAGAGTCACCTTGACTGTGAGTATTGGAACCACCTGACTGAGTGCTGTTCTCTGATTGGGCAAAAGAATTTTTTCCTTAGTAAATTTGAAACTAGCAGTTTATAAGCCAGCTTTTCAGTAATTTTTGCCTACAGGTTAAACACTAGGTCTTTAATCCAGTGCATCTGTACATTTGTTTCATAGCAGTCATGCTGCTAGATTTCCCTCTTCAAAGTTTAAAGCCACTTATAGAGAATCCCTGCTCTCCTGTATCTTTGAAAAGTTTTCACACAGCAGCAACTCTGCAATCTTATTACCCTTGTCAGGAGGCATAATGCACCCTCTGACACACACCCAAGCAGAGGCAGAGGCTTGGTATCCATGTTTAGTGGCTGTCTGGATGATTTGCGGCGTGCTGTTTGTTGCTGCAGTCACATCTTTACAGTGGTGGTAAAAACTGAGGAGGCGTTCAGAGCAGCACAGCGTTTCACGGTTTGTCTGAGGTAGTGAAGGCATTTAGGCAGAACGCCAAATAATAACAAGCGGCACAGCAAGGACGGCCGGCCTGATGGGAGTCGAACACAGGCAGCTACAGTCAGATTCTGTCAAATATTGTCCACTGCGGCTGATTGCATTCAGATATAAAGCACAGATATTTCTCTGAAGACCCTTTTCTATTAACGTGGTTTGAAGGCTTAAAGCAGTGATTTACGAACTGTATCAATAAAAGCTTAAATGGCACTGAAAATCTAACTTTTCTGAGATTTGGTTTAAATTACTCAAACTGCTCTCAAAAGTCATAGAACCAACATTCCCAGAGATGTGGAATGACTATTGAATATGATGAAAACTGCTGGCAGAAGCTGGTTTACATTAATACTCTGAAAGAACGAAACGTTTCTTCCACTGAAAACTCTACATCCAGATGAACAGAATCAACTTTCTGGGATGTCCTTACCTGAATAATTCAGCATGCATCAAGACAAAAAAAAAAAAAAACCCCAGACCAGTTTGTTTGCCAGTATCACTTTACCCAGTGTATGACAATGGATGGGTCATTTACATCTTATTAAGAATATAGGTTTAGGGCATAAAGTTGGTTGGCGCACTGGCCTTTTTGTCCCACTACATCTACACTTTAACCAAAGGAAGCTTTTTATTCTCTCTTCCTCCCCTCACCCCCAATTGGTGGCGGCAGATGAGCCTGGTTTCTTCCTGTTCAAAGGGCATTTTTCCTTCTCACTTTTGCCAATGCTTGCTAATAGAGGGTCATCTGATGTTGGGGTTTTCTCCAAGTGCCTTGAGGCATCTGTTGTTGGGATTTGGTGCTATATAAATAAAATTGCATTGACTTTAACTTAATCTATACATTTATTGGCACTGTGATGACTTTAATTATTTCCTATAATCTTTATTTGTCCAAAGATGCATTTAATTAATCTCTGTTTGAGGCTGCAGTTTGTTGTCCTTCTTCTTTCCTGGGTTTTAGCCTGGCTGTGGCTCAGAAAGCAGAACAGGTCATCTACTAACAAGGTTGGTAGTTTGATCCCTGACTGCTCCAGTCTGAGTACCAAAGTATCACTGGGCAAGATATTGAACTCCATGTTGCTCCTGATGTGTTCATCAGAGTGTGAACATTAGATGGAAAACACTTGTAGATGTAGAACAAAGTACTTGGGTGAATGAGACATACTAGAGTAGAATGGCACTATATAAGAAGCACTCCATTTGATTTGAATTAAATTTGGGTTTATGTTTGAGCTTGGTGTTAATGTTTGTTTAGGCTCTTTCACCTGTGAAGGTTTTGAAAATTGGAATATTACACTCACACTGCTGGAACACCATGTGTGGAAGGCCCCTGTTGGCAGCATACCACTAGAAAAGGTTCAGTGTTTATATTCCTGGACGAAGGCCTGAGTAAAAATAAAGATATTGTAATTGTATTTTAAATAGGGAGGACCTTGGATTGTTTTTTTTTTCATTTGAAGCCCATTTCTATTGGTTTTAGAAACAACAGACCAATCAGAGTGCATTTAGTGGGATTAGGAAGGGGTCTCCTTGTTGCTGAACAGTGAAAGAAAATAAATCACACACAGACAAATGGCAGTGTTTGATTTTAGTGTAGCTAGTGGTCTTCTGCTGGTTTGATTTTTTACATGCACTCTAAAAACAGAGGGAACCATGATGCTGACTTTAAGCCTTTGCTGTCAGTGTTATGCTAAAAAAAATTATTTGATACTGTGTTACGAATTATTCTATTAGTCTTCAAGGTCTGCTAACTTTCACTGAAAAGGAGGGCCCTTAAATGACCCTAACTGTACTTACCTCATCATTTCTCTGCAAATAGAGATTTTTGCCGGTCTCTTTAAGCTCTGACTCCCGACACTGGCCCTTACTGCTGTTGTGACACAAATGAAACATGTCACATAGCTCATCAAAAAAAAAGACAAGAAAATATACCAGCATGGAGCTCCCTGAAACTTTTCAATTACCTTCTCCAAAAGTTCCTGAGCTCTGAACATCCAGAGTGGCAATCAGGAAGTGGCTCTATGGCGGCCTGGCAGGGTCAGGCAGAATAAGGGGAGGGGGGCAGGTTAGGATGTGTAAAACAAAAAAAGGGGGAAGTATTGAGGGAGATTATTCCTCTCTGTCTGCAGTGAGGATGGGAGGTCAGGGAGGCGATCTGGCAGCCAGCGGTTTAAATGACTTGGTTTTAGTTGAGCGTAGTCTAATACAGCACCTCCAGTCACCTCTGCTGTTCATTTTATTCTTCCTCTTTCAAAATTAATTTCCTCTGTGAAAGGGGGGCTTTCAGAAATAGATGGCTACAGGGCACTGAGGTTCTCCATGTCTTTTCTCTTTTTTCCCCCATCTCCTTTTCTTTCCATCCTCGCCGTCAAATGGAGTGCGGTCAGATTGTTCTAAAATCAGCCTTTCTTTGGGGCGGTTTAATTCGGTGGCTTTATGAACTCGCTGCTGATTGTGTGGAAGCTGATTTCAGACAGGCAGGCTAATGATTCCTAACTTTTTTTTCTCCAGACACTGGGAACTTTCTGGCTAATTGGATGGCGACAGAAATCATTTGTGTGGACATCAAATGCATACACAAAAATAAAGAGTAACATCCAGTTTTATTTATATTGGCTTGGTTTTTCATCTTGATACCTTTAAATGTCAGATAATAATTTAATACAGTAATTTAGTGGCGTGTTCTTTTATTTTTTTGTGTTCTTTGTGTTCTGGCCAACCAAAATGAGCACTTTGCGCTAGATGTTGGTGTGAAAGGAGAGCCAGACTAAATACTAGACATACCAGGCCTCCACCTTTATGTGTCTGTAGTCAAACTATATCCCCAATTCAGAATTTTCTCAGTCAAATCGTAACCGATCGTTGAATCATTCATCATTTTCAGTTGAGAAAGAGACTTTCTGCACTTCAATTTTCCTGTTTTTGTGGAACAGCAGCAGCTCACAGTCTCCGATTTTTTTGGTGGGATTTCCACATCTGCTCCAGGTTACCCCATTGCAACATGAATCAGATAGTTAGGGAATCGATCAAGGTATATTTTAGATGGATAGCCTATTCTCTCAACAGGGATCTAAATTTTAAAAGGCTTCTTTTTAAGTGGAGGACGAAGCGTGATCCCTCTCTGTGAAGAGGCGTCTCTCTCTAAGTCTCTATCATTACCTGCTGACAGCTGGTCTAAGCTCAGGTCAGATCTCAAAGTCAATCTGTCCTCGTTTCCACTCAGAGAACAGAGAGAAAGAGAAGGAAGAGATAAAGGGTGAACTTTCCTTTTCACAAAGAAAGGGGGGGGGGCGGAAAAGAGTGATTTGTCGGCACGAAAAGGAAAGAAATACTCAGCACAAGGGCTGGGAGAGAAATTCATCTTTTCTCAGAGAAAAGGATAGAGATGGGAACTAGTGATTTACAGACAGAAAAAAAGGCAGGACAAAATGCTAATTTTCACACGGAGAGACAGGCTGACGAGTCGTTTCATGTCTTTTTCAAAAGGGGCAGGAAGAATGAGAAAAGAGGAAGGATGAAGATGGGATAATTCCCATGTTTTCACATAGTGAGAAGGATCACAAAATGCATTATAAGTAGCAAAAGAGAATTAAGGAAATGGAAGAAAGCGAGAAGAACTTTGCAAAGAAAGGAGAAATTAGAAGATGGTGTTGTAGTTTAACTGAGTGATGGGGAAAAAATGTTCACTTGGTTTTATAGAAGACAAGCACGTCCATTACATGAAGGTGAAGATGTGTTAGAATCTATTGTGATCTGTGTTATGCATCAAGTTGCTTAAAAAAAGGAGTGCTTTTAAAAAGTTCATGTTTTCATAACGACTGATGAACACAACACTAGTATCACTCAGTCTTGCCTGTGCCTGACCTCTCTCATGAGTGACTAGGTGACATGATGTGTGTGCTCCAGGTAATAGACAGTAAATCACAATGCAGCTTGTTAGGATGGCAGTGGTTCAGACAGCACAGCTACCCAGCGGTACTGCTCAAGGCAGTCCACATAAAAGTTTGAAAGAGTTTTGAAAACAAAAGCAGAAAAGGTTCTGAAAGATTAAAAACTAACATCAGAACATATGTCACAGTGGCTGTGAATTTGATCTGAGACAGTTGGCCTAGAAGACTTATTTTGTATGAATTTCTGTTTTTTGGACAGTAATCCAAATAAAAAGATTTGCATTAATAATTGAATTTAAAAGAAAATTAGAGACAAAAAAGATTCCTAGGTCTTTTCTTAATATCACGTTTTAATCAAGTTTATGTGAATTAATCTCTTCACCCTCTTCAACCGGTCATGGCTGATGGCTCCCTGAGCCTGGTTCTGCTGGAGGTTTCTTCCTGTTAAAAGGGAGTTTTTCTTCCCCACTCTCTCCAAGAGCTTGTCTTGACCTTGCACTGACCTTGACAGATTTTGGTGATGTGTCACAGCCTGCCAAAACTGTATTTGTTGGGTCAGTGCTGTTACATAGATAAGGATATATACATCTAAGACAGAAAATTCATGGATTTAATATTTCAAGGATTCATCATGACAAACTAGTCATTAATCATCATTGGCACATTTTAGACTGAGGGCAGTCTAAAAAAGAGTTTGTTACACATATGGAATCTAAACATTTTGTACCGGGAAAGATTTAGTGCCACTTTGATTTAGCATATTTTCTTTGCCATTATTCGTCTAACAATACCATCTAACAATATTCTATGGACCGCAGACAGTAAGCAAGACAACCCTGAAAAGAAGTGTCATTGTGAAATGTGTGGTAATAAAGTTTGAATAACTTTTCCCAGTAAGAACTATGTCATTTTCAATGTAGAAAACTACACTGGTGTACAAGTTAATTGTCTAGAACCGTGTAAACATTTTCATATGTTCAGGCATCCCAATGTTGACAAAGTTACTAACATCAGTACTACAAATGAGAAATTACTTGGAAGATGCAGACTTATAAAACAGCAGAGAACTGCTAATGTGTAAAATACTGTAGTAAAAAGATATTTGGTTACTTTGGTTAACCATTTTCATGTTAGTTGCAAAAAAATTTGCAGGTCTGAACCTCCCAAGTTAAAAGAGAGAGAGATAAAGAGAATAGAGACTAAATGCATTAGTTGTTTTTTTAACAATAGAAGCAAACAAAATGAAAAATCCCAGACAATGCAGAAAAAGACACAAAGAGAGATTCTGATTGTCAGAGTTGAAGCAAGACATGGGGGAAGCTGGCTTTTCTAGGGAAACAATCAGGAAGAAAAAAGAATTTCATATTTTCAGAGAAAAGGAGGTTTGGACATATATGAAGTTGGAAAAAGACATTCAGAATTAGCAAAGGAGAAGGCGATACAATAGTGAAAGACAGCCAGGATGTTTGGGAGTGAAACAGATGATCGAGAGACATGCAAACGCAGAGGAAAATAAAAGAATGAGAGAGAGTGAGAGACTAGCACAGAAGAGAAAGCTCGGTGGATTTAAGCCTGCAGGCGTTTTAGTAGAGCTGGTCTCTCTAGACCAACACTGCCTTTAATGAATCCACACACACTGAAAGGCATTTTTTTATCTGTTGCATACAAAATGCACACACACACACACACCTGTGGATCTATCCACACATGTAATATTAGTAAAACACACAAAAACTGAGTCTTTAGGGACAAGCGAGGAAAAGGGCATACACACATAAACTGTAGAAAAGACCGGACAAAGTTACAGGAGCGTCATTTGGCGACTTTTATGTGACTTTCCTTTAACTTGAAGTTCTTGTTTTGAGTAGATAAATCTGCATATTCACTTCAGCTTTTTTCCATCAATTTTGCCACGTGTTCTGACTAAAGTATCTGAAATCTATGAAATACGACAGTGGTGAAAGAAGTCCTCAGATCCAGCAATGGCAACATAAGAGTACTTCTTAAGTTATAATACTGCTTGAGTAAATGTATTTAAGTATGAAACTAGTCATTGAGCAATAAAGTGCCATCTGTGACTGGTACTGGTGAACTTATTTTAGGTATTGCAGCATTGTTCAAGGTTTCTGTTCAAGGTTGAGCTTCTTTAAATCTTTTATGTACAATCAGCCTAAATTAGACCCCCTCCTAGTTAGGCTTCCCCCAGACCTAACAGGATAAATCAGTCCTATCTTACTTCTGGGGCCTCAATTAGTGCCATGTTATGGCATTAGTGGGTCAGATCCATCACTCTCAACTTGTCATTTTTCACTGAGAAACAGAACACGGTGTCAAAATAATCCCGTATTGCTTACTGTCCTACATCAGTCTATGAAGTCTATATGTACATTTAATATTAGAGTCAACAGTTCAGGACATGCAGTAAAATCAGAATTCTCAAGTAAATGTAAAACCAAGATTGGAGTCATATGCTGCTGAAGAGAGAGCTATCATCCTGAGAGCTATCATTGCAGCAAAAGCCAGAAGCTGCTAGTGTTTCTTCTCCACTAGCAGCATCTGGCTTTTGCTGCAATGATTTGTTCTGAAATAAACAAAATATGATGAACCGGGACCCTGGATAATACACCAGTCCTTTGGGAAGGACTCCTCATGTCTCTTTTAAGTGTAAGACCTTAAAATAATAGAGAGAAACCCTGAACAATCAAACGACCCCTTCTGAGCAAACTAAATGATGTGTGTCATCCGACTTCATTGACAGTTAGAGCTGGGTATCATCGGCATAGCAATGAGAATAAATGATGCTGCCTAAGGGAAGCATAAATAATGTAAACAGATGTGGTCCTTGTACAGGACCCTGTGGAACTCTATAATTAGTCTGTTATATAGATATGATTTAAACAACTACAAACCACTACCTTCATAAACTTCAACATGCTCTAATCACTGTAATAGAATATTATGGTCAACAATATCGAACGGTGCATTGAGGTCTAGCAGGACAAGCACAGAGATGAGTCCACTGTCAGAGGCCATAAAAGTATCATTTGTAACCTTCACTAAAGCTGTTTCTGTGCTGTGATGAGCTCTGAAACCTGACTGAAACTCTTCAAATAAGCCATTCCTCTGCAGATGATCAGTTAGCTGTTTTACATCTACTCTTTCAAGGATTTTTGAGATAAAAGGAAGGTTGGAGATTGGCCTATAATTAGCTAAGACACGTGGCTGGGTCAAGTGATGGCTTTTTAAGTAATGCTTTAATTACTGCTGTCTTAGAGGCCTGTGGTACGTAGCCCATTAATAGAGACAGATTGATCATATGTAAGATTGAAGCATGAATTTATGGCAGGACTTTCTTGAGCAGTCTTGAAGGAATGGGATCTAATAGACACGCTGATAGATTGGAGGAAGATATTATTGAAGTTAACTCAGAAGGAGGATTGTAAGGCTCTCATGCATGTAAGGCTTTAAAAAAAGCTTGATGTGGTTAAAGAACTTGAATGGAAGGTTTTTAAACTATACCAGAGCTGACCAGAAGAGGGCAACAGAGGGCTAGAACCATGGAAACATGGTGGTATAAATACAGACACACACTCACACACAACACACAAACTGTCTTTTCCTGCAGACCTCCATCCTTCAAATTTTTGACACACTGAAAGGCTATTTCCATGAAGCAATTTCACTGTCATAAATTACAGGTTAATGTGGCACAGGGTAAATGAGGTAAAGGTAATCTGAAAGGTAGATGAAACTACATGGGAAATCCAACAGATTCAAAATGAAGAAGAGATAGGGGAAGACAAGCAAAAACACTAAAACACACTAAAAAAGGAAAAAGAATGAAAGAGCAGAGGCATAGAGAAGGGAAACAAACAGTGAGAGATAAACAGAAGAACAATGGCAAAAGTCAAAAGTGTGACACTTAGTGAAAGAGATAAAGAAAGCAGGCATGCCAGAGGAAAAGAAGGGGAAAAAGTGAGGTGGAGAGACTTTAAAAGGGAATAGAACTCCTTTAATCTATTGGTCTCTCTCCTGCAGCCTCGGGCGAGCCTCCAGCACTCCCTCTCTCTCCCTCTCTCCTTCATTAGTGGGTGATCAGCAAGTGAGTGATTCAAAGATGGAGGGAGAGACAAAGAGGACGGTGTGAACAGATGGACAGAGGCTGGACCATAGTGTCCAAGCCGAAATGTCTCTGCTTTCATCTGTTGGCCTAACTCATTCATCTTTACCAGGCCCAGGTGGCTGCTTCATTTTGACCACTACAGCTTCCTTATTTCCAGTACTGTTATTGTCGTTTGACTTCTGTGAGTAGGTATTAAGTGCTTGCAAAAAGAACAAACAGCTGATTTATAAATACATTTAATATCAGTTCATGCCTTCATTTTCTTGCTATCATACAGATTTCTGGGCATATTTCTGTTATTCACAGTAAAAAAAAAAAAAAAAAAAAATTAAGAAGGTAGCCTGAAGCTTATTATTTTTGTATAATGAAACTTAAATTCTGCTAGCAGAAACTGTGCAACACCCAAGAATTCAAATCTTGGAAAGTGGAATCCATTGTAACATAATATGGAATTATTGCTGTCATTCACAGTAGCAACCACACAGGAAGTGCAGTTGGGTCATTTAGGCTCCCAAGTTAAAATCCCAACATTTACAGTATTAAAAAGCATGTTTACAGCCTATAAAACACCAGATCTGGTATCTATGGATAGTATTTGCCTTCATAACAAACTTATGGTGATGATTTTATTTTGTGTTTGTTTGCTTTTTTTTGTTTGCTTTTTATAGCAAAACCCGTTGGAGTTGGATAAGGTTTAAAGTTAGGGACATAGAGTAGCACATTAGTTTATGGACTCAGTTGCTTGTTTTGCATTATATTGAACAGACGATTAAGTCAATTTTGTAAATTCTGGTGATTCTAAGAGTAAGAAAGGAGCATTACCCAAAGTATAGTTGTTGGCTAATGATTTGTAATTAGTAATTTGCTGTGCAAGGATAACATCTCAAGTCTAATTTGACCGTGCACACACTGACCTGTAAGGTAGGTGTAACTCTTCCGTATATTTAGGTTCAAAACCTCATGTCTACATTGCATTGTACTTACTAATGATGACAAAGTCACAAACTGTTACTTTCAGGAATATCGAATATCAGTTTACTTGCTTGGATACAAAGTCACTGTACCACCAGCTAAATAGCAAGATATTTTCCACTCCAGTGGGTAGAGACCAAAAACTGAGTGACGATTGGACTTCAGTTCACTAGTTGGCTAGGTTACTAGACTACAATGTCTTAAATAATCACGCTCCATCTTTTCCTAATGACCTTATAATACTGTTTTGTGTTGTCAGAGCACTTTGCTGTCAGAGTGCAGCCTTTTTTGTGGGTCCCAGCATATTTAAAAGTAGAATGGGAGGCAGACCCTTTAGCTTCCAGACACCTGTTACCTGGAACCAGCTCCCAGTTTGGATTCGGGAGACAGAAATCCTCTCTACCTTTAACATTAGTTTTAAAACTTTTTTTTTTGGTTTATAGTTGGATCAGGTGACCCTGAACCCTCCACTCAGTGCATCATGGGGGATTCCCATGATGCACTGAGTGTCACTATGCGTTTATACACCTCTCAGCATTTAATCATTATAACAGGTTTCTTCCTGTTATAAGGGAGTTTTTCCTTCCCACTGTAACCAAGTTCTTGCACATAGAGGATTGTCTGATTGTTCAGGTTTTCCCTGGATTATTGTAGGGTTTTACCTTACAATATAAAGCACCTCAAATTGACTGCTATTGCGATTTGGCACAACAACACAAAATTTGACGTTTCTTAACATGAACAAGGTCAAGTTGTATGTTTTTTTTCAGACCCTAACTGGACAAAAGTTCTGGCACATCAGTCTTTGTAATTTAAATTTAATCACTAACACAAATGGTTCTGCTTTGGTGGAAATGTTGCTACAGTTGAAAACAACAGGAAGATTTGTGTGATTTACCAAAATCAAAATGCTCCATTATCTATAAAAGTGCTAATTTTGGGTGCTAAATTTGAGACAACTAACATTTAGTCTACACTGCTTTCACCTTTTTCACAATCAGTCAATTTACTGAGATCAATTTAATGCATATTTGTATAGTAAAAGGATAATTAATGAATGCTTGAACAATAATAGAAACAGGTACAACACACAAAACAGGCCAGAGTCGTAGTAGGTAGAGTAGGCAAGGAGTTGAAAAAAGGTTGAAAAATAGCTAGTAGTTGGCAAGAAGGTCATTGTCTGTATGGATTGATTATGTATATAATATCTACTTTAACTGTTTCTTCCAGAGTGAACATCGGGTGACAGTAACAGTGCTTTATGTGTGTAGATTGTGTACGCAGCACAGTGTGCAGTGTGCTGGAGTTGTAAGCTTTATGTGACTTTATGTGTGTGTGTGTGTGTGTGTCCTCTTCCATTGGACATGCTGATACACAGAGCTCTCTGAGGACCTGCAGTCATCTGAAAAGGCACCACTGTGTGTGTGTGTGTGTGTGTGTGTGTGTGTGTGTGTGTGTGTGTGTGTGTGTGTGTGTGTGTGTGCATTCATTGTGTCGTTATTTACTCTAGCGTACAAACAAAGGAAGGTCACATTCAAGGTGACGTGATCTCACCATCTCTGCCTTAACATGCAAACAAGTTACACCCCCCCCTCTCTCTCTCTTAGAGAATAGAAAACGAATGAGCACCAGCCATTCGACCAAAGTCAATTACTGCAGCCCTGGGGATGTCGTCTTAAACAATGCTATTAGTTTCTAATAGTTTTTAATTACTGGCCTTCTTTTTATATAAATCACCCCCCACTTTCTCTCTCTTTTTTTCTCTGTCATCAAAAAAACCTATTTGTGTCCGTAATTAAATGTAGGAGAGGGGTATGAATTTAGCAGCGCTCACGTC
Organism: Oreochromis niloticus; assembly: GCF_001858045.2. Lineage (NCBI taxonomy): Eukaryota > Metazoa > Chordata > Actinopteri > Cichliformes > Cichlidae > Oreochromis > Oreochromis niloticus. Next base: position 4,477,442 of record NC_031983.2, on the reverse strand, counting down.
TCGTCTGTGACTGTTTCTGTTTGAGCGGCTCCTGATTAATGCCAATACATATTGCTTGAGATAACCATTTAGTGGTTAATTTGGCCAAATTTATTGCCAGTATGCTGTCACATGGCGGAGCACGGGAGGGTGGTGGGTGGGTGGAGACGGTGGCAGTGTGGGGGCCACCTCCTGTGGCCCGAAATATTGTCACAGTGACACAGCGCTATCTGGTGGAGGGCACCAGGAAGTGCCAGCTCTGTATTTTAATCAGTTCATTGCACTGGGGGGAGGAGCTCCAACTACTTACTGGTTCAGGTAACAAAAGTAAAACCTGACTTCAGGCTCGTTTTACTGGCAGAAATAAATAACCAGTGAAGTGCTCTTAGATAGCCAAAATCAATCAACTGACAAGAAGAACAGACTTTTGTAGAGTTTGATTTAAATCAATTGAAATATAACTCGTTCACTTCACATTTAAATGGGTGATGGTCCAAGCAGAGAAGACTGTATAAAAGATGGCTGTAGCTTTCAGGTCTGAAAAGTTAAACCAATGCATTCTTTCTAATGGCCAGCAGGGGGTGACTCCACTTGTATGTTCTGGAGGTCCAGCTAGAACTCTAGAAAATACCTCAACTCCTCACAGTTTCTTCAGTAAACACTTTCCTCATGAGTTCGAGGTGTCAGTCAGTAGATTTCAGTCTTAAGGACTATATATGATATGATAAAAACACGGCACGCTCAGCTTGAAGTTTTAAGAAGGGACTTCCTTAACTGGTGGGTACCATCATAGTGGCTATGAAAAGACCACTTATGTAGATTTATAGGTTACAGTAAGCAGTAGGAAAAACGGGTTGGGAATTGCTCTGCAATCAAAGTTATTGCAACCATGTGCAATCAACTTCCAGTCTCCTTGCCTTTGAAATGGTCACTTTAAAGACATGCATGTACTGTCTTCAGACTGACTTTAACAGGTCTGCAATCAGTTTTCAGTTAAACTGTGTCAAAACATTATTTTGTGTCAGATCCCAAGCCATCCCTGTGTTGATGAACATTATGTTACTTTGCCAGTGTGGAAATGCTCGCATCACTCTGGGTTCTTCTGCACTGTGTGAAACTGAATTGGAGTTATGAATCAGAGATGCTGCCTCATATCACTTAGTTAGAAAGCTTTGCTATGAGAGCATCTCTGAAGAAATGTTACATGCCTAGTTTATTGTCTTTGCAGTTGATGGTACAGCTGCTGTGCTGGACTGATAAAGAGACACTCCTGAATAAAAAAGATCAACACTAACCTGACCGTCATTCTCTACATCATTCATGAACTTTCGGTCCATGGTGCTATGGAACAACTTACAAAGTCAATCATTTTCAAATATTAACTCTTAAACTCTGGTAGTCTACTGTTGATCTCAATATATGGAACTGTATATCACTTTCTTTGTAAAGTGATTAACAGAGAAACTGACAAAAAAAAATGAAACTGACAGCATTCTGCATTTTGAAAAATTGCTACGTTACGTTACGTGATGGTTGTTCAGTGTGTGCGTACTGCTGAGAAAAGGCCAGGAGAGATTTTTGTGCTGTGTACCAATCTCTGTGTAGAAATGTGTATAAAACACTGGAACTCACTATGCTTACTGTAAAAATGAAAACATATTTACAGTGAGTACGTATGTATGCATTTTTGCATCAGGGTTTTCCTTCTCCTTGCTCTGTTAAGTTCAGTTAAGTTCTGCTCCTTTTTAATAAAATCTCAGTATTATTGAGGAGCAGGAATGCGTTTGCCTTATATTGGCTACAAAAACTAGGAGTCAGGACTAAGTAAAGATTGACATGATAAAGCCAAAGTTAAGGCATGCGTTCACAGCTTTGAGTCACACAGCCATGCCAATTATACCCAGGTGACCCTTAGCCATGCTGCAGTAGCCTTAGGCTGCTGGGAGGCTTCCTATGATGAATTTCTTTTCACTCTCTGTGTGTTTATTCATCACTACTCTTCTCTTCCCCAACCCGTTATGGCAGATGGACATTATGATTCTTCCTGGTAAAAGGGAGTTTTTAATTCCACTGTCACCACACGTTTACTAGTGGGCTTCTTACCATATTGGAGAGTCTTCACCTTACAATATAAAGCATCTTGAGGTCACGGTTGTTGTCAACACAAAAACTTAACTACATCCTTACTGGTTACATAGAAGTTAAGAGGATAAGTAGCAGCCAAGTGCTAATAATATATGTACTTAATTAGCTGATTATCAACAAGTGCGAGGACCTCTTTAAAAGCAGAAGTTTTGGCAGTGTGCTTATATTGTCACGACTAGTGGAGCAGACTCAAGCGCAGACAACAAACTCCGTTCAAACAAGAGTGAATTTATTTACAGTGATCTCCCACAGTGTAATATATACAAAGGTGTTTGGGGAAAAGGGCCAGGGTTCCAGGGTCCAGGAGTGAAAGGGGCAGGAATCCAGGGGAGGGGGTTTCCACACACAAATAGCTCCTCTTCTCTCCACCACTCTTCTTGCTCACGCTCAGTCACAGTTGCACAGGGAACGGGTCCAGGGGAGATCTACACACATACAGAAAATCAGTTAGTTTCCAGGTTCAGAAGTACTCACAAGTTCAAATTACAGGTTTGCAGGGCGACTGATGCTGATAGCTCAACGATCCAGCAACGAGTAGAGCAGGTACGCCATCTTAAGTAGCACTCCAATTGTACAAATCAGCAGCAGGTGTGCTAATCATCCCCAGGTGCGTGGGCCAGGGGCGGGAGCCCACACTGAGCTCCGCCCCGGCAGAGGAAGGAGAGAGCGGGAGAGAGCGAGAGAGAAAGAGAGAGCAGAAGCGAGAGAGGGAAAGTAAACAAAACAAAAGATGACGTCAGCTGGCGAGATGCAGGGACCATGACATATCTAGAATTTTCAGTTTACAACAAACAAAATAAAACAAGGTTTTGCAATGGTCCAGGAAAAATCCAAAACTCAACCAGATTAAAATGCTGTGGTGGAAACTCAGGAGATCCACCAAAATCATGGTTGGAAGTAATTATTGCAGTCCTACATATGAAAAGAAAAGTCCCTATGCACTGTACTAGCCATAAAGTCTCTCATGTGTGGACTACAAATTTTAACATCTATTTTAGCTTCTAGAACTCAAAATTATATAAAGAAGTGTATAAAACCAGGCCAAACAGGATTCATTATGGACCGTCAGGAAAAAAGTAATATAAGAAAAATACTAAATCTACAGTTAATATCTCAGCTTGAATCCTGAGAAAGCATTTAATCGAGTTGATTGGCTGTTTTCGAAACAAACACTGAAATGAGATATGGAGAAATATTTGCTACTTGGATTAATACACTTTATAAAGATCCTAGGTCAAAAGTTAGGCTTAACGGTTGTTGTTCTGATTCATTTATGGTGGAAAGGGGTGTGAGAAAGGGGGACTCATTATCACCAATTCTCTTTATTGGCTTTATAGGCTCTCACTTTTTCTTTTGGGACTTTAGAGAAACATATGGCTCAGACCAGAGGTACATTTTACGGATACTCCTATTCATTGCTGGGAAAATGAGAACTCTGAACTAGAGGAAAACAAAACCACCATCCATAACTCAGTGGATACAGAGACTGAATAAGGTCTACATAATAGAACAAATGACTGCAAGTCTACAACTGAAGATAAGAAAGAACTAAAGAAGAGTGTGCCAGAATTTCTCTACTATTACATGAGAGACTGATAAAGTCATAGATGAAGACTGAAGTCTTCCTTATCACTGCTAATTTACCACATGCTAAACTTTAGAAAGGTAAGCTTTACATTCAATTCAATTCAGTTTTATTTATATAGAACCAAATCACAACAATTACAATTGATATTGTAAGGAAAAGATCCTACAATAATACAATAAAAAAAAAAACAGAGACAACTCCAACGAAAAAGTGAACCCCTATGAGCAAGCGCTTTGGCGACAGTGGGAAGGAAAAACAAAGGGATGACCATCTGCTACAACCGGTTGACACACTGTAGAAGAGAGACAGAGATGAATAATAGATAAGATTAAATGCAGTGCAGTTTATAAACAAAAAGTGAGTGAAAACAGTGAATGAAAAAGAAACACTCACTGCATTTTAGGAAGTCCCAGCAGCCTAGACCTACTGCAACATAACTAAGGGTGGATTCAGGGTCACATTATCGAGCTCTAACTATATGTTTTATCAGACAGGAAAATATTAAACCTAATCTTAAAAGCAGAGAGGGTCTCTGTCTCCTGAATCCAAACTTGAGGCTGGTTCCACAGAAGAGGGACTTGAAAGCTGGTGCCTCTACCTCCCATTCTACCTTTAAATATCCTAGTAACCACAAGTGGGGTGGCTGTAGCTCAGGAGGTAGAACTGGTCACCTACTGACTGGAAGGTCGGTGGTTCGATCCCTGGCTTCTCCAGTCTGCATGCCAAGTATCCTTGGGCAAGATACTAACTGCAACTTGCTCTCCGATGCATCCATCGGAGTATGAATGTTGTTAGAAAGCTAAGTGTAGATAAAGTGCTTGTGAGATTGGGTGAATGAGGCATGTTGTATAGAGCGCTTTGAGTACTCCGTGAGAGTAGAAAAGCGCGTCCATTTACCAAGTAAGCCTGCAGTCTGAGCATGAAGTGCTCTTATTGGGTGATATGGTGCTATAAGGTCATTAAGATAAGTAGGTGCCTGATTATTCAAGACTTTGTATGTGATGAGAAGTACATGATTGTGTACTGTCAGAATGTCACAGCAGTAGGATATTTCAGCATTCACATTTCATACAAACTTGATGTCATGCTTTGAGTTTGTTATTTCAAACCTATTGGAAGCACATGGATACATGAACAGGCAGTTCTGCACACACCCATACAGAGAGAGCGAGAGAGGCTGGCAGTGTGTGTTGGTCTGATTAATGACAGCAGCAGCAGAGCAGCTCTGAGCCAGCTGTCACATGACATCTGATGACTGCCTTGCTCTCTCACACACACACACATCTTTCAGTCTTTGTTTCTCTCGCACCTCCCAAACTCTCACTTTTTTGCCTTTTCTTTCTCTCCTGTGATGAACTATCTATAAAGACACAACATCAAAGAGAAAATGCAGTGAAATAACAAACATCCTTTCTTGCTTTCGTTCTCTGTCTCAGTGATGAATAAAGGCCAGTGTGTGACAAAGTATTACCGGTGGATCCAGAAAAATGGTGGTTACATCTGGATCCAGTCCAGTGCCACCATCGCTGTCAATGTGAAGAACGCCAGTGAGAAGAACATCATCTGGGTCAACTACGTTCTCAGGTCAGAGGTCAACAATGTGATAATGATCTTGTGGTACAATGGTATGGTGGAACAGTCCAAAAAAATTACCTCCTACATCTTTTTTCCTTATTGCTTTTCCTTGATCTCAATGGAAACATTAGGAGGTCAAGGAGAATTTATAACAACTCATTCAAAAGAAGTAAAAGAGAAGCTGCTCAGAGAATCCAGATGCACGTATACTACACTCTTAAACAAATGCAGATGTCCAGAAAATGGACCACTTTACTTCACCCTAATGTGCTTTTACAGAATTTTACAGAGTTTTACAGAGACAAGAACCTCTGCAGATTAATTAAAGAAACAAAGCACATATAGCCAATAAAATGAACTAAATCACATTTTCTTATTTTTTCCTGCTTGAGAGTGATCCAGTGTAACTCCTTTTCTTGTCCCTGTTTTCTACAACTAACGAAACCTAAATGGGGACATCTATCACTTATCCCAGTTGACCTGACGTAAAAATGAATTAATGAATTGTACAGCTGGCAGTGCAAAAACACACATTTCTAATGCAAACTAAATTATAGCCATCCTATCATTTAATGTAAGCTGAAAAATAATACAACTGTGATTTGGCGGTTGAAGAATTTGATGAACTGTTTCAGTTAAACTCACTGGACCAAACTTTCAGCCAAACATCATTACAATGTCAATTTTTTTCTAATTTACATAGACAAACAAAGTACTGTAGATTAATATCATAAGGAAATTATTAAAGCTACTTTTTATTGACCATTTTAGTTTTACGTTTAAAGAATAGACAGGCAGACATAATCATTACTTTAAAAAAACATTTGCATCCTCCCCATTTTACTTTATAATGCATTTACCATTAGAGCCATGTTGTTATAAATTATACATTATTGCTTACATTTATTTTCATTAGAAATGACCAAGGCAATCGATGAACGAACGTTTCTTCTGTCACTGACAAATGTTCTGTATCTTCGCAGTAATCCGGAGTATAAAGACACACCCATGGACATTGCCCAGCTGCCAAACCTGCCTGAGAAAGCTTCCGAGTCCTCTGAAACTTCAGACTCTGAGTCCGAGTCCAAAGAAAACTCAGGTGGGTAGAAAAGGGAGAACAGAGGAGCAACTAAATGTTGCTAAAAGACAAAAGTGATTATATTTTACATATATTTGATATATTTGATGATATTTGGAGTAATCTGCTGGCCTCTAGTGCATAGCCTGAGTTCTGTGCCATCATTTTCTTCAGCCACAGTTTGAAGAAGAGCAAAGATTAAAAAGCCGTATGATTTCTGCTTACCATCATGTCCATCCAGTCATGGTTTAATGCAGATAGGCATCAGCTTCATTTCATCAGCTATGACAAAACCGATCTTTGACCTTATCCCAAACGCAACAGCTCCTAGAGGGCAAAGCCTATGTAAAATAAAAAGAGTGAACCAAAAAGATATAAATCAGATTATATTCCTACATTGTATAATAATAGTAATAATATTAGTATAACAATAATAGTATAATTTCAGAACAGTTGCAATATTGCACAAAAAGCTTCTAAAACCTGCATGATTCCTTAACAGCACCTGTTCAAATACAACCAGAAAAAAGAAATATGGTTTGAAGAAAAGAAGCCAAAGATATTTTATCAGCTGGTGCCAGTGTGCTGACTTTGCCAGGCTGAAATGTCTTGAATGCCAACAGCTGCAGGGACTAGGCGCTCATTGGCAGTGTTGCAAACTGCTACAAAATGACAAAATGATAAAATATGGTACAGCTGCACAGCATCACACAATGCCTCCAAACTTCACACATCACAAAATCCTGCAAAATGCCTCAAATAAAGGCCACAATACACAAACATCCTCAAAAAAAATGCACCAAAACGACACAAATGAAAAAAAACCCCAAAAAACAGTGAAATAACGCAATTCTGCCCATCATTGGAGATCTGCAAATCACAAAAGTTTAGGTGATGCCATCTCATTCCTGTAGGCAGGGGAATCTTCTTTTGTGTGAAAAACAATTCTAGAAAATATTTTTAAATGAATAACATTTCTTCAGGGATAAATTCTGTGCTACTACTTTTTCTTTGTGTGTAGTTTAGGTAACATCTTAATTAAACATCTTAAACATTAAACATCTTAATTACAATCTTTGACAGTGAGTACTAAAGTGGTAGACTATAATGAATCTGCTTTTCATCACCCTTGACACTACAGACACTTAAAGTGCTGCTGTTAGTTTGAAATTTATTTTGTTCCCACTACCGAGGCTGTCCAAACTTCCTAGGCCTACTGATCTGCTGCAACAGATCAGTGGGCCTAAAGAAACACGATTACAGACCTCTACTAAATGTTGGGATAACGAGATAACATCTGGAAGCAGAAGATATTGTATTAGACTAGGAAAAGAGAGCTCTGTTTAGTCACTTGTCAACAGTCTTGAGTCACTTCTTTGTGCAGACATGGCACACCAAAAATGAAGGAGGGCTTTGCTGTAAACCTAAAAAGCAACACTCAGCTTCTCAGATTCTTGGTATTACATTGTCTGCACATGCACAAGTACAAACTTCATCAGTCTTATATGTCAGCTGAGTGTTGATAAAACCTTTCTCAGGTTTGCCTACTTGTATTTCTTTATTGGATACAGAGAGGTAACAAACCTCCTTGGAATTTTAACTCAGGCTAGTCATTTCATATCGTGTCAGAGCAAACCAGCTGATAAAACTGCTAGCAAAGCACTCTGACGACTACCATTTTAACCATTTTAGGCTTGTCTGATGAGGTAATGACCCTACAATAATAAGTTGGGGCTGTTTTTGTAATTTGGTACTACAGTGGTCCCTCGTTATAACGTGGTTCATCTTTGGCGGTCTCACTGTTTCGCTGATTTTTTTTTGTGCAATTTTGCATGATTTTGTTGTTTTTTTAACAGCGCATTGTGTTCTGCATCCTGATTGGCTGTAGACTATTGTCAATCAATCTCGTGCCGTGTCTCCTGTACAGTACAGAATGCGTTCAGCTTGTCAAATTTACATAAATCTTCAATCGCTAGCAGTGTGACTCTGAAGTGCTGTACTGTATGTTTGTAAGTTTTCTCCCCAACAAACAACAATGGCGACAAAACGTTTTGCACCATCAAAGGCAGCTGCGGGTGCCTTTGGTTTCATTCTATAATACTGGACTGATTTTTCTACGAAGGTTTGAACTTTGAGGGTGTTTAAACAAGAGATAAAAGTGTGAAAAAGTTCTTGCCTGTCTGAGAAAAGTGTATAAAGTGTGTAGTGAGGGGTTTTACAGCCTGAAAACATCTATAATAATTGTAAAAAAATTAAGTTGGCTGCTTCGCGGATATATCGCGGGTTATTTTTAGAGCGTAACTCCCGCGATAAACGAGGGACTACTGTATATAAATAAAATTGAACTGAATTTTGCCTTGTTGACCTGTTTTAGACCTCGAATCGGCATAAAAAACATGACTCCCCCCAAAATGCCCGATGGCATTTGGTGCTTAAGAGGTATTAATTCTAAATTTTGAATTTGAAAATCAAAATTAGAACCATGAATTGGATAAGCGGGAGAAAACAGATTGATGGAAAAGCCAAAATTTTCTGTTAAATATTTTGGAATCTGTTCACTAGATACACAAGGATGCCTCACAGGTGATAACCTGCTGTGAGCACTGTTATAGCTGAATAAATGAGATCTTGAAAACACTGATATCTGAATTCAGATCTAGAAACAGAAAACAAGGACTATATTCACCTTGTGTCACCAGCATTTTAAGCAGCAGATAATAGTGAAGGAGACAAAGCTCAAAGCAGTGTCATTACAGCTGAATTTAAAGCAAGCCGGGGCCTCCACCTTGAGCGTAATATTATCAAGTCCACCAGCCTGTGCTGGCATGATGGGAATCAGTGCCAGCTGTTATTCTTGCTGGAGGAGAGTGGTTCTGGCACACTGTTGGCTGTAAACCGTTGCCAGCTGCTGCAGGAAGTGTCCAGCTTCAGCTCCAACAGGCCTGAGATGCCCCAGTTCGACATATTTTAAAATGAGATATCTGCTCTTTGACTTTTGTTCTCTTAAGATGCAATGTATGTACAGAAGGAGAGCCTATGAATAAAGATGTCTAAAATTACAACCTTTCTCTTTTTTTCCCTTTTTTTATGGGGCAGAATACAACAGATTGTCGTTCACATGCAAAATTGGGATACCATAATAAGTTTGACTTAGCCTACATTACTACTGTGGATTATTACAACAACATGGATTAATCCGCAGCTGAAAATCCTTCCCATCAAATAACTCCTGTTTGACAAATAAAATAAATAAAAATTAATGTAAAAATGCATGCTCTTACATCATGGTTTGAATGACAAAGTTGCCAACTTTGACAGAAGAGCAGCAGTGTTGTGTATTAGCTAGCCTTCTCATATGCATTTGCAGAGAAACCTGTCAGAATGAAATAAAAAAATGAGCAGCATAATTCAAGATGTCCTCAACGTGATAGCACTATCCAAATATTGGGTATCAGATACGCATACTGCCAAAAGTATTCACTCACACATTCAAATCACTGAGTTCAAGCGATCCAGTCACTTCCATGGCCATGTTAAATCAGTCACCTAGGCATGCAGACTGCTTCCACAAACATTTGTGAAAGAATGGGCCACTCAGAGGAGCTCAGTAAATTACAGAGTGGTACCAACTTTCTGAGTTGAGAGATCATGTGAAAAAAGAACTCTTATTGGCTAAGCATAGCAAGACATTTTGGACAATTTCATGCTGCCAACTTTATGGGAACAGTTTGGGGATGTCCCCTTCCGGTTCCAACAGGACTGCACACCAGTGCACAAAGCAAAGTCCATAAAGACATGGCCTGCACAAAGTTCTGACACCAACCCAATACAACACCTTTCAGATGAATTAGAGCAGAGACTGTGAGCCAGGTCTTCTTGTCCAATATGAGTGTCTTACATCACAAAAGCACTTCTGGAAGAATGCTCCAAAATTCCCATAAAGACGCTCCTAAACCTTGTGGAAAGCCTTGGTAAAATGGTAAATGGACTGGTTCTTATACAGTACTTTTCTACTCTACCTGCACACTCAAAGCGTGATATACAATATATTTTCAGAAGAGCTGTAGCTGTTATAGCTACAAAGGGCTGACATCATATTAAACCCTGTGGATTGAGAGTGGGATGTCACTCAAGCTTTGTGTGTGAAGGCAGACAAGTGAATACTTTTGGCAATACAATGTGGTTGTTGAAATGTCTGTTTCCAACTTCATGTGATCTCATGGTCTATGAAAATACTTGACTCCTTTTTATTGTGAAATGATATTATATTTCATTTATATTCAACGTCCCTGGTTGGGAGAAAATTTCAAGACTACCGGTCCATTTTTAATTTTCAGCCTTGGAATAAATCTGTTTTGCTTGGAAAGCACACTTAATGGAGATACAAGGTTTCCCCAAGACAAAGCAATTGAGTCGACATTTCGGATGCCATTAGGGAGTCTTAGCTCTGCCAGCTGGGCAGCCGCTGGCCTGGCCTATGTGTGTGCTGGCAGAGTTTAAAGTGCGTATGTGTTGTGTGTGTAATGGGCTAGACAGAGCCAACATGCCTGAACAGAAGCAGCTACAGATACTGAGCACACAACAGTGCATCCAGAAAACAACACATGGAATACCTGTCCTGAAAAATGTAAGGGGGCATGCAGAATTACACAGGTATTCAATGGCAGTGTTGGCAAGTCAGTCTGACACACTCACTGGATGGAGTGCCAAGGCACTCGTGTTTCCAAGAGTATAAATCTTATTGTTTTTTTAGGGAAACTCCTCACTGTTACAACATCAAGATAAAATTTTCCACAACATTAGAGCATAATTTTATGTCAGTGAGTCAAATTATTTGATTCCACCATATCAAAACAATTAACAAATCTATTGATTTTCTTTTCCATTACTAAAGCCACACCTCTATATCATGAATGTGAGTTCACATGGTTCAGATGGTTAATGGACTGTAATTAATAAGTAAAATAATGGTTGAAATGATGGTGCACAGTATTAGTTCAAGCAGGTTATGAAGTCAGGATCTACCACAGTTCCCTTCTAAGCACTGGCAAATCTCATATAGTACAAGTTATTTAAGCAGCTTTAGCCTGTCCACAGGAGCTGCATTTGCAAATCACTTTGCAACCCATTCCCGCAACAGCTCTTCCCTTCATGCTGTGTTTGACCACATCATCAATTTCGTGTGTGTTCATGCAGTGTCTTGTTGCTGCTCTGGGGAGATATACTGCCAAATATTAAGAATCTACTTATGTCTAGAATGGTTTCGACTGTATCTGGAATCTTCTTTTTCTGCAATATAAACAAATGGTTTTTTTTTGACAGACAACGAGAACACCAAGGCAGAGGAGAAGCCCAGCCACCAAGCAGAACACAGTGAGGACCCAGAGACAGACAGCAAACGTCAGCAGCAACCCGGCCAGTCACACTGTTCATCTGAACAGGAAATGAAGCGCCAAGAAGAAGGAGATAGCTCAAGTAACCCTGAGAGCCAGGATAGTGATGACAGTCTGGAACCTTCAGATGGAGAGGGTGAGGAGCAAGAAGAGGCTGGCAGAGGAGGTGGAGGGGGAGGTGGAGGTGGAGGCAGGTTGGGGAGGTTAGCAGGGCTTGGAGGATTAGGGAGTCTGGGTGCCATCGGCGGACTGGGTAACCTAGGTGGGCTTCATATTAAAGTAGAGCACTACGGAGAAGGGGAAGACGTACAGCTGCGTAGCTCCCAAACGTCTTCATCAGAAGAGGAAGAAGAAGAAGAGGAGGATGAAGAAGATGATGAGGATGACAATGGGTGTGTGCAAGATTGTGACAGTGTCAATGCTGGTAGCAAGCTGCAGAAAAGGCGAAAGAGGAGGAAAGTGCAGAAATGGGATGGCTCGCGAAGCAGGAGGCTTCGTCTGTCTTCAACTACACCCAGTCCCATAGCAATAGGCGATACCGCTCCGCTAGTCGACCCCTCTCAAGCCACAACCGCAACCTCCACCCATCTCTTAGCCTCATCTGGCTCCCCAAACAGTGCAAATGCAGCATCCTCAGTTCTGAAGATTAAGACAGAGATGGCAGAACCAATAAACTTTGACAACGACAGCAGCATCTGGAACTACCCTCCCAACAGGGAAATTTCCAGAAACGAGTCTCCATACAGCATGACCTCCAAGCCATCTGCTCCAGGGAGCCATGAGACCTTCCCCTCACCACAGGGAGGATCTCTCCAGGTAGCCATTCCTGACTCTGTCCTCACCCCTCCTGGAACTGAGGGAGGAGCAGGAGGAGTGAGGAAACCCCCTTACAATGGAAGCTCAGCCCCATCCTCTGCCTCCAGCGCTGTAAGCTTGGCTCCTCCTTCCAGTGCCTCCTCTGCCGACCCCCTATCCCCTCCACTCTCTGCATCCCCACGGGACAAGCAACAAGGCACTCCCACAACCTCTTCTTCCTCATCTTCTTCTTCATCCTCCTCAACCTCTTCTTCTTCACTGCTGTACTCTGGGGACCTTGAAGCACTTCAGCGCCTGCAAGCTGGTAACGTGGTGCTTCCGCTGGTCCACCGAGTCACAGGTACTCTGGCCTCCACCAGCACGACAGCTCCACGGGTCTACACCACTGGGACCATCAGGTACGCGCCAGCGGACGTAACTCTGGCTATGGCACAAGGCAACCTCCTCCCTAATGCTGCCATGAACTTTGTTGACAGCTCAGGGTTCGGCCTGGACCCTAAGACACCTATGGAGATGCTTTACCATCATGTCCACAGGCTCAACATGTCTGCAGCAGCAGCTGCTGGCCCCTTTGTCGGATCTCCTACTGCCACAGGTGGGAACGGTGCCCTTGGAGGTCAGATGCCAACAACAGCCAATGTCTTCACCACAGCAGAGGGACTGTTCTCAACGCTACCATTCCCAGTGTACAGCAACGGGATCCACACCACGCAGACAACACTGGAGAGAAAGGAGGATTAGCAGAAAGTATCCAAGACCGCATTACTGTGTTTTCGGAATCAACAACTGTGACTGCTCAAAGACTGCTCACTAGTAAATAAAAATGAAAGACTATTTACTTGTTTTATCAACACGGTTTAGCACTGTGTTTCCGAGAGAAGAGAAAGGACAGGGAAGGATGACAGATGTACTCTAGCACTTTGAATCTCAGAAACTGAGCTTGCGTAATAGACCCTCAAACTTGTCCCCCTTTTCTATCTGTTTTCTCTCTCCTCCTCATCCTCTTCTCCTCTCTCAGTCTCTCACTTTGCTCCCGTTTCTTGCGATCAGCAACTCTTTTCTCTTGAACAAACAAAAACCAGACTATTCTTTATTGTAAAGAACCCCTTTTTTGCCTACAGAGAATTCATATTGCCTAAGGACTCAGTTGGAGCCTGATGGGGATAATTTTTATTATTTGACTTGTTTCTGTTGCATCTTTATAAAGATGTGGATTGTGTGTATTTAAAGGAGGACGGTACAGGGATTTGTAACAGACAGAGAACTCTATGTGGCGTTCCTTCTTATGTATCTTGATGTGATCAAGGCTTGAAAAGAACGTTTTTAAACCGAGAGGAGGGTGCTCTCTTGCGCCCCACAAAGGTCTCAGAGATAATCTTTTGAAAAAAGGTGTTTTGAGAAAGTTTCTCAATTGAGGGAATAGTTTAGTGAATTAATGCTGTTTTTTTTTCTTTTACTTTTATCCTTTTCTTTTTTTTTTATAAAATATTCTAGCTCAGATTTCACTTACGAATCAAGCATTAAAAAGAAAAACAAAAAAAGCAATTTCAGCCGGGTAATGACCTGTGAATTATCGAATGTTACTACTTCCTCTTTTATCCCAGGAGTTTACCTACAGGTCTCGCACCAAACATAGCCTCCTCTACATCTCTTCCCATCTCAATCTGTCGCTCTCTCTCTTATCTTTCACGCTGTCTGCCTGACCTTTCATGTTTCTGTCCACATTTCTTCCTGTCAATTCTACAGATTTGTGGTGCTACCGACCGTCCAGTAACCCTGATTCAGCTGGCTGATGTGGGTACTGTAAACAAACCCACAGCTCGTTGATAGACTGATATCATTTTTTTATTTTTTGGAGGGGGGAAAGATTTTAAAGTTTGTTTTTGTTTGTTTGTTTGTTTGTTTTTCTGACCTTCAGGAAAGTCAGAAACACAGGAAAAACCTGTAAATCAGCAACATTATCTCCATGTTTCACCTACATGTCCCTCTCCATTCTGATTGGGCCACAAGGGGCAGCGCTGCATAGCAACATGGAGTTGATTGGTTGAATTTTAGGCTGTACAGTGTTGTTTTTATTTGTATGTATTTTCTAACTTAATCACATTAAATGCTCAGTGAGACTGAGTCTAATTAGCTAGCAGCACTAACTTAAGAAATGAATGTTGACAACCTTGACCGGTTCTTGTTTAATCACTGTTTTGTGATGCAGTTACTTTATTCCTTGTTTCCCCCCCTCCTCCTCCTCCTCTCTTTCTTCCTTAACCAGAATCACCTCCGCAAGATTTTCCTAAAAAAAAAAAAAATCCACTCTCTTCCATCTCATTGCCGGACCCTGTGATTAAAAACCACATATCAATAAGGAGATTGTAATAAAGACATGCATTTTCAATCAATCTATCAAACAATCAATCTAATAACTATAAGAAAAAAATTAATATGCGGTTTTTTTGAGGAAGAAAAAAATCACATTCCTTTAAACAATGTTGTCTTTGTCATTGTTCTTCTGTTTCGTGTTCTTTTCTTCCCCGAGTCTACGTTGCCAAAAAAAAAAAAAAGAATTCCTTAATCTCACAAGTTTAGTGTTTGAAAAGCACTGTGATTCTCGTTCATTTGTATTTTTATTTCTTCTACTTTTTGGTAATAAGAGAAAAAAGAGGATAAGTATTAATTAAAACAGTATAAAAACTGTCACACCATCCATCTTTTTAAAGCTGACAGCCCCGTCTTTGCCATCCTGCCATCCTTATTACCCAGTGTGATTAAGCCGTAAAAATGTGTTTCCAATGTGTTTAGTGTCACTGGCTGTCAAAAAGTCTTTCATGGCGACTTCTCTCTCTGTGTGTGTTGACTATATGCAGTATATACTGAGCTACTGTAGCTGTTTTTGTCCTTTGTCTTCTCTGTGCTCTATCTCTAGTGTGGGGGAAAGGAGAGGGGAGGGGCTAGAGGGAAAAGGAGGTGGAGTCTATGGGATGATTGACATCCCCCCAAAAAACAACAGCTCCTTGTCTCTCTTGCTCCTTCTCTTTGTCCTTCTCCCTCTATCAGCAGTCTTAGTGAAACCAGTGGAGGTTCGTGGAATTTAGTGTTCGGTGGCCTTTGCAAAAAGCAAAAAAAAAAAAGTTTGTAGAGTCCACCTTTTTTTTCGCTGCTTCCTTGTCTTTGTAAAACCTCTTGATTTTGTTTTCTAATCCTTCTCTCTCTTTCTCTCTGCTATTGCTTTTTGCTGTTGTGTAGTCTTATACAAACCTCTTTATCTCACTGTCTTTTCTCTCAGAGATGAAAAGATTCTCTAACTAGCTCAAAGGTTTATGGAGCCATGTTTTTGCCACTAAGGAATTCTGGGAATCAAAGTTTCCAGCTATTGCATACAAAGCATTAGATAACTAATAAATATTTACAGTATATTAGAAACAAATTATGACAAAGAAAGGCCTAAAGTAGGATTTTAGCTGTAGACTTATGACCCAGAAAAACGCCTCAGCTGTGAAACCTTTTCCCAGGGTCCCTTTGGGCTTCTTGTGTGCATTGGGTGTATTTCATTGGTTCCCACCAAAACTTGTTGACTTCCTGCGCAAACTTCTCTCACGGGACAAACAAAGTTAAACAAGTGGTTCATGGGGGAAGAAAAAAAAATCACGGTAGTCTTTCAGGACACGTAATAAAAAAATGATTTTAAAGATTTCTAAAATAACTAAAAGAAGAAAAAAATATTTCGCACTATAAATCTATTTTTATAGGTGTTTTGGAAAACTGAACTGCATGTTTAGTAAGTTTGTCCGATGCATTTCACATAGTCGAACCCTCGTTTTTTGTTGTTCTGTTTGTTTTTATTTTCAGTTCAGCACTTTCTTTCTTCTCCTTCTTCTTCTTTTTTCTTCAAAGTCTGTCGAGCCCAGTCTGTTATCAAACCGACCCGGGCCTCTCATCACCCCTTCACATCAGGAAAACCAATCTGTAGGTTGTGTGCTGTCTGTGAAGAATCGATGTCTTGTTACTGCAACTAATGTGTACAACAACGAAACAAATCCAGGTTAAGAAATTGAACAATGTGCTTATTTTTTTTGCGCTCAAGTAAGAGGAATGTGGTTTGGGCCACCCGACCTGCCAGTTTATTGTCGGGTCGTTTGTGGTTGAATGTTAAATTTGTCATTTTGGGAGCATTTTGCTGCTCCTCTAGATTTTAGCATTTTCTACCTTTTGGCAGTTTTGCATGAAAAGCGGGGGGACGGGGCATAGGTGAATGACGCTGCTGCCCCGTTTGGTAAAGAATCGGGCACGAGATATAGTGTAGGTGGTGATGACAGCGGTGGGTGTTGATGGTGGTGCGGGGTGGGTGGGGGAATACATAACTCAGACGAAAACCAGGAAATACACCCACATGTAACAAAAAACCAAACAGCCAGTCCAAGCTGTTTCAATGTTTTTTCTGTGTTTTATGTCGAAAAATGAAAACTTTGCTGGTGATTTTAAAAACTTAAAAACCTTAATCACAGCTGCTGTCAAAAATACATAGTGTTTAAGAAATACAAATATTGAAAAATCACTTCATTTACCTGTGAAAAAACTGTGTCTGTGTTTTTAACTATTTCTTGTACAATTATACAGATTCTTTTATGAGGAACTTGGTGCCAAGTAGCTGAAATACGGGAGAGAGGGAATCTCTTATTATCAATGTTAACAGTGTTATAAAATTCTAAATACAAACAAATTAAAATATTAAAAAAGAGAAAACTATGGTACATTTCTATTTTTTTCCCTCCTCTCAGAAGAGTGGGGGGAACTCATGACTAACTGATGCTAACTTTGAGTGCCTGGCTTATTTTTTTATTATTATTTTTGAAAGACATCTTTTTGAGTTCATTTACCATGAATAATGCTGCAAATCCGAAAATGTACATACTTCATTTTTATAGCAGTTGTTCTTTTATAAGTTTGCTAGGTTCTCATCCGTTCAGAAGAACATGTCATATACATGGTTGTCTTTCTGTAACCCGGTTTTGACCATCTTACAGGTGCCATATTCATAATAAAATTTTCTCTCAAATTTGTTACCAGATTGCATCATTTCTTCTGTTTGACACATTCAGCCATCTCGCCCTTCGCCAGAATATCGGATGATGTTACATCTCAGTAGGCTGCCAGGTTTTCTCTTCTTTCGTCTTTCTTTTCTTGCTCTTCCTTAGCTGTTGGTTTTTTGGTTTCTTGTCAGAAAGTATCTGAGCTATATGAAAATGTCTGAGCTCAGTTAAGTATTTTACAGATATATGGATGGAATTTGTTATTAAATTCCAACATTTTATGCATTCAGATATAATTTTTAAAAAAAAGATCTGGTCCTTCGCAGGTTCTAAATTTACACTATATTGCCAAAAGTATTCACTCATCTGCCCCCATACACATATGAACTTAATTGACATCCCATAGGGTTTAATGTGATGTTGACTCACCAACACTTCGAAGACTGCGAAGACTTTCCACAAGGTTTAGGATCCAGAAGGTCAGACACCCCTAGTGGATGAAAAGGCCTGGCTCGCTGTCTCTGCTCTAATTCATCCCAAAGGTGTTGAGGTCAGGACTTTGTGCAGGCCAGTCAGTTTCTTCCATATCAAACTCACTCATCCATGTCTTTATGAAACTTGGTTTGTGCACTGGTGCGCAGTCATGTTGAAACAGAAAGGGGCCATCTTCAAACTGTTCCCACATAGTTGGCAGCATGAAATTTTCCAAAATATTTTGGTATGTTGAATCATTAAGACTTTCTTTCACTGGAACTAAGGGGTCAATCCAAACTCCTGAACAACAACCCCACACCATAATCCTCCATCTATAAAACTTTACACTTCAGTCAGACAAGTGTAGTTCTACTTGCAACAGCCAAACCCAGTCACCCATCAGATTACCAAATGGAGAAGCATGATTTGTCGCTCCAGACAACACATCTCCACTGCTCCTGCAATACCATGCTTTACACCACTGCATGTTCTTGAGCTAATCTGAAGTCTGAGTCTGCAGAAAGTTTGGGACCTCTATGCGCATGTCCACCCGCTGACCTTCCTCTGTGATTTTACTACCACTTTGTGACCAAGCTGCAAGGAAGATTCATAGATGTTGTGAAGGAGGACATGCAGAGGGAGTTGATGTGACAGTAAAGAATGCTGGGATAGGGTGAGATGGAAGCAGATGATCTGTTGTGGCAACCCCTAAAGAAAAAGAAAGAAAGAAGTAACTTCAGATGAACAACAACCTCATACACTATTTTGGCAATATAATGTAATTCAGTGTAGTTGCTAAAAGAGAAATTAAGCCAAAAATGAAGGAACAGCCTGTTTTTCCACAGCCTGTTCCTACATTTTTGGCTTAATTTCTCGCACTAGCACTACACTAAGTACGTTCTATGAATCAGTAGCTTGCAAAACAATCATTACTAGCAGTAAATTGAAATAATCACTTTTTGGATGACTTAATGATTACCTCACATTATTGTAGAGCCGTTTTGGTCAACTTTTATTTATAACATTGCTTCAATTCACTAAGGGTCACAGAGGCATTTGTTTAAGAGCAGCTCTCTTAAGGTCCCATTATAGCATTTCAATGAGGTTGAGTTTTTGGCTTTGACTGAGCCATTGCAACAGGCTCAGTGACAAAGTATTTCCAACCATTGTAATTTTGCTGGTGTGCTTGGGGTGATTCTCCTATTGAATGATTTAGTTTATGTCAAGCTTTAGATGTCAGACAGATAGTCTCACATTTAGAATACTTTGATATATGGAGGAGTTCATGGTCAAATCAATGACTGCTGAGTACCCAAATCGTTACCCCTCCACCACTGTGCTTTAATCCTGTAGAAAAATGATTTTTTTATTTTATGCAATTTTTCTTTGCATTGCACAGTCTGACCTTGTGATGATTTTTCAAAGGGTTAAGCAACTTGCTTCACACTTTTAAATAGACTTTCTCAGTGTAGAATGATTGCCTTCATACTATTTGGACATGGCCTTATAACCCTTACAAAATTGATGGATAGCAACAGTTGCTTTTCTAAGATCATCCTTGAGATAATTTTAACACATATTTGGACGTTCCGGACTAACAAACTGCCAAAACCTTTGCCTTTATAGAGGACCTTACACCTGTTGATGATCAGCAGCACCTGGACAGATAGATATCCGCAAGGTATGTACATGTTGGCAGCAACATAAGTGTCCTTTCAATAAAACCTTTTCCAAGCTACAGGGAGTGCAGAATTATTAGGCAAGTTGTATTTGTGAGGAATAATTTTATTATTGAACAACAACCATGTTCTCAATGAATCCAAAAAACTCATTAATATCAAAGCTGAATGTTTTTGGAAGTAGTTTTTAGTTTGTTTTTAGTTTTAGCTATTTTAGGGGGATATCTGTGTGTGCAGGTGACTATTACTGTGCATAATTATTAGGCAACTTAACAAAAAACAAATATATACCCATTGCAATTATTTATTTTTACCAGTGAAACCAATATAACATCTCCACATTCACAAATATACATTTCTGACATTCAAAAACAAAACAAAAACAAATCAGCGACCAATATAGCCACCTTTCTTTGCAAGGACACTCAAAAGCCTGCCATCCATGGATTCTGTCAGTGTTTTGATCTGTTCACCATCAACATTGCGTGCAGCAGCAACCACAGCCTCCCAGAAACTGTTCAGAGAGGTGTACTGTTTTCCCTCCTTGTAAATCTCACATTTGATGATGGACCACAGGTTCTCAATGGGGTTCAGATCAGGTGAACAAGGAGGCCATGTCATTAGTTTTTCTTCTTTTATACCCTTTCTTGCCAGCCACGCTGTGGAGTACTTGGACGCGTGTGATGGAGCATTGTCCTGCATGAAAATCATGTTTTTCTTGAAGGATGCAGACTTCTTCCTGTACCACTGCTTGAAGAATGTGTCTTCCAGAAACTGGCAGTAGGACTGGGAGTTGAGCTTGACTCCATCCTCAACCCGAAAAGGCCCCACAAGCTCATCTTTGATGATACCAGCCCAAACCAGTACTCCACCTCCACCTTGCTGGCGTCTGAGTCGGACTGGAGCTCTCTGCCCTTTACCAATCCAGCCACGGGCCCATCCATCTGGCCCATCAAGACTCACTCTCATTTCATCAGTCCATAAAACCTTAGAAAAATCAGTCTTCAGATATTTCTTGGCCCAGTCTTGACGTTTCAGCTTGTGTGTCTTGTTCAGTGGTGGTCGTCTTTCAGCCTTTCTTACCTTGGCCATGTCTCGGAGTATTGCACACCTTGTGCTTTTGGGCACTCCAGTGATGTTGCAGCTCTGAAATATGGCCAAACTGGTGGCAAGTGGCATCTTGGCAGCTGCACGCTTGACTTTTCTCAGTTCATGGGCAGCTATTTTGCGCCTTGGTTTTTCCACACGCTTCTTGCGACCCTGTTGACTATTTTGAATGAAACGCTTGATTGTTCGATGATCACGCTTCAGAAGCTTTGCAATTTTAAGACTGCTGCATCCCTCTGCAAGATATCTCACTATTTTTGACTTTTCTGAGCCTGTCAAGTCCTTCTTTTGACCCATTTTGCCAAAGGAAAGGAAGTTGCCTAATAATTATGCACACCTGATATAGGGTGTTGATATCATTAGACCACACCCCTTCTCATTACAGAGATGCACATCACCTAATATGCTTAATTGGTAGTAGGCTTTCGAGCCTATACAGCTTGGAGTAAGACAACATGCATGAAGAGGATGATGTGGACAAAATACTCATTTGCCTAATAATTCTGCACTCCCTGTATATCCATATTCACACAAGGGTGATTTTTTTTTCCTCGTACATCCATAGCAGAGTTGACTAATGTACAGACATTTAGTAGTTAACTAGAAAAACAAATACTTCTGTTAAAAATACTCCAGTAAAACTTGAAGTACTGAATCAACGTCTTTATTCAAGTAAAAGTAAAAAGGTAGCGGCTCAGAAATGTACTCAAAGTAAGAAAGTACAAAGTCCAGTACCAGAGGCCTGGGAGATTGAGGGTCCTGCGCAGTATCTTTGCTGTTTCTAGGACTGCGCTCTTCTGGACAGCGATCTCGGATGTTGTTCCTGGGATCTGCTGGAGCCACTCGCAACTCGCCTAGCTTGGGGGTCACTGCACTGAGCACTCCAAATACCACTGGGACCACTGTTACCTTCACCCTCCATATTTTCTCGAGCTTTTCTCTGAGGCCTTGGTACTTCTCCAGCTTCTCGTGTTTTCGTCTTCCTGAATTTGCTGTTTTTCGGTATTTCGCTAGCTGGATGCTGAAGTACTGCAACTTAGGGACATCTGCAGTCATTCTGCTGTTGTGGCAAAAACAAAACAAAAAACAACCAAAAAACCACCTTCCCACTTTTAACCCCTCACTTTGGCACACGTCATCTCTTTTTATGAGACATTCTCTGGTGATTAATAAACGAACAGGATTGCCATTTATGTCTTACGCAAAATGGGTTTACTGTTTGAAGGCCTGCAGTGACGTAAAATAATAACTCCCCTCAAATGGTGTAAACCAAAAGTGACAAGCTCGTTTTGAAAATGTAAGGAGTAGAAAGCACATATATACTTGTTTAAAAATGTAGGGAGCAAAAATAAAAAGTAGTCAGAAAGAAAATATTCCAAAAAAGTACAGGCACCTGAAAATTGTAATTACATACAGTAAAAAAGTATTTGTACTTTGTTACTTCCCACCTCTGGTCCATAGTATAGTTGAAACTATAATATACCGTATTTTCTATAAGACGCACTTAAAATCCTTTAATTTTCTCAAAAATCGACAGTGCGCCTTATATATGAATTCTGGTTGTGCTTACTGACCTCGAACCGATTTTATGTGGTACATGGCGCTCAAAAATCTGTCAAAAAATGTTTTAGTACGACTTTGGTAAGCTACGAAGCCGAACCGCTTGATGGATTGTCGGAGCATTACGGCTACCGTAGTCAGGAGTCTCGCGGAGTAATCTGGGTTCAAAACTCCGTCCGCTTCAGGTCCCAAAGTCAAACGAACACTGCAGCATCACAGAGAGTTAAAAACTGTCTAAATTTTTTCATCTTTAATAAATGATCAGCGTTGCTGCTTAAGCAGGTGTAACAATTAAGTTTGACATCCAGGCATCCATGAAAACAGAATTAAATTTAATTGAGTGAGAAGTTAGCAGGAAGTTAGCTCGCTAGTTTCCACATAAACATGATATAGCATGTTCTGACTGAGAGATTTCTGAAAAAATTAAAACGTACAGCTCTCCTATCATTTCCAACATAAATGAAGACAGAACAGCTGTGACGTTTGTAGGGTTACTGAAGTTGGGCTAGCTGGTATATAATGATGTGCTACGTGATCGCTAGCGACACAAGCAAAACATAAACACAGTGAAGCTGGGGGATGAATGTTAACTTTTTTTCCACTCGATAAAAGTTAACATGAAGGTTCCCGATGGTTAGGGACAAATGTAATCGCATGGCAGGATGCTGTAAACGGACCAAACTTCAGTCAGGAGAACAACTGAGATAATCTACAATACGAGGTTAGTCATTAATATACTGCAGCAACGTGGGAATAGAGCAGCTGCGAGAGAATTCAGCATTAATGAATCAATGGTACGGAAGTAAAGGACACAAGAAGTAGAGTTGAGTAAAGTTGGACTTATCTGACTGTTTTGTTTCGCTTTATGCAGCGTATGTATGAAAACAGACCCGTTCATCGACAGTGCGCTTTATAATCTGGTGCGCCTTATGGTCTGAAAAATGAGACTATACTATGGATGCACAGTACTGTGCAGAAGTCTCTAGACACCCCTAATTTCTCTATTGTCACGGGTTGCCAGGGCAAGCCGTGTGTGAATTATTAACGGACCCAAGATGCAGACTGCGTAGTTGTGAGCGAGCTTTATTAACAAAAGGTGAAACAAACAGGAGCGAAGTGGATGAAAACCAAAACCTAAGAGTAACCTAAACTGGAGAAAAACTAAGCAAAAACAAACCTGAAACCTTGAGACGTGAAACAGAGATGCAGGGAGAACAACGCGGGGAGAATGCACAGGAAAGTGGAGGGGAACAACACAGACGAACCAGCAACGAGGACGGGTGAACACACACTAAAAATACACACACCAGTAATCAGGGGATGGGAAACAGGAGGGAAACACACCTGGGAGACATAACAGCTGACGAGGCAGGGGAAACGTAAACAGAACACACTGACATAAGACAGAGACCTTCAAAGTAAAACAGGAAACACATACACGTAATGACACAGACTCAGAGACGCGGACTAAACACAGAGACCTACTACACTAAGGGGATACACAAGCAGGGAAGACACCAAACAGAGGGAACACAACTAAACCCTAGGAAACCCAAAACAACAGTCATAATACAAAAACTACCAAAAGTAAACCAAAAACACTGGATCACCGACCCAGGACCATGACATCTATATTTTGTGTGGAAAGAGACTTTGTCTTTTTTAAAGTAGTCTTGAGCAATAGTTCTCCAGGCTTTTTAAAGGTCTTTCAAAGTTTTCTTCTCTTTTTTTTTGTGGACATGTGACTAGCAGCACGGTGGCACGGTGGTTACCACTGTTGCCTCATATCAAGAAGGTCCTGAGTTTAATTCTACCATCAGGCCAGGGTCTTTCTGTGTGGAGTTTGCATGCTCTCCTCGTGTTTGCTTGGGTTCTCTCCGGGTACTCTGGCTTCCTCCCACAGTCCAAAGACGTGCAGTTAGTGGAGTTAGGAGACTCTAAATTGCCCAGTGCCCTAATGTGAGTGCGACTGGTTGTCTGGGTCTATGTGTTAGCCCTGTGACAGACTGGCGACCTGTCCAGGGTGTCTTCTTTCCCTAAGACAGCTGGGATAGGCTCCAGCCCCCCCCATGACTCTGAAAAGGATAGGCAGAAGCGAATGTATGGACATGTTGACATCACACCTATAAATTCATTTAAGCATAAAATGGCACATAACTCAAGGAATGAACTAGTGTTGTGTCAAAAGAACAAATTTGACATTGTACCTTTACGTGCTTTGTTATTAGCAGCCTGTCACAAAAACAAAGTATTTGTTCACATTTCTTTAGATGAATCTGTAAAAAATGCTTACAATAACACAGTCAGAAACACATGAAGTAGTATTCTTGTTGTGGCAACAAGGGGATTCCCAAAGAGCAATTAGCCAAAAAAAGTCATATTTTGCATATCTCTGTCCTTCAAGAACTGGACAAGTGGAGGACAAAAGAAGAAGTGGCAGAACTAATATAACTACAGAAAATGAACAATATCTGAAAATCATGTCCTGATAACAAAAAAAGGACATGAGAGAAGCATCTGGCCCTTCAGTTGATCCATCTACTGTTTTCTGAATCAAAAGTAGTCTTAATGGAAGGGTGGTTGTCAAGAAGCCATTTGTAACTGAAAATCAGTGGCAACAGGTTTTATGACGCAATGAATTCAAATATGAAATTTTTGGTTCAAGTCGCTGTCAATACAGTATGTCTGGAGGAGGTCAAGAAAGAGGTACAACTGTGAGTGTCTACAGCTATCTGTAAAACATGGTGAAGACTCGGTCATGGTCTGGGGCGTTATTTCACCTGGTGGAGTTTAGAATCTTTTCAAAAGTATTGGAATTCTGAACACAGAAAACTACCGTCAACTGTGATCCACCATGCAATACAATCTCCAAAGCTCCTGATTAGTAGCTGCTTAAGGTTTAAGCATGAAAAATTAACAACAGATTATTTTGGGGAGACTGAAAATCGGCTTTACCACAGCGTTTGTATATTTTCAAACATAAAGCAGTTAATCGAAAGATGAAGACTGAATAACCAAAAATGGCAAATCTATCAGTCTATTTCTTCATTTCTGCATCCAGTCCATTTCTTTACTTCCATGTTATTATCTTTCTCTCCTTTTTGCCTGTAACGTTTCCCCTCCTCCACCCACTGCTCCTCTTCATGCAGTAATAAGAGCAGAGAGGTCAGTCATTCGACCCTCTGAGGCCGACCAACCAACTTTAAATATTTCACACTATTTTAAATGAGCGCACATGAATCATAGATCACAGGCTGCACTGGTGTGCGTACTTGTGTGTGCGTGCACGTGTGTGTATGTGTGTGTGTGTTGAGGTGCTCAAACCTGAAGCTCCTTCTAATAACCTCTGGCTGTCTGTCTCAGTGAGGAGGTCTGATGTGGAATTTAGATCCAACGGTGCCAGTCGCTCACCGGAGGCGTAACGAGCGGCCTTTCATCATTGGCCGTGATGGACGGATGATGAAACAAAGCGTTAGGGATGAAAACTCTGCCCGTTTTTCATCTGCACTTTCACTGGGGCTGATCTCTCTAATTCCCAACATGCACCAGAAGTCAAAACATCACAAAAATCTGTAGAAGTATTTTGGAGACACGCCATGGCTACTGGAGACATGATGTGATGTTTAAGTTTGTGAAGAAAAATCAGTCTTCTAATGGTCCTACAGGGGGTCTGACTCTCTGAGCACTTCGATTGAATTAATTATATTTATCTGTGACCAATTCTCTTGCTCTGTTCTGAGTTGAATTCTGGGGTAGTTTAGTTCAGCAGTAAGTTTGGATCACAAAGTAGTGCAAAATAACGTGCAAGAAGAGATAAGAGATAAACCCATCAGCACAGGTTTAACCTGTGACAAGGGATAAGAAATTCTTACATTTCCAAGATACAAAACTTAGATTTTTTCCAACCCTTTTTTTCCTAAACCTAATCAAGCACTTCCTACTTCAGAAAGCTAACCAAGCCACTTGTAACTCCTAAACCTAAGCATTGAAAGTCTTAAAGAAAATGCACATTTCCAGGTTTATCCTAGCTGATAACCCTGGAAATTATGCTACACGAACCCCTCAAACCTGCTATTGTAGAATTAGCAGATCTCTAAAATGGGACTATTATCTTTTCACAGCCAACACTGATGCAGTTAATGTGTCAGAGCACCAACACCAAAGAACATCTTGTTTGTATTGTCTAGACACAGGAGGCATTTGACAAAATGTTTGATGTTAGGCATGATGAGAACACCTTAAATGGATGTAGTCCCCGTGTGCGTCACCATTATGAAGCCTCAGAGTATTTTCATCATCTGCATCTGCATCTGCAAAGTGTACACAAATGAGGAGTGGATCTCACTGGGAAACTTTGTGGATAAAGAATTGAAACTCATATGTCATTAGCCATTAAGGGGTGACCCATTGGGGTGGCTGTGGCTGAGTAGGTAGTTCAGGACATCTGCTAACTAGAAGGCTGGTGGTTTGATCCCTTGCTGCTCCAGGCTGCATGCCTTTGGCACGATACTGAAACGGGAGTTGCTCCTGATGTATTCATTGGAGTGTGAATGTTAGCTAGAAACTTGGACGCAGAGAAAAGTGCTTGTGTGAATGGGTGAATGAAACATGTTCTATAAAGTGTTTTGAGTGCTCATGTAGCGTAAAGATGCTATATAACAGGAATCTCAAACTCAAATGAGCTGTGGGCCACTGCTCCCACTGTCATGTCATTGGAGGGCCACTTTAGTGTTCAAGTAATTAAAAAAAAACAAGAACACACCCACAAATATATCTAAAAATGTAGTGTTTTGTTTGTTTTTTAACTTAAGTTATTACATAACAGACATGACCAGGGGAAAGGGAAAGGGAAAGCTGTAGACAAGAGAAGTTCAAGAAAAACAGAGAGAAAGAGGGACAGTGGGAAAAGACACTAAAAATCCACCCATTCACCTGCTGGAAAAAAAGAAGAAGAAAACAAGCAAATAGAGAACAACACAGTAGGGAAACCACAGCAACAACCTAGATAAGCATAAGTAACAGTAAATAACAAATACTGAATTTTTGAGTTGCCAACCGTCCTGTCCCGTATTCAGAGAAAATATTAAGTGTTTCGTATGGAGCTGAAAAGGAACGCGATTTGTCGCGTACTACAGCTATAATGAAAAAGACACAAAGCTGGAGTTATTCTGTGTCTTTACGCTGCACAGCTGCCCCTTCTTCTCTCATTTACTCCCCCTCCCTTTCCTGTTGCTACTTCAATCATGAAACCTATCAACGATCAGCTGAACAGCTTTTCTGACGCAAGTCCCGTCTCTCTTGTTTGTTTATCGCCCACTTTGCGCCAGAAAGAGGAAACTTGTGGATGTCTCGCCAAACAACAGCAGCACTTTTAAGCTTGATCAGCTGTTGTTAGAATTTATTTAATATTACTTTCTAGTATCAGCTGATGTTTGTTGGAGCCACAGCCATTAAAGCTTCTGGTCATTGTGGTGAGAGGGAAACATGAAGATGAAACCAGGAGATGTCCTTACTGAATCATCAGAGCTGAACAGGTGATGGAGAAACAGGTTTACCTTTCAGGTGACATGAATGAGTTGAAGGGAAGTTATGAACTGTTTCTGAGAGACAAATAACACCAGGATCCTTTTCTACGTAGCTGACAGCTGGTAACAGCTGGGCCGGTCTCAAGTCAAAATGCCCGGGCAGATTTGTTGTCTCAGTCCAGCCCTGGGCACGACACCCAGTGAATTAAGGTGCATTTAAAATAAATGGCCGGGCCAGCGGTGCACATCGCAAATTAGCTCGCATAGTTGTGCCGCTTCTTAATGACGGTATCTTAGCTAACAACCCCAACTACCAGATTCAACTTGTAATTGGCTAAAAATAACTTAGCCTACTGGTGAGAGGGACGTTGCCAGCTGGCAGTTTTTTCAAGCAATGTTGAAATTTCCACATTCCGACTCTTCAAATGCTTCAGGAGCTGTCCGCTCAGCGCAGCATCAGCACCGCGGAAATACACGGATACATCCGTGGACTCGAGACAGAATTCACAATGCGTTTTCGGGACTTATGGACCAATGTTTTCTTTTCTGATCAAACCCGAAAGCTTTAATGAGCAGCTGGATTTGTCTCGCATTAACTGGCTAGAGACAGAGGACATCAAAATGCAGCTGATTGAACTGAAAAGCTCGACTCTGTGGAGGTCAAAGTTTGCAGAACTACGAACGCAGCTGGAATCCATAGTTGTGCGTGTTAATGGAGTTTGCATTTTCACCTGCTGGACATCATTACCTGACAAGTTTAACTGTCTTAAGAACATTGCAGAGGCCTTATTGACAGTATTTGGCTCTACATATCTGTGTGAGCCGATTTTCTCTCACACGAAGAGTGTCCTCTGGTAGCCGTCTGAATGCTGGACACTTGGAGACCTGTGTCTCTGAGTGGGAGACCAGAGATCACATTAACATGTGTATCTCTGTATTAACAAACATGCCATATTGGCCCAGTTTAATTTTCTTATCATTGTTGTGAGGAGACCATAAATAGCATTTGCATTTTCTTTTGTACAGTTCATTTGCTGTTATGTAGTTCATGTTATGGATAAAAAGTGTCTTTTTTTGTTTCAAAATAGCTGATAACTATTTGCTGATAGCTGCCAACATCTGCGAACAAATATAATGCTATAAAGTTGTTCTATATAGTGTGTAACTGTTATTATAGAGCATTATTAAATTTATTGCTAATGCAATCGTATGGCACATTGACTTCTGAGGAAATTTTAGATGGCACTCATCATCAGAAAGGTTGCCGACCCCTGGTTTAGAGGCAGCAGGCAAGGAAGATGGTGTGTGTCTGTGAATACCTGTGTGCTTAAGCGCACTATTCAAAAGGTTTCTCCATGTAACTATCTAATAGTAAGTATGGGGAGCCCTGCCTTCCAGGACATGAAGTAGGCATGGTGGAGATCTAGGGCCAAGAGATATAGAGGCCCCACAGAGTACGAGAGCCCAGGGAGGACCACGGGAGGAGCAGCCGTGCCACCCTCCTAGAAAAGAGCTTAGGAGAATCCCAGACTCCCCTAGATGCTGGGGGTCCCCCAGCAGCCACGGTGCAGAAGCCACAGGGGGCTACTGCAACATGCCCGCACGCTCTGCTGGTGCACACCCAAGCACCCAGCCCGGAAATCGGGCATCAGCATCGGGCAACTGGCAGGGAGTGTGTTGGGGGAGATAGGCCCCCACACCTATCTCCCCCCAACCTGAGATGTTCCCAGAGAGGTGGAGTCTAAGACCCAACCTGACACATAAACATAGACAAACAGGCACACACAGACATAAACTTGCATTCCCATCCTCATTCACACATATACAAATACTTAGAACTTGCCCAACATGGAGACAAACAAAAATGAACACTGTACACAGACTCACACTCCCCAAACATACTCTATACCCCCCAGATCCGGGTACCATCACCCCCAGAGGGGCAATCTGCCCCCAGACCCAGTAGATGTTTCCCCTTTCCCTGGCGTGGAGACAACCAGACTGTCCAAGATCCTGCAGCAGCAGGGAGGCCAAGCATCCCAGACCCCAACCAGACAGCCAACTCCTACTACTGGCCCCCAGCCCCAAATGGCGAATAGAGAACGGGGATGTGAAGACCCCATACCGCTCTCCGCCCACACATATGTGGTGTTGCTGCGTACTGTTCTAAAGTGCATTTAAAACATGGTGGGGGGCCTGGTACTCTCTGCCAGAAAGCAGCTGGTGCCAGCACGGCCCCTCCTGAGAATCCTCAATGTCTACATGTATTTAAAATTGAGAAGTGGGCACCGGTGCCACAGGTGAGGCTGAATAAACAGACCATTCTCTTAACGCCATTTAGTGTGTCCACCCCAAAGGTCCTATGTGTTTTGAGAGTGTAAGTAATGTGGATGTTTAGACTGGGGAATAAAATTGAGGCACAAGTGGCCAGAAGGGGACACAGGAGGAATGCCTCCCCTGCACCTCAGTGATACACATGTAGTCCAAAGCCCTGTGTCTGTGGTGGTGTGATGGAGCGGGAAGAGGGAGGCAGTTGGGAATGGGGAGCAAAGAATTTGGAGGGGGAGCAAAGTACCCCCTTCCTGAGGCCAGCTCCCCCACTGACCCCAGTATGCACCCCCATTCCCTGGAATCCACGAAGGGCAGGGGGCCTGGGTCCAGATAGCCTGGGCACACAGTAGCAGCACCACCAAGCCCCACCGCAGAGGAAAACTACACCCACCCCAACATTCAATCAACTCCCAGACTACATAAGACAATAGACACCCAGGTTGAGTTCATCCTTCGACTCTGCTAAATTTCTCCCCCATCTGCAGAGTGAACTCCTGGAGAGCAGAGACGCCCTGCAAAGGATGGTAACAACCTCCCCACCACTTGAAGAGGCCCGCAATTCAATCGATGCACCAGAGGCCCCCTCTGGCTCCCATGCATGCACACACGCACAACCCTGGCGACACACCAAGTTCATGAGGACAATCTTCTTGACAATGCGTAGGGCAGTGAGAACCAAGTGGGCTGTATTCATCTCTGTAGTGACATCATCCAAGTTGCCCAACAAGCAAACTAGAGGGGAGGCTGGAATGTTACATTTCAGACACTTTGAAAAGTCTTTACATATCCAGCACCAAAACCTCTGAACTTGTGGACAGAACCAAAGACAGTGGATGTAATTCTCAGGTGTTTTGCCTTTACAGTGTGAGCAGTTGTTAGAAGACGTAAAGTCCATCTTGAACATCCGTTGACCTGTTTAGTGCACTCTATGTAGTATTTTATATTGTATTAACTGTAGACCAAATGTAGACCAATTTAAAGGTTTTTAAGCATACCTGAGACCAGAAGTTTTGGTCTAAGCTGACTGATAAATCTACTTCCCATGCAATAGGAAGGGATATTGATTCATCTATTTTAGAGAGTGTCCTGTATATTCTAGACATTAATTTGGGGGTTTTAAGATTAAGAAACTGTAAAATACTTGATGGTGTTTATAATTCAACTTTATTAGGTTTAAATTTCTTTTTTATTATAGATTTAATTTGATATTCTTAAAATCTTCTGTTGTTGAGCCAATACTTTATAACTAGTTTGTCAAATCTAGTCTTAAGTAATGTATTTGTTGATGAGTGCCTACCTTTTATGAAACCAGTTTGGTCAGGATGTATACTCTGTCTTTGAGAGAGCTTTGCAGATTATTTTAAGGTCAACATTAATAAGGGATATTGGATGATAGCTTGAGGGAAATATAGGGTCTTTGCTTGGTTTTAGCAGGAGACTAATGTTGGCAGAATTCATATTTGGTGGTAGTCTGCCATTTTCCTTGATTTCCTGCAATGTTCTGCGGAATACTGGTGCCAGAATTGTTCAGAATTCTGCTGGAAATTCATCTGGACCTGGAGCCTTATTACAGCCATACTTATCAGGGCTTTCTGGAGTTCACCTGGTGTTAGCGCCGAATCCAGTGCCACTGCTTGACTGTCTGGTACTTTTGAAAGGGTTACATTGTCAAGAATAAGGACTAAAATTTCCATTCAAAGCAGTTTTATTTATACAGCACCAAATCACAACAACACTTGCCTCAAGGTACTTTATATTGGAAGGTAGGGACTTTACAACAATACAGATAAAACCCCAACAATCAAATGATGCCCTTTGGGCAAGCACTTGGGAAGGAAAAAGTCTCTTTTGACAGGAAGTAACCTCTGGTAGAGCTAGACTCAGGGAGGGTGCAGCCATCTGTCACGACCGGTTGATGGTCAGAAGACCAAAGTCACACTGTGGAAAAGAACCACAGACTAATAATAATTATTGATTAAATGCAAATTGGTGTATATACACATATCATTTGATACAAAAGAATTCCCACTGAATTTAACAAGTTGTAAGCATGTTACATGAGCTATCAGAGCTGCTTTCCAATCCCTAGACTATATAAAGTTAGTATGTATACTAATATTGTCAGCTTGTATCAATGGCTGCTACCTATAATGTGACCTAACATTACGCATAAAGATTGGAGCTTGCTCTTTTCCCATTTTCCCATTTAGTTAAAAAAACAAACCTGCATTAACCTGTAGCAAACTGCCGAATGTTTTCATGCACCCTTTGAATAACACAACTGTTGTACTCCAGTTTGTTTTTGCAGCTTTTCTGTTGTTGCAACACTTAAACTGTAGTTAGCATGAAGGTGACATGCTTAAGAACCTGAAGAATTATGCTGATTCAGCACATTTTGTACAATTTATTACATTTATTGACATGAATAAATCGCTGGTCAGAGAGGTAGGTAAGGGCCAAAAGCTAAGATATCTTTAGTTGATAACTGAAAAAACAAAAATGTAAGATAACACACAAAATGACTTAAAGTAATACTCAAGTATATGAGCATGTGAGCATATACTTCAGTACTTGTCTTCTGTAAGTGTGCCAGCAATGGATTTTCTTCACTGAGACAAGTTTCCTATATTATGCTCGTTTTGTATATCTTTGAAATATAATATGTAAATAAAACCATGTCAGTTGTGCACATGTTTTGACTTTTAAAACGTTCAATAAACCTTCCATCTCTTTTTTTTTTTCCTCGCAGTGTTTAGTATTTTGGTCCACTTTTTCTTTTTTTTTCTATAGCTGTGTGAACTAATATTGTTCAGAATTTAGGAAATAATGCAGAGTTGACTACACTGCCACATTTCACCTCTATCAGACTGATGATCAGATGTTTCACCTCCCCATGACGGCACAGAGCAATGCCACGTGTCCCAAACCTACAACTTCAGTTTGACAAACAGGAAGTACTGAACTTTAACCTCTCTGCTGACCTCTGCTGACCTCAGACTTGCCCATGTTTAATGACTCGTTTCATTAAAGGTGTAAAGCCATCAGCAGTAATTGACCATCACGGCACTAACGAACGTCAGGGCTGATGATGATGTTGATCCTGTCAGTCATTAGACCCAAAGATGAGAAGAAATGAGTTTTACAGTTTTTTCTGAATGCTTAAACCCTAACTGTGATTCTTATAGCACAATTTCTGAAACTATTAATACTTATAGCAAAACCTCTCACTGAGTTTGCAAAACTAAAAGCACAAACACTGCTTTGCACTCAGTTTGCCATTTTATAACACACACTTTGCAAATCTGTAGCTACAATCCACTGCACAGCACTCTTTTTGCAGAACTGTAAACACAACTCACTGCTTTACACTCAATTTCCAAATGATCAACGCACTCCTAGCAAAACTATACACATTTATGGCCATTATTTACACTATTTTGCCAACTATCTGGCACACTGTCACATGTGAAAACTTCTTTAGATAATTAGTTCACTTTGCAATCAGCCTAAGCTCTATAATACAGGTAAGCTCTGTGTGTGGAGTACAATGGAGGGAGCAGGAAGAGTGAGAAGAAAAAACTGTAAAACTGTAAGCCCTCCCCACCAAGCCAGTTGTGGCAAATGGCTGCCCCTCATTTTAGCCTGTCCCGCTGGAGGTTTACTAGAAGGGAGCTTTTCCTTCCCACTATTGCCATTTGCTTCTTCTTGGTGGGTAGCGTCATTGTTTGGGGATGTCTCTGTAATATTTTTGTAAAAATTTTTTCTTTGAAGTATAAAGTGCATTGAGAAGATTGCTGGTGGTGCAGATCATTGGGTTAGCTGGTCTACACAGCTGTGATTCGCTGTGTTTTGTCAGGCTGTAAAAGGAAGATAAAAAATAATATAGTATAAAGCGTATAAAGTTTATGCACTATCAATGTTTCTTTGATATTTAGAGATGGCAATTAGACAGAAAAGGAAAAGGGAATGGAAAAAGACATTGACATTTCCAGAAACAGGTAATAATAACTGGATGAAGACACTATGTTAGATTATGTTTATCGGACACTGTGAAGGGAAAAACACATTTTCAGGACAGAGGCATGGGTGGTGTGTTTGTAAGTAGAGTGGAGCTGCAGAGACATCCAGAGGATCAACAGTGGAACTGCCACTAAACTAGTCATTTTCTTTATATGCCTTATAATAAATTATGATGTCTTTGACTGATTTCACCATTGGTTGCAAACTAAAAAAAAAATTTCAGACCTCAAAGCTGCTAAATGCGGTTTGTTGCTGTCTCTAATCTAATCAGAGAGGAGACGGGTTTAGAAAACAGTGACAGAGTCACAGAAAGAGACCAACAAAATTGTCTTCTTTATTATTTATTTTTATTAGTCCTTTGTTTATCCAGGTAAAAATCTCATTGACATTAAAACTCTCATTTTCAAGAGAGACCTGTCATCATGGCAAAAATACATATACCACATAAGTACATAACATTTAAAACAAATACAGTATCCCGTACAAGTGTGAAAAATATGCAATAACAGATCAATTTAGAACGATATTAAAATTAATCACACTGAATAAAAGAGTTATTCTCTCGTTTATAAGAGGTGAAGCAGCAAAATATGTGAATAAATCACAAAATAAAATGTATAAAAGTCAAAAAAAGAACCTTTTGCTGTTATTTCTTCACAGATTAAAAAAAAATCTGCAATTTGATGTCAAGTGGGCCAGGGAAGTAAATTGCTCAATTACTTATAAAAAATTAAAACCACATACACTTTTTAGTGTAAAGAAGTAAAGGTAAAGTATGCTGCCTTCTTTGTACAAACATGTTTTCATTTTCTGTTTTTTATTATCTGTTCCCTGTCTTAAATCTCAAAATGAAGTGCAAATGATTATAATGATGTCTTTATTTCATCTCACCTGTATTATTGTAATTACCTTTTATTCCACCCAAGTAAATCATCCCTGGATCACCTACAAATGGTCCAGTTTAGGATTCAGTTTAACATGTTGTTGATGACTTTCAGAGTCCAACATTATTAAATGCCTATCAGTCATAGATGTCTGAATCTCTGAGGTCAGTGGATCAGTGCTTGTTGGCTGTGGGTAGATCCAGGTTAAAGACAAAAGGTGACTGTTTTTGAGGTTGTGACCCCAAGCTGTGAAACTCAACTTCCATTGGACCTAAGATCTGTAAACTGTTGATACTTTTAAAAAGAATCTTAAGACCCACCTCTTCATGGTTACCTGTATTTAGTTTTATCTATTTACAGTTTTTTCTGAATGCTTAAACCCTAACTGTGATTCTTATAGCACAATTTCTAAAACTATTAATACTTGTAGCAAAACCACTCACTGAGTTTGCAAAACTAAAAGCACAAACACTGCTTTGCACTCAGTTTGCCATTTTGTAACACACACTTTGCAAACCTGTAGCTACAATCCACTGCACAGCACTCTTTTTGCAGAACTGTAAACACAACTCACTGCTTTACACTCAATTACCAAATTTCCAACACACTCCTAGCAAAATTATACACATGTATGGCTATCATTAACACTATTTTGCCAACTGTCTGGCACACTTCCACATGTGAAAACTGTTTTAGATAATTAGTCCACTTTGCAATCAGCCTAAGCACTATAAACAGGCCACAGGTAAGCTGTCTATGTGGCGTACAATGGAAGGAGCAGCAAGAGTGAGAAGAGTGAGAATCAGAGGAGGCCGAGGAGGCCGAGGGAGAGGATGTGGAGGTGAAGAAGTTGGAGGAAGAGGACGTGGAGGAGCAAGAAGAGGACGAGGAGGGAAAAGAGGAAGGGTAAGAAGAGTAAGAAACAGAATAACTGATGACATCAGAGCTACAATAGTGGACCATGTCATCAACCATGGGATGACCCTGAGGGAAGCTGGCCAACGGGTTCAGCCTACACTGAGCCGCTACACTGTGGCAGGCATCATTAGGACATTCCGAAATGAGAATCGGTAAGTACTTTGTAGCACTGCCATACTCTAATGAGAAACACAACAGTACCATACATGCAAAAATACTGAAATTGTTACTTTACAGAATTGCTAGACGTCCAGCTGTTGGGGGCAGAGGCAGAATGTTCACTCCAGAGCAAGAGACCCATATAGTGAACATGGTGATTACCAATAATGCAATAAGACTGCGCAAAATACAGCAGCGCATAATTGATAATGACACCATCTTTCAAAATATACACAGTGCAAGCATTTCTGCACTAAGTCGTGTACTTGCGCGCCACAGAATAAGAATGAAGCAAATTTACAGAGTTCCTTTCGAGAGAAACACAGAACGTGTAAAGCAACTGCGATATGACTATGTGCAGGTAAGCTAGTGTCATTGGTTCTGAATTTGGAAGTGCATACTGTAGTGCTGTGCATGGGCCTGATGTGTTGCATTTGTTTTGTCTTGTCCAGAGAGTGATGGAACTAGAAGCAGATGCAATGGGACATGAGCTACTTTTTGTGGATGAGGCCGGTTTTAACCTCAGTAAAACCAGGAGACGTGGCAGGAACATTATTGGACACCGTGCCATCATCAATGTCCCAGGACAATGTGGTGGTAACATAACCATGTGTGCAGCTATAAGCCAAAATGGTGTTGTTCACCATCATGCAACCATAGGCCCATACAACACTGCACACATTATTGCATTCCTGGACACCTTGCATGACATGCTCACTGTTCAGAGACCAGAGCAGACCCGATATGTCATCATATGGGACAATGTTAGTTTCCATAGGGCTGCTTTGGTCCGCAACTGGTTTACAGACCACCCATCCTTCATGGCACTCAACCTCCCTCCATACTCTCCATTCTTAAATCCCATCGAGGAGTTCTTCTCTGCCTGGCGCTGGAAAGGGTACGACCGTCATCCTCATCAACAGGTAGCCCTTTTACAGGCAATGGAGGAGGCATGTGGAGATATTGACCAGGCATCATGTCAGGCCTGGATACGGCATTCAAGGAGATATTTTCCCCGGCGCCTTGGACTGGAGGATATCGCATGCGATGTGGACGAAATTTTGTGGCCGGACCCAGAAAGACGACATGATGTAGGCTGATTGTCTTTTTCCTCTTTTTTTTTGTGAAATTCTTATTTTGTGTTCTGACTTTGTCTTGGTTTTGATGAGTGTGAATAAACACCAATACTTGAAGTTTGGATCCTTGTATGTTTACATGACACTATGACAAAAGTGTGACCTCAAATTGACATCTGTACACAGAGAAAGCAAAAGCCAGATGTGTTTTGTATTCATACCATCAGTGTGCAGTTGGCGCATTGTGTGCTTAGTAGATGATGGCTTGTGTGTACTGTTTGATACGAAAACACCATTTTTACGAAGGTGTGAAGAGTTAATCTAGCTGTGTTCGCTTTTGCAAGAGAACTACAATGTTTTGATAATTGGGTGACAGGTTTTCTTATTTGTGTGTAGAGTTTTGCAAAAATAGCCAATAGTTACAAAAAATGTGCTTAAGCAATCAGAAAAAACTGTAATTGACATGGCTCAAACTTAACTGCATAACTTTGAATTAGTATGGCAGACAGTGGGTGATGTCTCTGCCTACAAGCACAATGTAAAACTGATAATAATTTAGACCACTGTTTTGGACTGTGCAGAAAGGCACTCTCATGATGTGATCCATTTTTAAGGTCTGCAACACTTGCTGGTGCAAAACTATAGTTAATGGTCCAAAGATTATGCACACAGTGTAATGTGTCTTTCTACATTTATGTCCTTATATTTCAAAGGGAAGAAGAAGATATTTAAATCTGCCTTCATTTAGTCTTTGCTTACAAACCCAGTTCCAAAAAAGTTTGGATGCTATGCGAAATGTAAAAAAAAAAAAAAAAAAAAAAAAAACAGAACACAATGACTTGCAACACTCATAGATCACATTACATGTTTAAACCGAGAAAATGTAAAACATTAACATGTTGAAAAAAAGTTAGGAACAAAAGCCTTGAAAATATGTGGTACAAAGAAATAGCAGGAGGAGTATTTTAACACTAAACAGGTTAATTTGCAACATGTCAGCAACATGATCTCAAAATCCAAGAACTGGTTTCCTTAGTTCCCTACAGAAGAGAATTAGGGTTACTAGAAAAAAATACATTTTTAAGAATTCAGAGGTTAGTGGCAGAATTCTGAGAAAAAATAATTCAGAATTTTATTCTCTGAATTTTAAAATACTGAATAAAGAATTCTGAGATTAAGGTAAAAAAAAAAAAAAAAAAAAGCTCAAACCATCTGTCTTCTCTGTCCAAAATGTGAACATTGGTGTCCTCGAAAGAGTGACCTTTGTCCTTTAGATGCAGATGGACAGCCGAGTCTTGTCCCATGGAGGTGGCTCTTCTATGTTGTGCCATGCGTTTATGAAGTGGCTGTTTGGTCTCTCCACTGTAGAGGTCTGAGCATTCCTCGCTACACTGTACAGCATACACTACATTGTTAAATTTGTGTTTAGGAGTTTTGTCTTTGGGATGAACTGGTTTTTGTCTGTCTGGGTAACTGGGTCTGAAGTACACTGGGATGTCGTTCTTGGAGAAGACTCTCCTGAGTTTTTCTCCTTAGACCACACCAGACTACCTTCCACCATCGCTCCATTGTCCAGTTCTGATGCTCACACGCCCATTGGTGGTGGTTTTGGTGGTAGATGGGGGTCAGCATGGGCACCCTGGGAGGTCTGCAGTTATGCAGCCCCATTTGCAAACTGGAATGCAATGTGTGTATTCCCACACTTATCAATTGAGCTATCAGTAATTTTTAAACCAGCATCAACTTTTTTGGCAATTTGAGCTATATTAGCTTGTCACAGTTACTCCCTGTGTGCATCAGTGAGACTTGGCCAGTGATGACCCTGTCACTGGCTCACCACTCTTTCTTCTTTGGACCATTTTGATGGATACTGACCACTGCAGACCAGGAACATCCCACGAGAACTGCAGTTTTGGAGATGCTCTAACCCATCTAGTCACATCACAATTTGGCCCCTGTTTTTCCTGCTTCTAACACATCAACTTTGGGAACTAGATGTTCACTTGATCTCTGATATAGCCCACTCACTAACAGTTGCTATCATGAAGAAATATCAGTGTTATTCACTTCACCTGTGAGTGCTCATGTTATACCTGATCAGTGAATTGCACTGGAGCAGCCCTTGAATTTATATAAGAGTTGATAATTGAACCATTTATTTTACCTGTAAATAAGACCACTAATTGCTCAGCTTGACCGGTGATATGAATGGTTAAATAAACCATAAAGCCATAAATAAAGTCAAACACCACAGTCTTTTTTTTTTTTTTTTTTTTAACCGAAATTGTATTCAACACAATTTGTAAATATCATGTGACACTTTACAGAACATTCAGATTGTGTACAAGACTTAACTCTTCCACCAAACAATGCAGTAATACCAGCAGAGAGCCCAAGAGTGGGGGGGTTGTCCCACTCCGGCTGCAGTGAAGATGACAGATCAGTTTTAAAGGTGCTGTAAGTTGGCGGTGAGCGTTATTGTTTCAGGACAGCGACTCGAGCTCAATAACGTCTCAGAAGGGCTGTTTGAACGGAACATCAATTATTCATCCTCTCATATGTACAGTCTCTTTGACAGCCGCTTCACACGCTCCCCGTCAAATCTGCTGTATCAGTGGAATCCGTCTCCTCATCGTCCTTCTCCGTCAGCAGAGGACAGCGCGTGCACCAGACACAGACATCCGTTTTTCGATTCAGGGACCGAACTCACGGGGACCGGAGAAAATGGAGCGTTTTGTCAAAATAATTTACGGAAGACTATTTGTGAATCACACTTAAAGTGAAAGCTTTTCCTATTTCTCAGCCAACAAAGGTCACTAATACACAGAAACATTCCGAGAAGGGTGTGAAAAAAAATCTGCAATTGTGGATATTTAACACATTTTACTATAAAAAATATGTCATTTATCAAATCTCAGTAGAATTGTGTTGGAAAGTAAAACCTTTCACATATGATGATGGAAGGTAGTGCAATATAAGAGATCATATGGTAAACTTCAATGAACAATTCATTCCCATTAATTGCAAACTTGACCTTAAAGGGGACCTTTTTGCTTTTCCTTCTTTTCTATCACACTAACATATTTTATGTTATTCACTATATCAAGGAAGGAAATCATTTTCATGAACTAAGCAGGATACGGTAAGTAGGCATTATTTTGAACTGTGAATCGTACGACGTTGCTCATTTAAGAGTTCAAGAATAAAAATACGGAGTGAGAATGAGCAGAATGGGTCCCCTTTAAGAATATTTTGTCCAAGGCCAGCAGCTTAGCTGAACCTACAAAACCATTTACTAGAAGGTGATTTGTAGCACACGCTAGTTTCCAATTGGAATTGGTTGAAGCTACAAGGAATAGCTGTTTGGAAAAGTAACCAATTAAACTATTTGTTTTACTTTTCTGGATTAGATGACACAGCTATTTTCCACAAACGTTTCATATCATCGCGGCAAAGTGCTCTTCCCAAAATTGGCACTCCAGCGATGCACTGCATATTAAGTGGAAACATTTATATGTAAGTTCTAGGGTAATAAAACTATTAGTGATTTAATAAATCTGTTGAATTTAAAATAAATAATTGATTTAATGCTAATGGAGTTTAAAAAAAAAAAAAGAAATCTCCCTTAATGACTCAGTATTTCAATATAGAGTTGCTTCTAGCTAGCTCTTTTTTTCCTTTTGGTTGTTCACAATAAAATATACAAAGTTTTTTCAAAAGTTTCTTCTAATAAGATCTCAAATTTGAAATATGTATTTTCATCTTTTTCAAGTTCAGCTCTCATTGGTCGGTGGATATCGAGGCATCATCTACTGGTAAACAATTCTTCTTCGTCTGTAGTTTAAGCTACAGTCCTGTGCTCCTCCTTCTTAAGCACACATTTAAGTATGAAACTTCCGTCACAGTGGTTTAAAAACATCATGTCTCTCTGTAAACCCCGAAAGCTGTCGGCAAACTCTCCTCCTTCTCTCATCTGAAGGCGAGGGTTTAAAAGAAAATTTACCCCCCCCCCAAAAAAAGTACAGTCTACAGTTTTTTCTCTCCACTCAGACGAAATCAGCTGTGTATTACACAAACATCATGAAAAAAGCAGGGAATGTCCAGAACAGCTGCAGGTCGCCCACAGTGCCTCGGGTTATAGCAGCAGCAGCAGGAGCAGCAGCAGAAATGCAGGCAGGTCAGAAAAACGCCCCTCCTTAGATCAGGACAGGGTGAAAACTTTTTTTTGTTTGTTTTTCAACTTTTCTTTCAGTTTTTCCAGAAGCTTCGACAACCAGAAGGAACCCTGCTGCCCTCTCCTGCGGTTTGGAGGTTGAACACTAGGTGGTGACACCCCCTCGTGATCAGCCGGAGCCGCTGGAGCTACCGCCCTGCTGCGCCTTT
This sequence comes from Oreochromis niloticus, assembly GCF_001858045.2. NCBI lineage: Eukaryota > Metazoa > Chordata > Actinopteri > Cichliformes > Cichlidae > Oreochromis > Oreochromis niloticus. The sequence goes on along the minus strand of NC_031983.2, from coordinate 4,435,731 downwards.
GATGCTGAAACAGAAAAAACAAAGACATTCAGAAATGAAATTCTGTCTCAAGATATAATTGAAAAGCATTTGCTGTGGAAATAAACTGTGCTTTGTCCAGGGTTCGTTCGTACCTGTGAGGTCTCTGAAGCGTCTCTTGGCCTCAGCTCGCTCCTCAGAGTCGAAATACCAAACTGTGATGGCGTACCTGAAACACAAACGGCAAGAACAATGTCTTCAGTGGTTGCCACTGCTGTCTGTAACAACCAGTGTGTGTTAATAAGGGTTAAGTTTTTGCTAATTAATTTGTCATGTTTTAAGGAAAATTACAATACATTTAACAAATGCCAACAAAGGCAGATGCAAAGTGAGGACTGCATCATGTCTGTAGTAGTTACAGAAGAAGCTGTCTCATGAATTGGGGTACTGATGGATTGGTTGGTGGGTTACCTGGTGGTATAGGAAGGCTGCACTTCATGTGGGTTCCTGCGGTCTGACCAGAAGAAGAGCAGCCTATCAAAAAGTGGCTTGATGTCTGCCACGTACGACTTCCCTTCTGGAAAGATCCTGAGGATGCCGCCATGCTCCTGATAAACAACAGCAGGAAAGACAATTAAGTTCTTTTTCTCTCATTTCTATTCACTCCTGTCCCCGGACAGAAACCAATAATGTACAAATATTCACGTCTTAATTCAAATCAGTCACGATCACTTCCTCTGATTTTATCAAGTCAAAGGAAGCAAAAAAACTCATATTGATATCATCAGAGATCAAAGTCAGAAACTTCACTATTCACTCAGCTCACAATCAGACTTGAAATCATAAAAAAAGATCAGAGATGGTGGTCAAACACGAAAAACTGAAAAGAGGGTTAGATAAATGAATAAATGAACAAAGTGTAATAAGCACCTTGGCATTCCAGTTCTTGTTGAGGTAGTAGATGCAGGTGATGCAGCGTCCATCACAGTTGGGGTTGTCCACGTGTTTGACATAACCCGCCCCATTTCCTGGGTAACACGCCACCATAGCCTAAACAGACACACACAAGCAGAAATAATTAGAGCACTCCTGTGTCACTACACAAAACCCTGTTGCTTTAATGCACTTCACCACGAGCTCGGACATCATAGAAAGTGCTAACATTAACTCCTATTTTTTTCTCATGTGTTTTTATTATTTGACTACATTTCACAGATAAATAAACTTTTTGCTTCACCGATTTAATTACGAAACACAATGAAAAACAGCACATACAACAGAATTGATTAGTTATTACTTGGTTACTTTTTATTTTTGTTACCACCAATATTGTAATTATTCATAATTGTGGTTCTCATCAGTAGAATTTAACTGAGGCTTTGTAAACTTGCGAGCTGTCACAACTTCTGCTCACATTTTTCACAAATCAAACCATCAACACATCAATCAAGAAAGAAAAGAAGTGAAGTTCTGAAACTGGAGTATAATGGAAGGAACTGATGAATAGTAAAAATACTAAAATATCAGGAATAAAATTGTAGTGTTAACAGGGATAACAGGAAATAAAAATGTACTAGACTGTTTTTTTTTGTCGTTTAGCACAATTTGTTGTTATAAAATGATCATTTCCTATGGCTTGTTTTGGAAATATAATAACATAATATAAAAACAAGTAATGCGGAACGAGTACAATGGCTGATATAATCTTCAAAATAAAAGCTGGCGTGTTGAAAATCAGTTATGCTGACACAATTACACATACTTCCTCTATGTGTGTGCGCACCAGTGTGTGTGTGTGTGTGTGTGTGTGTGTGTGTGTGTGTGTGTGTGTGTGTGTGTGTGTGTGTGTGTGTGTGTGGTGGTTATTTGCTAATATTTCTCGTGTCCAGATGTGCTTGTTGTGGTTGCATGCCTACACACCGAGTTGCACGTACACATGTATGTGTACATATGTGCGTGTGTATATGCTTGTGTGCGTACGTGCTGCCAGTCAGTATTGGGAGGAAATTGGATCAGCCTCGCTTGTGGTTACAGTAGTGATAAGAGGCCATAATAGTTTTGCAAAGACCGACAGATTTCCCAACACAACCAGGAATCCTGATGTCACTGAGATTTTGGCCCCATCATCTATTTGTTCCACTATCTTTTGAAAATGAGCCATTTCTTTTTACATGTTTAACTTTTTACATGAAAGAAATACTAAAACTAGAATACTAGTTCTTACAAACCAGTGTTTTGACTACAGAGTCCATATAATTAATTGCTTTCTTTGAAGCAATAAAGAAAAATTAAATAATAATAAAAAAATTACAATAAATATTCAAAGAAAAAGAGTTTGTTTCAGTTAAAATGGAAACCTTTTCCAAACAGGACATGGGGGTTGGAGCTAGGGGGGGTTCCCTGCATCCCCTGCCTGCAGCGCTGCGACCTCATAACCCCAGCAGGAAGTGTCTGATAAGCCCAGAGTAAGAGACGAAACTATGAGACATGAGACTGTGTCAGAGTCAACAGAAAACAAAGCACAAACTTAGATCCTTGCCGATGAAACAAAACCCAGTGGTCACAAACAGCTGATTCTGTGCTACTTAGGTTAGATGTGCTCAGACTGCCCACTGCATTTAAACAGCTACATCTAGCATTTTACAGCCTGATATTATTATTTACTTAGCCTTGCTGTAAAACACACCTGTCACTTAAATTTTTCCCAAAACAGAAAAAAAATATTAAAAGACAATTTATTCAAGTTTTGTGCAAGTTTCCATGTTTCACCATTTGGCACGGAAAAATCAATCATTTTTTTCCAGAATGTGAACCCTACTTTACAAATTAAAGAAAAAAAAGGAAAAGGATGTTAGAGAAGATTGATGCTTGTTAAAAACACATGTTCCTTAAACGCGCCAAAACAAACATCAGCAGCACTGATTTATGTCAAAGCCTGTTATCTTTACCATCTCTCTGACGTCAACATCGTCACCTGACCACGGTGATTACACACAGACTGCACGCAAGCCCCTCGACCAATGCCTGTAGCTCAACGTACGCACATGTCCAAGACATGAGCGTGATTTGCATTTATTCACAGAACCCCTATAACAGAAAATTATAGAGGCAAAACGGCAGCAGTCACACCGTCAACGTGCTTGCCCTTTTTGTCTTGTGGGATTTTATTGTGAAACCCCCTTATTGTCAAACACATGCGTGCAAAGACCTTCTACACCTTTGCATGCTCCATAGAATCTCATGGAAGCGAACATCCTGTTCACTTCCTTTCCTTTACGATTATCAACACACATGCCAGTTTATACAGGAAGGTCACAGCGTAGATTAACCCCCCGATCCAATAGACCGTTCCCTCGATACAGCATCGACAACAACGGCGCACCTTTAGTAACCTTACTGACGTCAACGTGTACCACCTGATGTCTGTGTTTATACACCCATCGCATGCAACCATGTAGACGCCACACCCCGTCCCTTTTGGGCGCTCTCGCTGTGAAACGCCCCTCTCTATTGCTTTTCATGAGAAGGGGGTCGGGATGGTGGGTGGGTGCAGAAGTCGAGCCCCCGTCAGTGTGTGCGAGGGACTCCAAAATTGCACGTAGTTTCAGGCCTCCCTGGCTGCCAGTGACGACAAACCCCTAGCGCTGATAACGAGCGGCTGACCTGCTCCACAGGCTCGCTCTGAGGGGAAGCGGAGAAATCACGCAAGTTTGTTTACACGCCGCCACTAGGGCACGTACGCGCACACACAGGCTTCATCATCATTACCGTCATCGTACAAGTGAGTTCCTGTAGAATGAAAAAAAATGCGCAGTAACACAGGAGGGGGGCTGGGCGGAGACGAAATGATACACTGTGAGAGGAAAAGGATTGAAAACAAAACGCCTCAGAACTGTTTTTCAATTCAACTTTATCTTATCTCTCTAGCAGAGGGAGATGCAGAGAGGGGGGAAGAGAGGGGCACGGGGAGACGTTGCGGAGGTGTGGTGATGTCTGTGCAGTTGTTTGGCAGGTTTCCAGCCAGCTGATGGCTTAATGACAAAGCTACGTGTGGTGCGTGAGGCTACAGCGTGTGTGCAGCGCCACCCACATCCAACAGCAGCGATTCTGCAACTTTTAGCAAACCCAATCCAAGAGGTTTTAAGACCTTTTTAACGCCTCACAGATACTGGAGCTAGACTGTTTGGCTTCAACCACCTAACAGACTGGTGTCAAGCAATGCTTGGAGCTGGTTTTGACTGGTGAAATTCCCATACTACTTTGGGTGCAATCTTTGATTTTAAATTATGTCCAGCTGCTTGTTCATAATCAGAATTGTATTTCAAACTATTATTAAAGGTTTTTTGTGTCCTCCACACAAAAACTGTCAAAAGACAAATCCTGGTGTTTATTCTCCTGCATCATCTCCACATACAGTAACTCTGTGTGTGTGTCTGTTGTAACCAGGCTGCCCCGTTTTCACAAGAAGTTCTATCTGATAACACATACACACACAAACATGTGATAAGAGCTTACTGTACACTGTGGCACGTGAATGCGTGTGTGTGTGTGTGTGTGTAATGAGGATACTGTATGTGAGTGAGTGAGCTTTAGTGTGTGTTGAGGAGGAGCGAAGGAAGAATTGAATGTGTACGTGAGAATGTCCACTGCTACATGTGCATACCTTCACGCCCGCTCACACGAGTGGGCGTGTACCTGTTCTGCTGTGTCTTACTTACAATGTCTTTATGAAAATTTAAGACAGTTTGGTCACTCTTGCTTTGGGATTTAAAACTTTTAAAAGAACTTTTTGAGAGTTAGGCTTAGTTTTAAAGTTAAGGTCAGGGTCATTCGAGCCCAAGTGATGGTGATCTCATAGAAAAGGACACAGATTTAAGTCTGGCATCCATCAAACACTGACTTGATGTTGTTATTTCAAAAAATTAGCTGACTAGTTGTTGCAGGTTTTTGATATCATTTATCTAACATATTTTTCCATCTGTGTAAAACAGAATATCTGTAAGTGACTGACTGGCTCTCTGTCGCCCCCTTTCTGTTGAGTTTCAGTTTTTCTGCTCCCCTGTAACCAAAATGTGAAGTCTCACATCTTTTAGATATGTTCAATTTGACTTTTAGAAATGTCAAAAAAACAACAACAAAAAAGACAAAACACAAAATGTGAATTTTTGCAAATCTGATCCAAATGAAATTGAGTTATTTTAATAAAATGCGGTCCCAGTCTCGCAGTTCCTCTAAGTGCCACTTGGGGCTGGTACTAAAAAGGAGTCAATGCCCATAGACTCCCGTGTTGAGCATTAAAAGCATATCCTAGTACAAAAAATTATTTTGGCCTCAATGGCTGGTTTCCACTTTCATAAAAACTCTGAGTAGGGGGAATATTTTTATTCAATTCAATTCAATTCAATTTTATTTATATAGCACCAAATCACAACAAAAGTCGCCTCAAGGCGCTTTATATTGTACAGTAGATAGCACAATAATAAATACAGAGAAAAACCCAACAATCATATGACCCCCTATGACTCATCCACCTGGATTTTTATATTAGGAAGATGCCCACACTGATTGGGACCCCATACAGGTAGTCATGAGGTTTGCTAGGCTTGCTGTGACTATAGACGTGCGATTATGTTACGAGGTGACAAACCCTTCAAATGTTTCTTAAAATGCAGCTCATAAATGTGTCTGTCTTTTTCCAGGTTTTGTAGGATGAATCAAGTAGATCCCAAGATTCATTGAGGATTGGTGGTTTGGATGGTCCAAGCAAAGTGGTCAAAGAATTCTCTTCTAAATGTAAGCACTGGGTTTCACTTCACTCACTGATCTAGCGCTACCGATGTTAATATAATGAAGAATTTGAAATTCAGTAAAGTTACATTTATGACGAGAGTCATTACTCAGGTCCAGCACTCTAAAAGTCTTTAAAACAAAAAGCAGCTTAAAATTTGAATTTAATCTTACAGAGACTGTGGCAATGTTATAGGTAATGAATACTACTGTCTTTATTTGTCTTAGGACTGCAAATGTCTAGAGTCAGGGGAGACTGAGAAACCCACTGATGCAAAACTTCTTTGGTATTTCAAAGGAGAGATGATGGGATAGAGGTTTTCCACTGCTGATGACACTCTGGGACAAATTCATCAATGTTTGAGAAAAGGGAAGAGAAACTTGAGTCTGAGAGCACCAGCTTAATGGGTGAGCTGTTTTCTACCAGTCCCTCAACTATAGAAAAACTTAAACCAATTGCTAAATATTTGCTTCCTATATTTAAAGCAAGTATCAGGAACAAAATGTCCTTGAAAATAAGTGTGCCCCCCCAAACAAGATTTTCTCACCCAGTAAAGGGTGAATAGTCAGTTTACCCTTCTTTTCACCTGAAACACACAAAATTATCACAATTTTATTTAGTTTTCTAGCATAATTATTAATAATATTAATAGTGGTTTCAGTATGTTTGTCTCTCAGATGTGGTATTATAAGTACAAAGTGATATGAAACGGAAGTAAGTAAATGTATTTTGATCAGTTAAATTCCACCACTAGCAATTTTTATAGAAATGTATGAAAAATCCATCCTATAATAAAATAATACATTTAATGTAGGCCCTTGAATATTTTATTATACTGTGCCAAAGTGAAATGACTTTAGTCACACAAACTACACTGCTGTTTACTGACTAATTTTAACACTACTGTTAGCTAAAAGGACACAGCAGTTTTTACATGGATGGGGTCTTCTCTCAGCCCCAAATACATCACAAAATCTAAAAATTCTCCAGTAAAAGTAAAACAAATTAGATAAAATAAAGGTTTTCTCTGGCTGCTGTGCACACGGAACAGCGTTGTATCTACACCATCTCACTTAAGGGCGCCTTAGTTTCAGCCTTCAGTCTTCACAACCTACATGCATTATTATTACTACAATACTGCTGTTCATTATCTGTTTGAGAGATGTAGTTGTTAACACATTAATAAAACTTTAGATCTACTTTGAACTGCATTACACTGCATAGACATTGTTTTATGTCAATTCAGCAGTTTATATAGTGCTAGTAAATACAATATTGTCATTATGATGTGGAGGCTCATTCTGGGTCAATGCCCACAGGTTTCTGTTCAGGTTAATAGGTAGAGACAATACATGTAAAAGTAGAGAATGGTACTCCTACGACGGAACCGTAATCTTCACGCCATTAATCATCACCGAGCAGCGGAGAACACCCAGAGGACCTGACCTGATCTCGTAAATTCCCTGCCCTTCCTGGACTGTGTTCTGGTTTCTGAAACACTGGCTCAGGGCCCAGAATTGGTCAGTTACTGAACTACTGCCAAAAGGCCAAAAAGTTACTGAGAAAAAGAAGAACATCCAAGCACAACAGAAAGAAAGAAAAGGAGAGAGGAAAAAAAGCAGAGCTCCAGTCAGTGCCTAGTGATTAAAACAGACCGGAGTTATGTAGTCCACCCGAGCTCACGTCTGCCTTTTTGACAACTAACAGTTTGCTGTAATAAATACCAATATTAAAACCACTGTCACAGCAAGCCATGTTTTTGTGCAAGAGCATTGGTGTGTTTACTTCTAAGCATGATGCACCTTTCCACTGAGCAGCTAGTGGAGGAGAGCATGTGAGGAGTGTGTGATGAGCCAAGCTGTTAAACAAATGAAAGAAGGAAGGCCTGAGATAAACAGCATCTCCTGATCTCAGCTTCACTTATAACCAGCTGCAGTCCAAACCAGCGCACAGCTTCAGCACAATGCCACTAGTGACAGTGGGGAGTGACATCTCCCTTTTTATTTTAAACTGTGAGTTCCAGACACACGAAGTTTATTTTTAACTGCTGACTGGAGTTTGTTGATTGGTGAAAACTACACGAAGCTAGTTGTAAAGTCTTTAAGGTCTAAGTCACAAATAGATGATATTTTTTTTAAAAAAATAGTGAAAGAATTTGTTACTTAACTAAAATGAGTTTACTAAAGTCGGCTTGAAACAGTGTACCCTTTTAAAAAGTACATATCTTATGTATGGTCTTGTCTGTGAAATGTTAGACGCTTACTTCGGCGTTTTACTCACTTTAACTCTAAATAAACTACTCATGCTGTGCTTTATTTGGGCTTTCTGGTTTCCAAACATTCGACAACAAACTACTCATGAAAGCTAGTCTGATCGTGTTTAAAGGTCGGTTCGTATTTTGCTTTCCTCAGTTTTGTCAACTCTGGTCCTCTGCGTCTCCTGTTTGGTCGCCCCCGATCAAATACTGGCACATTTTGGCCCTTTATTAGCTTGTTTTTCTGAATCGTCATGTTGGCTGTAAACCAGGATCACGCCACCAGGCGGTTTCGCTTACCTGGGATCTTTCCCGAATCGCTTTGTTTCCCAGCCTCCCGGAGCAAAAGGAGATCAGCTTATCGATCAGGTTGAGCAAGAAGTTGATCGCCTCGCAGCCGCGCTCCGATCCGCTCACCCAGGCGATCTTGTCCCGCGGATGCTCCTCCGGTGGACTGCCGGGACGGATCCGGCCAGCCGGCCGTCCTGCAGGACTCCGGAGCGGTGCATGTCTTTCACCTGATCCAGCACTGCGCCCCCGGCCAGCTCCCCGAGGAGTCCGTCCACGTAGTAGAAGCCGTATTCCTGCAGGGCCGGGACCACCTGCTCAAGAGCCAAACGCTCCAATTCCGTGTCCGATAAGTGTTCAATGAAAGGCATTTTAACGGTTGAGGTAATCTTGGAAGTTTTAAAAAAACGTACAAAAAGAAACGAGTCGCAGGTTCAAAGTTTTGGCTGTAAAATGATCGATTCGACAAACAGAGAGAGGGAAACCCGTTTCGCCGTCAGCTCTGTTTCTGTGACGGTCTGAATTCAGTCCTGCTGAAGTCCAACAGTCAAGCACCGAGCTGACAGAGTTCACGGAATACCTCTGAAGTCCTGCGTGTCTCCGCTCGCGTTTATCATCCGGCTCTTATTCTGCCCACGACACAAGCGATTAAGCGACTGTACAAGTACACCACATCCGGTAACGGATTTCACAATAAGTGTCGCACTGACTGACAAACCTTTTGCCTCTTGGTGTGTTAATTTTTAACGATGGTCGAGGGGATTGCTATGTCCCCCCTATCAATTGTGTAACAACATTTTTAGTTATTACAAGGATGTCAAGGAACATCAGTTCCAGAAAAAATAAAATGATAAATATCTGAAAGAATAAACCTTCAGCGTGGAACTAAAATATTTCAGTATGAGACTAAACAGGCTGCTATAAAGCATTTCTCATTAATTACTGAATACTAATCAATAATATGATCAAAAGAAATTTTAACAAATCATTTTTGTACAAGTGATTTGTCACGTAAAATGCTAAATATTCTAAGCTCAGTAATAATTCAAACTAATCTGTCACATTACATATACTATACTAAGCATTCTGATGAAATTCAACTGTACTGAAATTCGTCATTCGTCACTATAAAACACAAGGCTAACTTTTAAATCAAATGTACTAATTCTGATATTGATTCAACATTTAGTCTTCAATAAGACGAATTTCCCTGAATTGACAATTGCTTCTTGAGAGTTACGATAGTTTTATAGCTTTATTTTACAGGAATGACGGCCTACTTCCGGTGGCATTCCTCTAGCTTTACAGTAGAGATCGGGGCGTGAATGTGCGAGGAGTGAGAGACGTGCTGAATGTGATGTCCACTGTGTGGGGGAGAGGTGAGGCTTCGTGACTTCCCCTCTGCGTTTCTGTTTTATGGCCTCCTCTTACATCACGTGACGATTCGCGTGTCGAATCATTTTCACTTGAATTCCCACACAAAACAAGCGGTGCATAAAAAAAAACAAAAAAACCCAATGTGCCACAAAAAGAAACCACGGCAGCACAAACTCCACACAAATCATTTACCTCGTTGTCAGCAACACAAAATATCACGCAGTAAAGCTTCCACGATGCGAGTTAGTTAAAGTTAAAGGAGCAGCAGTGGTTCGGTAACGTGCCCACGCGCTGGGCGTGCCCGTCGCCATTAAGTACTACGTGAGCTGCATGTAGCCCTCGCGCTCACTGCCTCCTCCCCTCCCTAACGGAAGTAAACAGTGAACGTGTACCTGACCACGTGCAGGGAAAATACAAAGCAACTGCTACGGAAACTATCATGCAGCATACAGGATAATAATATTAAAATAAATAAATAATAATACCAATAAAACTAAACTCATAAGCAGCTGAAGTGTATTACCAGGCATGTCTTAAAATCTTTAATTAATTATTTGCAGCAATTTTAAATTCTAGTATTCAGTTAAATGTTATTTTTACAGCGCCAAATCACAACAACAGTCGCCTCAGTGTTTTATATTTTAAGGTAGACCCTATAGTAATACTTAGTATAAGTCCTGAAAATCATTACCAACAAAATATAGTTAAAGAAATAAAGGGGGGGAAAACTGCTCTGACCCCCCCCCTCAACATATGCTATTATATAAGACTACGATTATGGTACTATTATTATTACAATGGAGTGTCAGTGAGTAAGCAGCAAATGCTGTTGCGCCTGCTCCAGGTGCTGAATGCTGCACACTTCCATTACAGAGACTCATAAAATAAAGACTGACTTTGTGTCAGATATTGGATTATTTGGACATATACTGGGAGACGTTAAGCTGGAAAAAAACAAAAAGCAAATCAGGATTCCACAGAGCTGCTGAGATATTTGAGCCCAACAGCTCTTTGCTTTTCATAAGACAATGGAAAAGTTTGAAATGGCTGGTTTAATCTACAGCATTATAAAATGTTGTATTGTTCACTGTGTAAAAACTTCCTATGATTACCACAAGCTGTGAAAACGCAGTGTAGTAAAAAGCACAATGTTACACTCTGAAATAATTTGGAAGTATAATTCAAGAAAAGTGTACTCAAGCACTGTAACCTCCTAAATGTGCTTAGTTACTGTCAGGAAAAACATTTGAAATCTCTCACAGTATAGTCCTTTTACACAAAGCACCATCCCAGACTGTACACATAAACTCCAAAGTAATCAAGAGTTTATTGAGAAATAGGTGCCCTGCCAATATTGGCAGTTTTGTACAAGTTTTGTACAAATCACTAATAAAAATAAAAGAATCAAAGATCCTGAGGAAACACTAAAACAGAATTCCTATGGAATTAAATCACCTTCAGATATAAAGTAAGTGAGGTTCATGGGGATGTAGACGGAGTGCGACAGTTACTAACCTTGTGCCTTCCTCTGATGTTGTGCTTCCCCAACTTCCCATTGGCGTAGGTGACCAGTTTGTCCATCCTCGACAGCAGGTAGCCGATGTTCTCGCACCCCGGCTCATTTCCTTCTACCCAAACAATCTGGTCTCCACGAATACTCCTAGTGTTGTCCAGGCCTCTGCTGGCCAGCTTGCCGTCCTGCATCTTCCCGGAGTGGTGCAGCTCTTGGACCTCTTGCAGAACCCGGTCTCCAGTTTTGCTCCCAAGAAAGTTGTCAATGATGCACATGCCATAGGAGTTCATGCTGGGGATGATGTAGTGGAGCACCAGTCTGTGACTGCTACGGTACCTCCGGTCTTTGGATCTGGGATGGGCGCTCCAGGGAAGAGCATAGGGTAGTATCCCGGTCCTATTTTTCCCAGCCCCAGCCCTGGATATATCTCTGGCTGTTTTCCCGACTTCACTCATAGCCTCAACTCCACCTTCAACCCTAGTCCCATTTTCTTGGATCTGACCTCTCATGTCTGCAACTGTAACACTTTTGCTGCTGGTCCCAAATGTAACGCCATCTCCAGCATCAAACCCTGTATCAAATCCAGCTTTGACACCAGTCCCAAATTGGGGCTCTACCTTGGCCCCCACAAAAGTCTCTCCAGGTCCAGTGTCAGCACTGCTAAACCTCCAGGGGAGCAGCTGATCTGCACGTCTGTGGTCATTATCATCATCACTGACAAGTTTGTGGGAGTCAGTTTTAATTTTTTCCTTTTTCACAACCTTGGATAGAGGACTCATGTCTGCATGCGTTCCCATCCGACTTGTTTAGCTGCTCTACACTCTGCTGACTGTTTTATAGGAAAGCACAAAGCCCCCAGGAAAGAGCAGGAAGACAGAAAATGAGCAAGCTGGTTTCCAAAATAAGAGTGAGAGTAAAGGTCACCTTAATAGCCACACAAACAGCTATTACAAAAATATATCAAAAAGTTGAAAAAAAAGTATCACAAGAATATATGCTGGAAAGGACTCTCCTTCACAATCCAAAAATCATCCAAAATCATTTGACGACAATGCTTTTATTTTGAAAGTTGTGACCAGAAGTTTTTGTTGCATTGTACTTTAATGGGTTAGGATAGTTTTTGAAAGCATAATAATAGTGATAATAATAATAATAATAATAATGATAATAATAATAATGTTTTAGGCTGTTCCACCGTCTACCCAGACCTTTCTATCTATCGAAGTTGTACTTTAAACTTATTCAGTAAAATATAGGCGGACTATTCCTCCAAAACATACACATAATGTCTTAAAACACCTATCTGACGCGAATTTCTGCCTGCATCACGCTGTTTGGCCGACTCCACACCGTTTGTATTTGCCGAACTGAGACTAAAGTCGTATTTTTTACGTTGTCATTAAAAAATAAAAACAAAAAAACATTTTCTCGGAAACAGCTGTCGGCGTAGTGTACCTCCTGGTTTCCCCCCCCCAATCAAAAGTCGTGTAAATCCCGTTACTGCTCCCAAAAAAGTCACAGTGGAATAATCTGCTGTCACCTCGGAACGTACGTGACTTGCGGCAGATTCTAGTACAGAGGCAGCCTCGGATGACCGAAGCACGCACTGAGAGCTCGAGCGAAGCGTGCACGTTAGCTGAGACACCCCGAGAGTGTAGGAAGGGGCTGAAAGATTACTGCTGCTATATACAGACGCACAGCTACACTTTATGACCATCGGGTTAATAATATCGGTTTGCTAATAAAAGCAACACGTTCAAGTATGCCGATTTTCTGATGACTGTATCTTACAGGGTCGAACTGTACGATACCCCTATTTAAACGTGCATCGGGGTTACAAGTTAGTTATTTAATCATCTGTTTAAGCACATTTAAGTAGAGAGAACCAAGGGATTTTATCAAAAAGTAAGAACAAAGCTCTAGGTTCATTTATTTAATAGGATCGCATTTAGTCGTCTTTCTCAGAGGAAGGCGTATAGATACGTAAACGCGGCATAATAATATTTAGCTCTGGAAGGATCTAACATTAAGGTCAGAGGAGAAGGTAAGGCGTGGTCAGGAGTGGCCAAGGTCACAACAGCAACTCTGTTTAACCCACATTTAAAATGTAAAAGTTTACCTTCATGCAGTGAATGTTTTTTTTTTTTTTAATTACAGGCATTGAATTTAAAAAAGGACGTTAGAAATGTATGTTGTCAGTAAAGGTATCAAAATGTAGGTAGGTCAAAATGAGGGTTCATATGCTACACCGATCTATGTGGTGAAATAACCAGTGGAATTTTAGCCAAAATGCACTTTTTGAATAATCCAGGGCATCAGCGTTTGTTTCTACGCCTCTTCATCATGGTCATTGAATTGGTGCCATTTTGCTATTGAATCTATGTAATGATACTGATTCTCAAAGTACGTTTTAGAAGAAAAAATATGTTGAACGACAAGATTCTGGTTTTGGGTTGTAACACTTGGAGATGGTGATTTTTCTGCAGTTTTTAATGGAGCTTAAAATCTGTTTTTCAACCATGAAAATGTAAGAGATTGAGTGACCCTAAGAATCTGCATGGCAGGCATAACAGCTCTTCAAATTCTCTAAATAAGGGAAGGTGCTTCAGTGCTTCCTTTATTACGTCCTTTGGGATACATTGGATGGTTCTTTATGAAAGGAAAGGAGGTAATGCTCTCCTAATAAACCGTCAGACAATAAAACAAACAATCAAAATACTGTGAGAGACAAGTGACCCAGATTATGTAAATGTAAGTTCATTGTGTGTTTTTCACTTCATGCCATAAGTTGCTGATTTAGTCTAAACCAAACTTTCAGCTACAGGCTGTATTAAAACCCTTCACTGGACTCTGAATGTTACACTTTTGTGATCCAATCTGCATTTTGTCAAGTTATTGCTTTATATGAATATTTATTATATTTATATTAATTAAAAAGAAATGAATAAAATCTATAAATTAACATTTTGAGCCATATTAACATGATTTCTTTGCAAGTGGTTATATGACCCACACGAGAAAACATGGTGAGAATTTTCTAATATGTTCTTTTTGTAGTCCATTTTAAGGACATTGTGGTTTCACCTTAAGAGACCCACATAAATGATCAAGGAGGCAGTGTGAGGGCAATTGGATTCTCTTCACATAAATCCTTATAAATGCTCCTTAACATATGTCCTTGATCACATGATGTTAATCATGGCGATTTCTTTGGACTTTTCCATGACAGCCAAAGGCCCAATCCAAAAACGGAGCCCTGCATATTAAACCATTTCAATTGATAATGATAACTGTGTGTACATAAGTTAGGTTTAAAACTTTGAATTACTTTAAAAAAAAAAATAGCACTCAGAATTATATCTAAGACCAAATTAACTGAACAAAAACTGAACAGACAAGCTGTATCAAATTCTTAGTGCTGTAGACACAAGGTTTGTTGTGGCTCATCATGGTTCTAGTCTCACAGTAACATGTGTTAACAAGCATCTGCAGCAAACAGTTCTACAGTACTGGACAAAGTGACCGGTTTCACCTCATTTCTTCACTTCATTTTTTTCTAGGAAAATGGAAGAAGTCAAAGATGGAAATACAGCAGCATATGAGGAAAATTAGAGTTTTTACAGTTCTAATGAGCTTGAATGTTAATATTTGGTATCATCACCTCTACTCTTCAATAAAGCAAGATTTCTTTTAATGCAAGCTTTCTTGTAATTTCTTTAGATAGTTTCAGGAATAGTTCTCCAGATTTCTTGAAGGACTATCCAAAGTTCTTCTTTGGATGCTGGCTGCCTTTTGTTTTTTTCTCTTTCAAGATAATCCCACGCTACTTTAAAAATGTTGGTATTTGGGCTCTGGGGAGGCCAATCCATGACTGATACTGTTCCACTGTGTATTTGCTTTTATCCAGGTATGCTTTTACTGCATTGGCAACTGTATTTGTGACTGTATATGTGACTTCCTGTTGCCAACATTGTCATATTGAAAAAAGACATAAGTGACAGATGTTATTGCTTAGTAAATCGAAATCTGACACTAAATGGCAAAAGTGAGCTAAACCAAAAATCATCTAGGCATATAAAGCATCTTATACTAAATTGACCACTCAAAACACTCACCAATCACATACAAATTCATTTAGCACTTCTGTGTTCATAATTCCATCAATTTTGATCTCAAATACCACTGGCTGAACTGAAGCCCAATGCAATGACAGAGCCTCCACCGTGTTTTACAGATGGCTTTAGACACTCACTGTTGTACCTCTTGTATGACAATAATTTGGCTTCAGTAAACAGTAGATGGATTAACTCAAGGACAGATAAATCAGTCTGTGATGGATTTGTTTCTCATTTCTTAGTGACATGACTTGAAGATACTGTTCATAGTTTTTAAGGGCTGCCACGGTTTTTCACTTGTCCAGTTTCCTCTGTTTTCTTAAGGACACATGACACACCATGCTGAGCTATAGATACGTTTTCAGCCAGTAACTCTTTGGGAGTCACCTTATTGTACCTTATAGTGCGAAAATACTATTTTATGCCTTTAAAACTGTATTATTGGGATTTTCGAGTGGATTCAGTGAAAGAAACGATAACAAAGTGGAAGTGAAATGCCTGCTATACAAAAGTTGAAACACTTTCTAAATAAAACAGAGCGCTGGGAATACTAAAAACGATTCAACTATATTGGCCTTTTGGGTTATTTTAGGAGTTGCTTCTATTTCAAACATTTTTATGTGTTGTAAATATCATTAGCTGACTATAAATATCAATAGCATTATCAGTCCTTCAGTATCATTATCTTGTGTCAGCAGCGCTCTACAGCAGACACTCAGTGACCCTGCAGGGTGGATTCAAGGTTGGAGAAAATAACTCGTGTATCTGATAACCAAGTACTTAATAAGGAATCAGAGGGTGCAGACGTGTCACATCGTGCCTCGCTGTCGCTGCTCGCTCCCCGGAGCTCCATTTCTGAGGAATGTCTGCATACGTGATTTTCCACACAGCAGTCAGCTTCCTGTTGCCAGACGAAACAGGGACGGTGTGAAAGAAGCTGTGCCAGCTCTACCAAAGGCTTGCCCTTAATCAGCACAGTGACACCCATTAATGACCCCACCCCCTATGATGAGTCAGTGTTTGCTGCAAACTGGTTCTAGTGTAAATATTTTTTTCTCTCTCCAGACAAACACAAAAGTCAGAAATAACAGTGATTCTGAGAGCAGAAGGTCAAAGGTCACCTGAAGGGGTAAGCCATTTTGGTAAGTTCAGCTTGTTTCTATTACATGTAATCAGCTTAGATGACGGCCCTGCAACTAATAGCGTCAGTAGGGGCGGCATAAAAGCTTTAACATGATTTAACATCATCAACATAATGTCTTTGAAAAAATAACTACAAATTCTATTCAGCACAATATATTATTTGCTCTCCAACAGTTTCCACGAAACACACATGAATGTTTTAATGCATTTTTATATTTTTTATTTAAATTGTATTGTGAAATGGCTTCCATTAGGTCTAACAAACATGTAAAGGCTCTTTTAAGAGCTACTTTGGGTTTTACCCAAAATTTATTTGAACCTAGATCCAAACTGATAAAATCAGCCTTACCTGCTGGTAGCTTCTTAAATTAGCTTAAATTCAGTTTTATTTATATAGCACCAAATTACAGCAACACTCGCCTCAAGATGCTTTATATTGTAAGGTAAAGACCCTACAATAGTACAGAAAAACCCCAACAATCAAATGACCCCTTATGAGCAAGCACCTGGCAACAGTGAGAAGAAAAAACTCCCTCTTAATAGGAAGAAAACTCTCGTAGCATCAGGCTCAGGGAGGGGCAGCCATCTGCCGTGTGCCATTTGGGGTGAGGGGCTGGAAACAGGACAAAAGACACACCATGGAAGAGAGCCAGAGAAATGTTTTAAATGGTTTTTAAATTGAAACCCCCCCCCAACTAACTAATAATTCATCTTCTTGAAATAAATAATCCCCCTAGTAGAATATAATATGTTCCTACCTCTGAAGATGGCAGTACATATAGAAATTGTTTAGCCCACCACCATTTAATCACAAAACACAAAGAAGAAAGTGTTGCCAACAACCACAGACAGTATAAAAGATGGACAGAGATACTGTAATGTCACCACATTATTCCTGAAGTCCTGCTTTGAAGTGTTTCCACCATCTTGGTTGCAAAAACTGGATGTGACAAGAAGGTCTTACTGTGTGACTGCATGCTCATTGGCTAACAGCTTTCCAATCACAAGTCACTACCCAATGGATGATGCTCCTTTTTGAAACACAGTATGACAGCTATTTCCAAAACGGACTCAATTTCTTATTCAATATGGCCCAAGAATAATTGACAGTGACTATAAGTCAGGAAAGTTTGTACAGACATCAACACAGATAAGCTGGTTTTCCATAGACTTCTATAGGACTGGGAAATCGTTTTGCAACCACAACTAAACACAACAAATCGCGCTAAGAGTTTAAACCCCCATCACCATCATCAGGTTAGGGCCATTATTCTTGGTTAAGCAAAGTATACTCTTTATAATTGGAAGATTTGACCATTCAGGGCTCAAAAGGGGCGTACAACACAGTCAAGCTTTGTTTAGGTTTGCACGTGTGGGGGAAAAAGGCACTGTGTTGCTTCTTGTTCATTATTTAGCATAAAAATGAGCACTGACACACAAAAGCAAATTAGGTGTAGCCTTTAAAAGTTAACATCTGATGACATAAGAGACAATAAAGGTATATTTGTGGGCAAATCAGACTGTTTTTGTGCTTCATATAACGGCGGTTCAAACTCCAGTGAGCACCCTCTTGTGCGTACGTGAGAATAGCTCCATCGTCTGAGTTAACCAGTAACCAGACCTCTGTTTCCTTTCTGATCTGCAGCCAGGGAGAGAAGGAAGGAACGATTCCTTGGCAGAGTGTGTACGTGTTGTAATTTGAGAGTGCAAACTGATGTGTTTTTGAAGCCTGGCAGTGACACAGAGGAGATTTCGACTGAAGCTGCTGATGGATGATAATCAGGAGATTGTGATTTTCAAGGCCACAAAAATCCACTCTAATTCATCTGTTTTTCCTGGAGGCTTCTGAAACTGAGGTCAGAATGTCATGGGACGTGACAGGCTTTTTCTTTTTTTACTGAGGTTTATACAAGTTCATGGTTGCAGGGCGAGGCTAAAATAACACCTGACAGTCTACTGCAAGCCATTACATTATGATGCCTCATAACAAATCCTACAACATTGTACTGTCTGACAGGATTAGATTCAGATATATGCAGAAAATATGCAGTTTAATCCACAAAGGAGTGACTGAAGGAGTTTCACAACCTTTATCCACAAGGCTTCTCCAGTTGCGACTGACTGATAGGAATTTCTGTGGATTAGCAGAGCTCCTACACTTTCTATTAAAAATTGGCTGCCATTCAGGAAGGGGGCAACAGATGGTACCTTCTATGAACAGGAGACAATGGTAGAAAAGCTGAAAAAAGTTTTTACTTTTTGTGTCTGTAGCTATAATATGTACAAATAAACAAAACAGAATTTCTGTCCTTTTGGCTTTTTTTTTTTAAAGTTACCATTGACCATTGGCTTTTCTTACAGAAAAGCTGGTTTACCCATAAAATGCTAGCTGAAGCATGCTAATTGGTTTACATTACGCAACAGCACATGCATAGTTGTGGTGGTTGTAGGTGTGACAGAAGTCTGGACATGAAGTCCCCAGAGTGGTGCATATTAGCAGTAGATTACACACGATGTTATATGTGTCGTGGAAAGCATGAATTAAACTGTCTTGATTGTAGACAACATTAATATTAAGTGTAGTTAAGTTTCTTTACACCAACAGAAAATAGGGTTTCACAGGTCCGGCCCACATAAGATCAAAGTGAGCTGTATATGGCCTGCCATGTAAAAGGAGTTTGGCATCCTTGCACTACGCAACAAGCATCAAAGTTGGGTTAGAGTTAAATAACCTTGTGACTGTATTGCTCTGTTCTGTCTGGTGTTGTACTGTTACTTGTGATTTTATTTGGAATCTTGCACTTTATGCAGTCCTGTGTTGATTGTCTATGTAGCACCATTGTCTTGGATCAACGCTGTTTCCTTTCACTCTGTACTGTACCACATTAAAATGACAATAAAGCCAGCTGACTTGACTTGACTTGAATTGAAATAAAGAGAAAACCAGCAAGCCAAGTGAGCTAAATGAAGCAGTCAGATGATGGACATCCTCCAGTAGCCAAACAAAGAGATGGTAATGACAAAGGTGAGGGTGAACAATGTATTGGTAAAAAACCAACAGCAGGCTGGGAGCTGGAAAGATGGAAAGCTCATTCATTTGTTGAGCTGGAGAATAGAAATTCCACAGTGGTATTCACTACATTACATCTCTGTCAGTCAATTATTTTTTACTGCTTCCAATTCAGTTTAGTGTCAGTTAGTTTACCAAAAAGCAGAACAAAAAAACAAAAACAAATGAAGAGAGAAGAACAGAAATGGACTCAGCATGGGGGGAAAGTATTCTTCCAGTTATCTAAAATCTAGTGACGTCAAAATTTACAGTTATACTGAAGTGACAGAAGTATCCAAAATGAGGCTGTGATGATTCACCTGGCTGAGTGTGCTCTCAACGGCTTCCCTCACAAACTTCTCTACAACAGAATCCCTGCTTCATGAGTCCTGGTGCTTGTCAAATGAATGACAGTAAAATTAACACATTTTGGCTAACTTACCATTAAAATGGGGAAATTGTGGGAAAAAATACTGAATTGAAACATAATTAGAATTACATTAAAATTCCATTTCACTTTCACTGATATACAAACCACATCAACAATCCCCTCAAGCTGTTTTATATTTTATATTTATATAAAACACAGATGACCCCCCCTCCCCCCGTGATATTAATTACAAGTTTTTACTTTTGTAAAAACTTGTAATTAATACTTTTGTTAGTTTGTGCTAAATTTTACTATGATGGCTAAAAATGTAACTGTGGACAGGGTTGTTCTTTAACTGCTACGATACATGCATGCAGAGACTTATAAACACAAGTATGTTCCAAACATACTCTGGAAACAATGGACAAAGTCATCTGTTAGCTTGTGCACACCCATTTAAAACCTTTAGTTGAATATTTTGGCTGTTTCCATGTAGGTTTCTTGAAACCAAATCCGACCTCACTGAGAGACTGAGTATGTTGCATGCCCACGCAGTATCAAGTTACCAGTTACAAAGTAGCCTGTTTTAATGTTTATTTTAATCAACTTTACACAACGGAAATCATAATTTATCAGACAAGACCTGATAGTGGCGATTAGTATTTGTCAAAGTTTTAGATGAAATGGTGAAACTTCAGATTTGCTGTAATTCAAGACCAAAAAAGAAGCAAAATTTCAGCTTTCATAAGTTCTTTCTTTTTTATGGGTCTTTTAAATGAACCATAAATTATTTAGTATTTTATATTACGAATTTACTTTAAAAAGTAACTCTATAGCCCATGGGGCAGTTGACTCAACGATCAGGCCAATGGTAAAAAAATCATAGTAAAAAACTTTTAAACAAAGAATAATAATACTCAAGTGCAGTAATCTTACCTTAAATTTGTACTTCAGTTTATAGGAAGGTTGATTCTGTTCATCTGGATGTAGCGATTTCAGTGGGAGAAACGTTTCATCACTCATCCAAGTGACTTCTTCAGTCTCAGCTGACTGCAGGTTTCCCCAACTTTATAAACAGTACCTTTGTACAATGACTGAAACTAGCTCACTGAATGAATAATGGGCTGTAAGGTCAGTTTCTTGATAATTAATGAATTAATAATTAATGTGCAAATGCACTGTTTATAGGGTTGGGGATGATTGAGCATGCATCAAGACCTTCAGTTTATGTAAATACTCATAAACATGTTTACAAAACTTTGATGATGAAATCCACAAGATCCACTTCAAGGCTTTCTTTTTTTATTGACGAAAGTCTTGAATGGACTGTTTACAATAATAGTTATATTCATTGATAACAATGCAACTGCGTTCATTCTTGTTTGGATTGCAGGAGCAAAAAAAAAAGACAAAAAGAAAAGAAAAACCATAGAAACCCTGCCATCTAGTGGCCAACATTGACAAGTGCACGCGAAGGATTGAGACCAAGTGGAACAACCTTAGTTCAACATCCCTTTAATGAGTTCAGTCATGTAGAAGAAGAAATAGCTCACAAAAACAAATAATTCCATTTACTAATATATTTGCCTATAAAACTTTACAAATATGTATTTAAGGTTATATATACATAATTAGAGAAAAATACATCATTTTGCAAGGAAAAGGGATCGTAATTCTTACAGGAGTAACATTGGCAATACAAATACACAAAATATTTTCACATTAAAATGTATTTTCTCTAACATTTCTGTGCTGAAGAAACTCTTAATGATGACCACAGTAAAATAAACTTGGGATAATTGAGCACTCTTAAGCATAAAAGGGGACACTGCTGGCTTTTCAGAGCAATGCATATGTTCAAGCACATAAAACCACACGTTACTATCTCACAGCCTCAAAAAGGAAAAAAATCGCTTCAGTTTCTCAGTAGATCAAAGTGAATTTACTAATATTGACTGTATAGGTGTTCTTGGTGTACTCTAGTTGCTGCAGTTCCATTGGTCTAAATTAGACTTGGCAGCAGATTAAAATCAAGCTTAACATCTCTACATTTTCTGCATCACCAAATTAATACTTGTGTCATTATGACAATGAAACTTCATTCAGTAGTTTGGAGGTGTATTCTGTGCAACTGATAACTCTATTTGATTTGCAGTGATGACAGTAAAACAGCAGTACCTAGTGGAGGCAGAACTGCTGTACCCAAAATCAAACCTTGTTAATTTGGCTTACAGCAATAAGGGCTGGAGTGTAAAGTTTTTTTTAAAAAAAAGGATAACAAATGGATGTGTCAAACACAGCTTTGTTGCAGCAAGTTCACACTGTGATGACTATTTATTTGATCCCTGGAATTTTAAGTGATTACAGTGCCACTTAAAAAAAAAAAAAATGACAATGTGTGTGGAAGGGAAAAGAGACAACTGAACAATATTGAAATAATTTATGGGGAACAACCAAATTTGGAATACGGCAAATTGAGTCAACTCATGTCCACTCAAGACCTTCAGGTGGGCAACAAATCCTTTAAAAGTGGGCAGGTGTTTTAGACCAAGATTCTCTAAAATGCCCAGACTGCTTCATCACACTTACATTCTGACCCAGCTTGGACTAATGGGATATGGATGAAAGTCCTTATTGTAGTGATGGAAGTAGAAATAAAAGCATTTATTATAGATCTGCATCTCCAACGTGGAGAATAAATCACTCATTTAACTCACTGCAAGTGCATTTGATTTGAGAGGAAGTCACTGAAAGTTACTCAGCAGTTTAAGTCATGCCTTTGACCTGTATATTGTAAAAGGATTAACCTTTTGACTGAACCATCTGATGATGCACACGATCAACAGTTACAGTGCCCGTATGTACAAACCATAGCATAAAAGCGATGGGAAATAGTTAAGGTGGAAAAGAGTTTCAGTTCCTAAGAGCAACAACTTGACAGCTTGGATTGAGAATCAGGTGCCCTCCGGATCTGGTCCTGCTCAGAAAATTGTGTATTTTTTTATTCTACATATTCTGTCCATCATCCTGTGTCCCATCTCTGAATGTAACTATGACAACAACTGTTTTAGTGTATCAATGAATTTAACAAAGTAGTCCTCTTAACGTACACACATTAAGGCATAATTGAGCCGAGAGAGGGGGGGAGAGAGAGAGAGAGAGAGAGAGAGAGAGAGAGAGAGAGAGGCACAGCACAAAAAAACATGTTAACGTGAATCAAAACCAAGCGCACCCCTTTTCAAGGCTTTGCCTCCAAGCCCAGCACTGCTCACAATCTGAACGTCAGTAGCAAAGAAACAGTCGTGAGAACCGTTTCTTTGCCTACAGTGTCCAACAAAGTATCTGGCATGACCCTCACAGCCAGATACTTGACTGTTGATACGGGATCAGTCTTGGAAAGGAGAGAATTTCTGCTGCAGAACCCCAGAGGACAGCAGAAAGACAGGTGAATGGGGAGTAGGCAGATGGACTGACAGGAAGCCACAGACATACAGGACGATCCGGATCCCTGGATCACTGGATGAGTTCAAAGTAGTGCAAGATGGCCATGATGTGCTGTGGCATGAACACATAGCCGGTGTATATGGCCATACCAGCCACAGAGATCAGCAGGGAGTCTGAAGAAGAGAGGTTAAGGAGGAATTTCTGAAGACATTCAAGTTTTACTGCAGGGAACCACACACAAACTCTAACTGACGTGCCTTCATCAATCAGTAGCTGGTAATGTGCTTTACATCCAACAAACACTGCCTGCTAATGGATACAGGCTGGCAGCCAGTTACACCTGCATGCAAATGTTTGCCCACCAAACAGTCAGTGACCTATTTTCCTGGTTTGTGAATAGAAAATATATCAATACAAGCCCTGCAAAATGTTAGCTGGCTTGTATAACAGCTGTGGCTAAAGTGTAGACACAAAGTCTCATAATTTCAGTAAGGCAAGTCAAACTTTAGTTGTAGCTATTCTAGCAATTGGAAAGAATTTCAAACCCGTTCGGCAGGATTTACATTCCAGAAAGCAGTGAGAAAAATAAATAAATATTTGAAATAACTTTAAAACTATGTACAGAGATAGCCACAATAATGCTCTCAAAATCACTGTTGAGCATAAAGCATGTTTACATGCTCTATAATTACCTTGCTAATGTAAACAGGAAAGCAGACTGTTGCTAGAAAGAGGCCATCACTTTGCATTTGCTCAAAGCATGGTCCAATAGACATTTTCACTGTTGAATGTCCTTGCTGATAGCTATCATACAAGATCACCACTGCACAAAAAGGCAAGTTGCAGAAGGCTCTGCAGCTCTTATACTTGCTGCTTTCTAAAGGGAACATCTTCCAGTAGGAAAAAGTGACACTGTTGTCTTGCCTGACAAAATTACATGCTTACAAGAAAAATTAGCAACCACATCATACACACATCTGAAAGCTTCTGGTTCTTTGAGGACAGAAACTGCTGCTTTTTATCATCTTACATGATAAATATACATTTTTAAGTTATGACTCAAAAAAATCTTTTACAGTACCGGGAAACTTTAGGTGGAGGAACTTCAGTGTTTATTTTTGTTCCATTTAGCTGTAAATGTTGTACAAAACAGATTTTAAACTTGTGACAGGATGTTTTGCAATGAAAATAACCTTGGAGGTCACAGCTCTCTACAGAACTGTACACCTTTGACCTTCTATCAAGTGACCATATATTTCCTAACAGATTTGTCAACCAAGAAATTTTGTCAGTCACTGACATTTTCCAACACTCATTCACTTGTCCTTCCTGATAGGAAAAGAAATAGGAAAAAAAAACCCAAACCCTCAAATACTTATAAAACCTACATTCAAGTACAAAAGTCTCATCAGCCACTCGAAGTTAAGTTCATCTTGGCCATAATCCGCTTTCTGTAGATCAACAATAAAATAACCCGTGTGATCCCTGAGCGACTGCGTTACGTTATTTGATGAGATGCAGGCTGATAAAGAGCAGGAAGACACACCTGATCCTCGGAGGGAGACGAGCTACACCCTGACAGTGACGCCAACTGTAGGAAGACGATACATCATGCACAGAATGTGATACTGATGACTTCCTGCACTGCCACAGATCAAAGTGCAGTCATAAAACCATCAACAGGGGGTACCCTCTAATTATTAACTTCGCTCAGTTAAAATTGTTTGCGCTTTTTAAAAACATAAAATTAAAATAAAAGGTCATACGTAACGTGTATGTACTTCACGCGACAATCACCTGACCGACTCTCTTAAGTAGCTGAAGCTAGCTTAGCTTTGATGCCGCCCAAAGAGTCAACTAACCGCACACACACTGGACTTGAAAGCTTGTTTTCTATATGAAAGGAAAAGTACACAGCACTACAACAAAGTGTGAAACAATCTTTAGTATAATAATGAAAGGAATTTGACGCTTTAATCATGGCTGTCACTACAAACACGTTTCTTTATGTTATGTCAAATAGGTTATGAACTAGGAAGCGGTTTAGATATTGTCAGGCACACACAACTTCAGTTTTCATCCGTTTCTACACAAATCAATCACAGGTTAAAACACATAACTTGTAGAATAACATTTAAAGCCGTCTCTACAATGTGGCGGACGAGTGTTCAATTCAGAATTGGCTAAGCTGTGAACTCTTTAGGTTTCAACGATAAGAAGGGCCGACTCGGTCTATATGCCGAATTTGCCATAAATCACCGCTCGTGTGTTTAAATGCTGTAAATGGTTTATACAAAAAAAGTGAAGCTATGTTTACTTTTACGTAAAGTTAGCGCTATCAGTGAAATATCTAGGTCAGTCAGGCTAGCGTTCAGCTAAAGTTAGCAAATTAGCTAGGTCGAACATCCCTTCAGAAGCCACTTCAACACGGAAAAAGGATACTGAACACCGTCCTCTCCCAGGGCTCCAGCATGTACAAGGCTGTCACCAGAAGATACTGGTAATAAAACCAGGATAACTGCTTCCAACATTCTCCAAGTGCCATGGTCCTAACTTTTAAAATGAACTTTGTTCCTTCCTCACGGCTCTTATCCTCTTTATGTTTCGTGCTGAGGTGTTTTCTGCTCGCGTAAGGTTTAATCGCGAGGCGCTGGTTTCCGGCAAATCACAACTCCGCGTTCAACCGTATGATTGTGACGCAGACCAGGGTGTTCCACCTTCCTAATTTCAAAATAAGAGTCAAAAACAACTTTTAACACCACATAAAAGATGCATTTATACACTATTTTTATTTGCTTGTTTATCTTTACCTTAACTGTGTGCCCATCTCTTCATTTAGTGTATTTCCTTCCATTAAGCATCAAATATCTTGGTTCTTTAAAACAGATTTCGAGTCACCCCCCAAACCAAAGCGCTCTACTGACCCAAATACTCACTAAAGCACTAAATGTGGATTATTCCATGGCTGAATAGATTCCCCAACAAAATGCTATACTCCCCAGTTTGAAGAACATTTGCGTAGGAAGTACAGGTATTTATGAAATCAGTTAACTACCATTTAAACGGCAGGAATCTATATTATGATCATGCCAACAGTGTATAAGTGAGGCAGACAAAGCACTGTTTCTATGCCTACAATTGTGATGGACATCAGAACATTTACTTACCGAAGCCATAACTGTAGCAGCATATACCGAAAATTACCCATCTCAGAAGAGATTATTTGTCAATGTTGACAAATAATTTCAAAATCAGACATGAAAAAGAAAAAATGATGCAGCCTTTCAAAAGTTTCAGAAAACTGTATTCTTTGTATTAAATTTTTTTTTTTAAAAAGCAGCAAATGTAAAACTTTTAGAAGTCTCAACTTTCAGTGTCAGTGTGATTTAGTCTATATTATTTATGGCCACAATTACTAGACAGGCCAAATTAGCATGATGGCAAAATTGCAAAAATACACTGATGGTAGTAGAAAGTTCTGTGGTTGCTCTACTAACAATGCACAATAACGACCAGCATTGTAACTACAGCGGTGTAAATTGGTTGAAAACAAGCAGACACTATGAGTGTTGAAGTATTCTGCTAACAAAATAACACAAAATCTAATAAAACAAAGCACAGGTTTGATCATGTTCTTGTTAATAGAAACAGCATTGTAATTCAGATTAATGAGGGAAGCTAAAGGAAAATCAATGTTTTAATATAGGGGCTAACTAATCCTGTCAGAAATTGCTGAGGAATTTGTGTAATCATGTGGGAGGAGGTGAGGTGCAGGATTCATACAGAGGAGACCTGCACTATGAAATCTAAATGCAACAGCTGACCTGTACCTTAATAAATCAGATTTGTGTGACCAATTTAAACATTTGTGCTCTTCAAATTACACACGCAGTAAGACAAGCCACAAAAACACTGGAGTCAACGCCAATAGGTTGTGTTCAGGCACAGCACTTAAAGTTTTACAGACATGAGCTGGGACAATTTTTCTAATCCTGAAAAGAATTTCATTTTAGTTATCTGTGGAACAATGTGTTCAAAATATGGATGATAAACGTGATCAGGTGAAGCTTTACACACAGACTGATTTGCCATCTCAGCCGTGACACTGAAGGAAAAATCTAGTAAAAACTGTTGTAACTGCTGTAAACACAACACTGACAAGTTATCACTGGCGCCATGATCTTATTTGCAAAAAAAAAAAGAAGATGGACATTTACACATCCTGCAAATACAGAACAATAACAGCGTTAATTTAAAGTGATGAGCACACGTCCAGTGTTCACTCCCCTTTAGCTCTGCTTTGGTGAGCATTTTTGGATATAAAGACACTGATCTGAGCCACGAGGTGTGAAGCCAGAGAAAAAGTCCAGCTCAGAGCTCGTTCAGTCCTTATCAGCAGTGGCTGGCCAGGATGTTGAAGAAGTGGTAGACCTCATCTTTATCGAACACGGCCACCTCAGTGGAGCACTCAGAGCACTGTACTGGGTGGTACACCTCATCAGCATCCATCCCCATTGCTGCTGGAGTCTCATCCGCAGGCGTTTCTGTCTGCTGTCCCCTCCTCCTCTTCCTGTTCCTCCGGTTCTTCTCCTGCTGGTTTTTGTAACGCAGCACCTCCTCTCTCTTGACTGTGCAGTTCATCACAAACATTGCTCGATACTGCGTCCGGTACTTCTCGTGCCTGAATGGACCCAACAGAGACGTGTCGTTACATTTTAAAATGACAAAATCTCTATAGTGAAAATTTCTCATTGGGCAGGCAGATAATTTTCAATCACTTCAAATCTTTCTTTAAAAAAAACAAAAACAACAAACAAAAAAAAAACTGATCTAGAGTATAAAATGGCTCACATATCTTGTGTTGTCAAAACAGCTTTCACTGTGATACTATGATCCCTAATCCAACAATACGGGACAGGGACATGTAATGGGAGTTGGGCAATGGCCCGTTGGCTCTCCTTAGTCAGCAATAACTAGTTTTTATTAATGTTTTCATCACATATTTAATCATTCCAGCTTTTCAAACATGGGAACTAGTCCTGTGCATATATGAAAACATGGGTGTAGCTTTGGTGTCACATTAGGAATAGAAAGCGGCTTTATTGAATACAACATGATGTTGTTCTCAATCACAACTTGTGACCTCAGCTCTCCTGAAATATCTTGCATGTGACACTTTGGCACGCTGTGCATAAACAAGAAAAAATACAAACACTGCAAAACAATCAAGAATATAAGAAATCATGACCTCTGGAATATTTGTTTCAAATGAAATGAAAACTTTTCTAAAAAGTCAGTATTATTAAGTTCTAGTAGTTTTCCCTATGCTGGACTGAATCTCCACCATGTAGGACATTAAGCATGTTTTAGTGTGGTAAAAAAGAAACTAACACTCTTGGCGATTATCAGACAGGGTATATGTAACACTACTCCATCATCAGTCAGACTTTCTCAGATGGATTCTGCTCTCTGATCTCAGGTAACATTAGGCCGACACCTTAAACTGCTGCTGGGTTAACACAGGGATCCACACTGTTCTGAAACCTGCTGTGGAGCCTCACCTCTGACAGTCCAAGCAGAGTGTCGTCATGCATGCGGGACAGTTAAGAACAGCGTCGCTGTGGGGTAAAGCCTGAGGGTGGCGAAGCTTTGAGTGAAAAGCTGCAGCAGGTCGTTTTCTTCTGCTGTACCTACACAGGAAGGTAAGAGGCAGAATGAGTCTCTGGAGGGAAATTTTTTAAAAAAAAGAAGCAAAAACATCTGGTGGCATGTGTTTTAGAAATTGTAAGAGAATCTGTGTTACTCTCTCCTCCTGGCGTCAACCCAGGCCTGGTCTCTGTCATCCTGGTCGGGGTCGTACAGCAGCTCGTCATTGGTCGGAATGACCCGCTGTCTCCGCCTCTGGCTTGTGGAGCTGCCTACAGAAGAAATTTCAAAAACTGTTAGTGGTAGGCTGTACATGTACTCTGTCATCTAATGACATCTTAATGACTGTTGGTAACCACAGCAGGAAAACCAGTTCTCTTACTCGGTGTGCCGTCTTCCTCTGAGTCAGAGTCAAAATAAACCTCATCATACATCTGTGGGTTAGAAAGTCCAGGACCACCACCAGCACCTCCTCCCCCTTCTTCTTCTCCTCCTCCTGGTCTTTTTGAGGTCTCTACCAGAGAACAAATACACAACTCGTAAGCACAAACTGTATTTACAGAGACGGTCTGTCTCACACAGCAAGATAAGTTAGTTAGTTAACCGTGGGATTAAACTTGGCTTCTTCCTATGTCAACACACTACTCTTCCTAGTACTTGTTTTGTTTGTTGTATTGTTGAGCTTATACTGTGTTCCAGATACCTTAGATGTCGGAACTCAGGAGTGATGTCATTCCCGAGTGCATTACAGTATAAAATTGTAAAAGTGAAAAACTAGGAACTTCACTAGAACTGAAGAAGCTTCTTGGATGAGAAGTGAAAAGTCTTCAAGCAACTTAAAGAAGACCAGATGCTTTTCTTTCCAAGCTCCTTAGACTACGATGACCTGGATTACTGAGAACCTTCACAGACACACAGGTGATTATTTTAACATATTTTCATTAAAAATGCTCCAAACAACAACATCACAAACACTGTCAGCTCATTCAATGACTAGAATTAGCTAAGATTAAGCTTAACACACAGCTTTTGGCTATAGCTGCCATCTAGAGCTGGGCGATAAAACGATAACGATATGTATTGCGAAATAACTTTTTCTCGATAGAAAAATTAAACTATTGCGATAGGCCTCATCTCTCTTGTCCTCTTAAAAAAAACAAAAAAACAACAGCCAATCCAAATTAAGTAGCGCAGAGCCGAACCAATCACAGCCGCAGCGTCACGTCACGTGACTTGTTACGTACAGCACAAGCGCCAAGGCGCACATGTGTATTTGTTTTTGCAGCCGTGCAGCCCAGGTAATGAAGGAAATGAGTTTGCCGACTAGAGAAAAATCAACCGAGAGCGTGAGCGAAGGTTACCAAAGAAAAAACAGATGATGGTTCCAATGCCGGAGAGCTTGTCGAACGGAAGGGCCACAGAAGTTCCGTAGTGTGAAGGTATTTCGGCTATTTCAAGTCTGACAAAAAACAGAGTAGCGCGCACTGTAAATTGTGCCGAAAGCAAGTCTGGAAATACAATAAAGCGGTGCATGCTCAATCTCTGACTGAAAGCGCTAATTCGTCATTCGGCTTTTGTCAGACTAAAGTAACTGTTAAAACTGTTTGAAAAGCTAAGCTATACAACAAGGAGAGATTGAGAATTTTCTTTTAGTTCTCAGTTTATTTGATATTGACAAAAGTTAGTCAATTTTGTCTGTTCTTCTGTAAAACAACCTAAGATTTATTTTTAGAATTAATATTTTGTTTCTAAGTGGAATTGACAATTTAGTAGTCTGTTTTGTTTGTTCTATTTTGAAACTTAAATGCTTTAGCGGCTGCGTTTTGTGTAGTTTGCAATATTTGCCTTTATTTATCTGAAACTGAAGTCTCATGTTCCTTAAGTACATCTGCCCTGTTAAACTTATTATGGGAAATAAATATTTTAATTAAAACAAGCTGCTAATTATTTCACATTTTACTTGTGAGCAACGGCACATTTAAATCTTACAAATATAGTTATTTGGCTTATATCGTGAAATATATCGTTATCGCCTGAAATGAAAAAAACATATCGTGATATGAAAAAAATCTTATATCGCCCAGCTCTACTGCCATCTAATCAGTTGATAGCAAAGTAATTCCAGACATATCACTATGAAAATACAAATACTAGCAGCTGAGTGTTACCTGCTGCTGGTACCCAGGTTCCCTGCATGGTCTTGATGGTGGAGCTGAGCTCTGCCTCCATCTCTTTTTCAAAATCATCCTCGCTGGATGACTCGCTCTCCCCGGTTAGATACTCTCTGATCAGCTTCTTTTTCTGGTCCGGAGTCCCGTTCAGGAGCACGTCCAACTCATCCTCCGAACTAAAACAGAGAGAAAGATTTCAGAAAAAAAAACAGACTCTCAAACCCAGGAGATTACTAAATTGAAGTAACCATTCATGTGTTATTCTGCACATGTGACATTATATCATGTGGTGGCATCGTATAGTGTTTAACAGACCAAATAATTAAGCACTTAATTTTGGAAACCATTAATCCACGTCGAAACTGTCGCTTTAAGCTTAGCTCAAAACCAAAATAAGTTGCCTGTACTCACTAAATCCATCGGTACATACATATTTGCTGCTTTAATAATGAAATTTCATATCTTCAGGTAGACAAGTTCTTTTGAAGTTTTGGACTTCTGATTGGACACATCAAGACGTCTCAGGACATCACTTATAAATATTAATAATTATGACGTCTTGCTTAATTTTCTCTAATTAAGTGCCATAATAATAAATCCAGAAAATTCTTGGCTAATTACGGCAATAATAAGTATCTGCACTCGTGTTTTTATTTTCTTCTCATCCGCTTGCCTGTAACATTTAGACTTATAAAAATCTGCCGCCTTTCTATAATCAGAATCAGAATACTTTATTGATCCCTAGGGGAAATTATTTTTCGTTACAGTGCTCCATTATAAACAAACACTAACAAAGACAGACAATACACCAACTAAGAATAGCTGAAAAGAACATGTGCAAGAAGGGTGTAGCTGTTGCAGTAAACAGTGTGTTAAGTGGAGGAGTTGTACAGGGAGATGGCCACAGGCAGGAA